>NC_092227.1:23164310-23298527 GCF_036320965.1 Panulirus ornatus
CACGCATTCCGCCAATCCTCAGGCACCTCACCATGAGTCATACATACATTAAATAACCTTACCAACCAGTCAATAATACAGTCACCCCCTTTTTTAATAAATTCCACTGCAATACCATCCAAACTGCTGCCTTGCCGGCTTTCATCTTCCGCAAAGCTTTCACTACCTCTTCTCTGTTTACCAAATCATTTTCCCTAACCCTCTCACTTTGCACACCACCTCGACCAAAACACCCTATATCTGCCACTCTATCATGAAACACATTCAACAAACATTCAAATACTCGCTCCATCTCATTCTCACATCACCACTACTTGTTATCACCTCCCCATTTGCGCCCTTCACTGAAGTTCCCATTTGCTCCTTGTCTTACGCACTTTATTTACCTCCTTCCAGAACATCTTTTTATTCTCCCTAAAATTTAATGATACTCTCTCACCCCAACTCTCATTTACCCTCTTTTTCACCTCTTGCACCTTTCTCTTGACCTCCTGTCTCTTTCTTTATTTATATATATATATATATAGATATATATATATATATTATTATATATATATATTTATTTATCTATTTATATATTTTGCTTTGTCGCTGTCTCCCGCGTTTGCGAGGTAGCGCAAGGAAACAGACGAAAGAAATGCCCAACCCACCCCCATACACATGTATATACATACGTCCACACACGCAAATATACATACATATGCATCTCAACTTATATATGTATATACACACACAGACATATACATAATATACACATGTACATAATTCATACTGTCTGACTTTAATTGTTCCCATCGCCAACTCACCACACATGGAATAACAGCCCCCTCCCCCCCTCATGTGTGCGAGATAGCGCTAGGAAAAGACACAAAGGCCCCATTCTTTCACACCCAGTCTCTAGCTGTCATGTAATAATGCACCGAAACCACAGCTCCATGTGACATTCCAGGCCCCATTGAACTTTCCATGGTTTACCCCATGCCCTGGTTCACACGCCCTGGTTCAATCCATTGACAGCACGTCGACCCCGGTATACCACATCGTTCCAATTTACTTTATTCCTTGCACGCCTTTCACCCTCCTGCATGTTCAGGCCCCGATCACACAAAATCTTTTTCACTCCATCTTTCCACCTCCAATTTCGTCTCCCGCTTTTTTTTTTTTTTTGCTTTGTCGCTGTCTCCCGCGTTTGCGAGGTAGCGCAAGGAAACAGACGAAAGAAATGCCCAACCCACCCCCATACACATGTATATACATACGTCCACACACGCAAATATACATACATATGCATCTCAACTTATATATGTATATACACACACAGACATATACATATATACACGTGTATCATTCATACTGTCCGACTTTATTCATTCCACACTTACCTATAAGATTTTCCCATTGACTGGGCAGTACCTCAGATTACCCATTGCTGTGCAGTACCTCAGATATACCCATTGCTGTGCAATACCTCAGATCTACCCCATTGCTGTTGCAGTACCTCAGATATACCCATTGCTGTGCAGTACCTCAGATATACCCATTGCTGTGCAGTACACGAGATCTATTCCATTGCTGTGCAGTACTCAGATCTACCCCATGCTGTGCAGTACTCAGATCTACCCCATTGTTGTGCAGTACCTCAGATCTTCCCCATTTCTGTGCAGTAACTCAGATCTACCCCATTGCTGTGCAATACTCAGATCATCCCCATTGTTGTGCAGTACCTCAGATTTACCCCATTGCTCTGCAGTACCTCAGATATACCCATTGCTGTGCAGTACTCAGATCTTCCCCATTGCTGTGCAGTACCTCAGATATACCCATTGCTGTGCAATACTCAGATCATCCCCATTGTTGTGCAGTACCTCAGGATCTACCCCATTGCTGTGCAGTACACGAGATCTATTCCATTGCTGTGCAGTACTCAGATCTTCCCCATTGCTGTGCAATACTCAGATCATCCCCATTGTTGTGCAGTACCTCAGATTACCCATTGCTGTGCAGTACCTCAGATATACCCATTGCTGTGCAGTACCTCAGATCTACCCCAGTGCTGTGCAGTACTCAGATCTTCCCCATTGCTGTGCAGTACACGAGATCTATTCCATTGCTGTGCAGTACTCAGATCTACCCCATTGTTGTGCAGTACCTCAGATATACCCATTGCTGTGCCAGTACCTCAGATCTTCCCCATTTCTGTGCAGTAACTCAGATCTACCCCATGCTGTGCAGTACTCAGATCTACCCCAGTGCTGTGCAGTACCTCAGATATACCCATTGCTGTGCAGTACACGAGATCTATTCCATTGCTGTGCAGTACCTCTGATCTACCCCATTGCTGTGCAGTACACGAGATCTATTCCATTGCTGTGCAGTACACGAGATCTATTCCATTGCTGTGCAGTACCTCAGATTACCCATTGCTGTGCAATACTCAGATCATCCCCATTGTTGTGCAGTACCTCAGATTACCCATTGCTGTGCAGTACACGAGATCTATTCCATTGCTGTGCAGTACACGAGATCTATTCCATTGCTGTGCAGTACCTCAGGATCTACCCCATTGCTGTGCAGTACACGAGATCTATTCCATTGCTGTGCAGTACACGAGATCTATTCCATTGCTGTGCAGTACCTCAGATCTTCCCATTGCTCTGCAGTACCTCAGATATACCCATTGCTGTGCAGTACCTCAGATATACCCATTGCTGTGCAATACCTCAGATCTACCCCATTGCTGTTGCAGTACCTCAGATCTACCCCAGTGCTGTGCAGTACTCAGATTACCCCATTGCTCTGCAGTAACTCAGATCTACCCCATGCTGTGCAGTACCTCAGATTACCCATTGCTGTGCAGTACACGAGATCTATTCCATTGCTGTGCAGTACACGAGATCTATTCCATTGCTGTGCAGTACCTCAGATATACCCATTGCTGTGCAATACCTCAGATCTTCCCATTGCTCTGCAGTAACTCAGATCTACCCCATTGTTGTGCAGTACCTCAGATCTACCCCATGCTGTGCAGTACCTCAGATTACCCATTGCTGTGCAGTACTCAGATCTACCCCAGTGCTGTGCAGTACTCAGATCTACCCCATGCTGTGCAGTACCTCAGATATACCCATTGCTGTGCAGTACACGAGATCTATTCCATTGCTGTGCAGTACACGAGATCTATTCCATTGCTGTGCAGTACACGAGATCTATTCCATTGCTGTGCAGTACTCAGATCTACCCCATTGCTGTGCAATACTCAGATCATCCCATTGCTGTGCAGTACACGAGATCTATTCCATTGCTGTGCAGTACCTCAGATATACCCATTGCTGTGCAGTACACGAGATCTATTCCATTGCTGTGCAGTACCTCAGATATACCCATTGCTGTGCAATACCTAGATCATCCCCATTGTTGTGCAGTACCTCAGATATACCCATTGCTGTGCAATACCTAGATCATCCCATTGCTGTGCAATACCTAGATCATCCCCATTGTTGTGCAGTACCTCAGATATACCCATTGCTGTGCAATACCTAGATCATCCCCATT
Source organism: Panulirus ornatus (assembly GCF_036320965.1). Classification (NCBI taxonomy): domain Eukaryota; kingdom Metazoa; phylum Arthropoda; class Malacostraca; order Decapoda; family Palinuridae; genus Panulirus; species Panulirus ornatus. Next base: position 23,167,863 of record NC_092227.1, read on the forward strand.
GTTGTGCAGTACCTCAGATATACCCATTGCTGTGCAGTACACGAGATCTATTCCATTGCTGTGCAGTACACGAGATCTATTCCATTGCTGTGCAGTACCTCAGATTACCCATTGCTGTGCAGTACACGAGATCTATTCCATTGCTGTGCAGTACTCAGATCTACCCCATTGCTGTGCAATACTCAGATCATCCCATTGCTGTGCAATACTCAGATCATCCCCATTGTTGTGCAGTACCTCAGATCTACCCCATTGCTGTGCAGTACACGAGATCTATTCCATTGCTGTGCAGTACACGAGATCTATTCCATTGCTGTGCAGTACCTCTGATCTACCCCATTGCTGTGCAATACCTCAGATCTACCCCAATGCTCTGCAGTAACTCAGATCTACCCCATTGCTGTGCAATACCTCAGATCTACCCCATGCTGTGCAGTACCTCAGATATACCCATTGCTGTGCAGTACCTCAGATATACCCATTGCTGTGCAGTACACGAGATCTATTCCATTGCTGTGCAGTACACGAGATCTATTCCATTGCTGTGCAGTACACGAGATCTATTCCATTGCTGTGCAGTACACGAGATCTATTCCATTGCTGTGCAGTACCTCAGATATACCCATTGCTGTGCAATACTCAGATCATCCCATTGCTGTGCAATACCTAGATCATCCCCATTGTTGTGCAGTACCTCAGATATACCCATTGCTGTGCAATACCTCAGATCTACCCCATTGCTGCACAATACCTCAGATCTTCCCCATTTCTGTGCAGTAACTCAGATATACCCATTGCTGTGCAATACCTAGATCATCCCATTGCTGTGCAATACCTCAGATCTTCCCCATTTCTGTGCAGTAACTCAGATATACCCATTGCTGTGCAATACCTCAGATCATCCCATTGCTGTGCAGTACCTCAGATATACCCATTGCTGTGCAGTACCTCAGATTACCCATTGCTGTGCAATACTCAGATCATCCCCATTGTTGTGCAGTACCTCAGATATACCCATTGCTGTGCAGTACCTCAGATATACCCATTGCTGTGCAATACCTCAGATCTACCCCAATGCTCACTAGTACCTCAGATCTACCCCAGTGCTGTGCAGTACACGAGATCTATTCCATTGCTGTGCAGTACACGAGATCTATTCCATTGCTGTGCAGTACCACAGATCTTCCCATTGCTCTGCAGTAACTCAGATCTACCCCAGTGCTGTGCAGTACTCAGATCTACCCCATTGCTGTGCAATACCTCAGATCTACCCCAGTGCTGTGCAGTACCTCAGATATACCCATTGCTGTGCAGTACCTCAGATATACCCATTGCTGTGCAGTACACGAGATCTATTCCATTGCTGTGCAGTACACGAGATCTATTCCATTGCTGTGCAGTACCTCTGATCTACCCCATTGCTGTTGCAGTACCTCAGATATACCCATTGCTGTGCAGTACACGAGATCTATTCCATTGCTGTGCAGTACACGAGATCTATTCCATTGCTGTGCAGTACACGAGATCTATTCCATTGCTGTGCAGTACTCAGATCTACCCCATGCTGTGCAGTACTCAGATCTACCCCATTGCTGTTGCAGTACCTCAGATTTACCCCATTGCTCTGCAGTAACTCAGATCTACCCCATTGCTGTTGCAGTACCTCAGATTACCCATTGCTGTGCAGTACTCAGATCTACCCCATTGTTGTGCAGTACCTCAGGATCTACCCCATTGCTGTGCAGTACCACAGATCTTCCCATTGCTCTGCAGTAACTCAGATATACCCATTGCTGTGCAGTACCTCAGATTACCCATTGCTGTGCAGTACTCAGATCTTCCCCATTGTTGTGCAGTACCTCAGATCTTCCCATTGCTCTGCAGTAACTCAGATATACCCATTGCTGTGCAGTACCTCAGATTACCCATTGCTGTGCAATACTCAGATCATCCCCATTGTTGTGCAGTACCTCAGATCTACCCCAGTGCTGTGCAGTACCTCAGATCTACCCCATTGCTGTTGCAGTACCTCAGATCTACCCCATTGCTGTGCAATACTCAGATCATCCCCATTGTTGTGCAGTACCTCAGATTTACCCCATTGCTCTGCAGTAACTCAGATATACCCATTGCTGTGCAGTACTCAGATCTTCCCCATTTCTGTGCAGTAACTCAGATATACCCATTGCTGTGCAGTACACGAGATCTATTCCATTGCTGTGCAGTACACGAGATCTATTCCATTGCTGTGCAGTACACGAGATCTATTCCATTGCTGTGCAGTACACGAGATCTATTCCATTGCTGTGCAGTACTCAGATCTTCCCCAGGGCTGTGCAGTACCTCAGATCTACCCCATTGTTGTGCAGTACCTCAGATTACCCATTGCTGTGCAGTACTCAGATCTACCCCAGTGCTGTGCAGTACTCAGATCTTCCCCATTGCTGTGCAATACCTCAGATCTTCCCATTGCTCTGCAGTAACTCAGATCTACCCCATTGTTGTGCAGTACCTCAGATATACCCATTGCTGTGCAGTACCTCAGATTTACCCCATTGCTCTGCAGTAACTCAGATCTACCCCAGTGCTGTGCAGTACTCAGATCTACCCCATTGCTGTGCAGTACCTCAGATTACCCATTGCTGTGCAATACCTCAGATCTACCCCATTGCTGTTGCAGTACCTCAGTGTGTGTGTGTGTGTGTGTGTGTGTGTGTGTGTGTGTGTGTGTGTGTGTGTGTGTGTGTGTGTGTGTGTGTGTGTGTGTGTGTGTGTGTGTGTGTGTGTGTGTGTGTGTGTGTGTGTGTGTGTGTGTGTGTGTGTGTGTGTGTGTGTGTGTGTGTGTGTGTGTGTGTGTGTGTGTGTGTGTGTGTGTGTGTGTGTGTGTGTGTGTGTGTGTGTGTGTGTGTGTGTGTGTGTGTGTGTGTGTGTGTGTGTGTGTGTGTGTGTGTGTGTGTGTGTGTGTGTGTGTGTGTGTGTGTGTGTGTGTGTGTGTGTGTGTGTGTGTGTGTGTGTGTGTGTGTGTGTGTGTGTGTGTGTCTACCCCATTGCTGTTGCAGTACCTCAGATATACCCATTGCTGTGCAATACTCAGATCATCCCATTGCTGTGCAATACTCAGATCATCCCCATTGTTGTGCAGTACCTCAGATCTACCCCAGTGCTGTGCAGTACCTCAGATATACCCATTGCTGTGCAGTACACGAGATCTATTCCATTGCTGTGCAGTACCTCAGATTACCCATTGCTGTGCAGTACCTCAGATATACCCATTGCTGTGCAGTACCTCAGATATACCCATTGCTGTGCAGTACACGAGATCTATTCCATTGCTGTGCAGTACTCAGATCTTCCCCATTTCTGTGCAGTACTCAGATCTTCCCCATTGCTCTGCAGTACCTCAGATTACCCATTGCTGTGCAGTACACGAGATCTATTCCATTGCTGTGCAGTACCTCAGATATACCCATTGCTGTGCAGTACCTCAGATATACCCATTGCTGTGCAATACCTCAGATCTTCCCCATTTCTGTGCAGTAACTCAGATATACCCATTGCTGTGCAGTACACGAGATCTATTCCATTGCTGTGCAGTACCTCTGATCTACCCCATTGCTGTGCAGTACACGAGATCTATTCCATTGCTGTGCAGTACACGAGATCTATTCCATTGCTGTGCAGTACCTCAGATATACCCATTGCTGTGCAGTACCTCAGATATACCCATTGCTGTGCAATACTCAGATCATCCCATTGCTGTGCAGTACTCAGATCTTCCCCATTTCTGTGCAGTAACTCAGATATACCCATTGCTGTGCAATACCTCAGATCTTCCCCATTGCTGTGCAATACCTCAGATCTTCCCATTGCTCTGCAGTACCTCAGATCTACCCCATTGCTGTGCAATACCTCAGATCTACCCCATTGCTGTGCAGTACTCAGATCTTCCCCATTTCTGTGCAGTAACTCAGATCTACCCCATTGTTGTGCAGTACCTCAGATCTACCCCATGCTGTGCAGTACCTCAGATTTACCCCATTGCTCTGCAGTACCTCAGATCTTCCCCATTTCTGTGCAGTCCACAGACTTTCCATGGTTTACCCCATGCCCTGGTTCACACGCCCTGGTTCAATCCATTCACAGCACGTCGACCCTCGTATACCACATCGTTCCAATTTACTTTATTCCTTGCACGCCTTTCACCCTCCTGCATGTTAAGGCCCCGATCACTCAAAGTCTTTTTCACTCCATCTTTCCACCTCCAATTTCGTCTCCCGCTTCTCCTCGATCCCTCTACCTCTGACATATATATCCTTTTGGTCAATCTTTCCTCACTCATTTTCTCTACGTGACCATACCTTTTCAAAACACCCTTCTCTGCTCTCTCAACCACACTCTTTTTATTTCCACACAACTCTCTTACCCTTACATTCCTTACTCGATCAAACCACCTCACACCACATTGTCCTCAAATATCTCATTTCCAGCACATCCCCCCTCATGCGTACAACTCTATCCATAGCCCACGCGTCGCAACCATACAACATTGTTGGAACCACTATTCCTTCAAACATACCCATTTTTGCTTTCCGAGATAATGTTCACGACTTCCAAACATTCTTCAAGGCTCCCAGAATTTTCGCCCCCTCCTCTCCTTATGATTCACTTCCGCTTGCATGGTTACATCCGCTGCCAGATCCACTCCCAGATATCTAAAACACTTTACTTCCTCAAGTTTTTCTCCATTCAAACTTACCTCCCAATTGACTTGACCCTCAACCCTACTGTACCTAATAACCTTGATCTTACTCACATTTACTCTTAACTTTCTTCTTTCACACATTTTACCAAATTCAGTCACCAGTTTCTGCAGTTTCTCATATGAATCAGCCACCAGCGCTGTATCATCAGCGAACAACAACTGACTCACTTCCCAAGCTCTCTCATCCCCAACAGACTTCATACTTGCCCCTCTTTCCAAAACTCTTGCATTCACCTCCCTAACAACCCCATCCATAAACAAATTAAACAACCATGGAGACATCACACACCCCTGCCGCAAACCTACATCCACTGAGAACCAATCACTTTCCTCTCTTCCTACACATACATATGCCTTACATCCTCGATAAAAACTTTTCACTGCTTCTAACAACTTGCCTCCCACACCATATATTCTTAATACCTTCCACAGAGCATCTCTATCAACTCTATCATATGCCTTCTCCAGATCCATAAATGCTACATATAAATCCATTTGCTTTTCTAAGTATTTCTCACATACATTCTTCAAAGCAAACACCTGATCCACACATCCTCTACCACTTCTGAAACCACACTGCTCTTCCCCAATCTGATGCTCTGTACATGCCTTCAACCTCTCAATCAATACCCTCCCATATAATTTACCAGGAATACTCAACAAACTTATACCTCTGTAATTTGAGCACTCACTCTTATCCCCTTTGCCTTTGTACAATGGTACTATGCACGCATTCCGCCAATCCTCAGGCACCTCACCATGAGTCATACATACATTAAATAACCTTACCAACCAGTCAACAATACAGTCACCCCCTTTTTTAATAAATTCCACTGCAATACCATCCAAACCTGCTGCCTTGCCGGCTTTCATCTTCCGCAAAGCTTTTACTACCTCTTCTCTGTTTTCCAAATCATTTTCCCTAACCCTCTCACACCACCTCGACCAAAACACCCTATATCTGCCACTCTATCATCAAACACATTCAAACAGACCTTCAAAATATTCACTCCATCTCCTGCTCACATCACCACTACTTGTTATCACCTCCCCATTTGCGCCCTTCACTGAAGTTCCCATTTGCTCCCTTGTCTTACGCACTTTATTTACCTCCTTCCAGAACATATTTTTATTCTCCCTAAAATTTAATGATACTCTCTCACCCCAACTCTCATTTACCCTCTTTTTCACCTCTTGCACCTTTCTCTTGACCTCCTGTCTCTTTCTTTTATACATCTCCCACTCAATTGCATTTTTTCCTTGCAAAAGTCGTCCAAATGCCCCCTCTCTTCTCTTTCACTAATAATCTTACTTCTTCATCCCACAACTCACTACCCTTTCTAATCAACCCACCTTCCACTCTTCTCATGCCACAAGCATCCTTTGCTCAATCCATCACTGATTCCTTAAATACATCCCATTCCTCCCCCACTCCGCTTACTTCCATTGTTCTCACCTTTTTCATTCTGTACTCAGTCTCTCTTGGTACTTCCTCACACAAGTCTCCTTCCCAAGCTCACTTACTCTCACCACCCTCTTCACCCCAACATTCACTCTTCTTTTCTGAAAACCCATACAAATCTTCACCTTAGCCTCCACAAGATAATGATCAGACATCCCTCCAGTTGCACCTCTCAGCACATTAACATCCAAAAGTCTCTCTTTCGCGCGCCTGTCAATTAACACGTAACCCAATAACGCTCTCTGGGCATCTCTCCTACTTACATACGTATACTTATGTATATCCCGGTTTTTAAACCAGGTATTCCCAATCACCAGTCCTTTTTCAGCACATAAATCTACAAGCTCTTCACCATTTCCATTTACAACACTGAACACCCCATGCATACCAATTATTCCCTCAACTGCCACATTACTCACCTTTGCATTCAAATCACCCATCACTATAACCCGGTCTCGTGCATCAAAACCACTAACACACTCATTCAGCTGCTCCCAAAACACTTGCGTGTCATGATCTTTCTTCTCATGACCAGGTGCATATGCACCAATAATCACCCATCTCTCTCCATCAACTTTCAGTTTTACCCATAATAATCGAGAATTTACTTCCTTACATTCTATCACATAGTCCCTATTAAAGTATTGTTAAAAGATATATGAGAGAAAGATCTTGCAGTGATTATTTGTAATGACCTTAGTTATGGAAAACATTGTCATGCTACATATAAACTCTTCTTGATTTTAAGATTTACCGTTAGAAATATAGCTACAAAACAAAGGGTATAACAATTACCCTTTACTAGCTATGAATCCCCTCTCAGAGTTCACTTGGAATATAATCTGCAATTCTAGAATGGTGACCAAACCTGATCAAAGATAAAGAAAAACTGGGATGAATCCAAATAAGAACATCCAAACTAATTCCTTCAACAGAAATAAGCTTTATGAGGAAGGACTTGAAGATCTAGAATTATTCTAAAGTGGTGCAGAATCCAAAGAGATCTAGTAGAAGTTTCATCCAAAGTAGGTAGTCTTGCGGTTTATTATACGAAAATTCTGTCATTTTAGAGATATTTAATGGCCAGAAATAACAGTACAAATATGAAGGAAGAAGACATAATAACGAAACGGGTAAACGTTTTTCACTTTCCAGTTTGATAAAACATTCAAATAAACTTCTTCCAGATGTGGTAAATGAAAAGATTATGAATACCTTCATATCAAGGCTACACATATACTTCAATTAAATTTGTTACGAGAAAATAATCCTTTCTCATTAAGTATCATTTAATCCTCTCTATTTTTCAGAGTCCAGCCTCAGTATAGCAGTTGTCAAAACGGTAAGGAGCTTTTGCTCCATATTTTCTAACAAAATTTCCACCATAGTATGTTTCCCCAAAGTTGAGCCGCGGGGAAGGATGGTTGGAGAGATGCCTTTTGATTTACTATTCAGTTTTTACCACAATTCTAAACAGTCGAGGACCATCAGGTCTCCTGTTATCTGCCCTTCACCCTGTACTCCCTGCCTTTCCTTAACCTCCCCTTCCCTACCTTATACCTACCACAACCCTTCCCTGCCATTCCGTGCCACTCCCTACCATTCCTCTGTCGTTATAGAACATTAGATGTCCTGTTACCTAACCATCCCATGCATTCCCTTGTGTTCCCGTGCCTATCCTTGTCATTCCTCCTGTTCTCTCATATTGTAATCCATGCCTCATTCATCCCTCCATTTTTACCCTTCCCTGTCGCCTCCCCAGTTTGTTCCTCCTCCCTTACAACTACAGAGAAGCACTAGCTAGAAAGAAGGCAGAACATATCATGCAGAATCTTACACCGTCTACCAAAAGGCCCTCATCTTGCTGAACCGGTCCATCTTTTCCGATCAGCACCGGCAGCTCACGCGGCAGATTGGAAAATAAACCACTGATATACTCCCGAGTCCCGTCACCAAGACCCCCCGGCCATCCACTCTCATTGCCACACACGCCCCACCCCACACGGACCGCCGACCCCTCACCACAATCGCCCTGTAGCAATAAGAGCTCGTACAGACAGATTATAAGACCAGTCCTGAGTCTACCATGGTGAACATCGAAAACAACCTATGGAGAAGTGCGTTGCTGCGGGAGTAGAGCTTAGTTTTCTCTTAGTTAAGTTACTTGGTATATCAAACACTATGTTCCTGAAACTCAACCAACGTGTAACTATTCAACTTATCACCACTGAATGCATGGTATTTACTCCGTACAACTTCATGTATATAAGTTCTTTAATGATCAGTTTCACTCGTTTCTTTAATGGCCTAACAGTTCTATAAAATCTCTACAGTGTACATACGTATTTTCAGCTGAGTGGCTGCCTTAGCAAATTCAATAAAATTCATTATTATTATTATCAATATTATCATTGTGTTATTATTATCATTATCATTATTATCAATATTATTATCATCGTTATCATTATTATTATCATTATTATTATTATTATTATTATCATTATTATTATTATTATTATTATTATTATCATTATTATTATTATTATTATTATTATTATTATTATTATTATTATTATTATTATTATTATTATTACTATTATTATTATTATCATTATTGTTATTATTATTATCATCATCGTTATTATTATTATTATTATTATTATTATTATTATTATTATTATTATTATTATTATTATTATTATTATTATTATTATCGTGATTATCATTATTATTCTTAGTATTATTATTGTTGTTATCATTATCATTATCATCATTATTATTGTTATCATTATTATTATTATTATTATTATTATTATTATTATTATTATTATTATTATTATTATTATTATCATCATTATTATTGTTGTTATTATCATTATTAATGTTACTATTAGTATTATCATTATAATTATTATTATGATTATTATTATTATTATTATTATTATTATTATTATTATTATTATTATTATTATTATTATTATTATTATCATTATCATTATCATTATAATTATTATTATTATTATTATTATTATTATTATTATTATTATTATTATTATTATTATTATTATTATTACCATTACTATTATCATTATTATTATATGATTATAATTATTATTATTGTTATTGTTGTTGTTATTGCTGTAGCCTTGCTCAGCCCCTCCTATGCTACTCCCGTTACCCAAATGCACTATTCTATCCTTCTCCTGCCCATCCCTTATCTCCCTTCTCTTCTTTAACCTGCCCACCCCTCCCCTCCCCGGTCCCTGTGGAACCCACACCTCCCCTTCCACCCCTAACCACGGCCAAAACCCATTCCATTCCCTCCTTCCTCTGCCCCTTCCCCTCATCGTTCCCTGCCTGCCTGGAGAGAATAGCTCAGGAACCCAACAAACAAAGGGAAAAATGTTGCTAAAAGTAATTCCACTTCTTCTCCCTACGCACCATTTTGTTGTTTTTCCCACGTTCACTGAATTCATTCCCTCCATCCCTTGTAAGATGACCTGATATTTTTCTTCCCCAGTGCTGTGCAATTCCTTGGGTCTTCACCAGTGTTGTGCATTACCTCGGGGTCTTCCCAGTGTTGTGAAGTACTTCGGATCTTCCCCATTGCTGCGCAGTACCTCAGATATACCCCATTGCTGTGCAGTAACTCAGATATACCCCATTTCTGTGCAGTACATGAGATCTATTCCATTGCTGTGCAGTACCTCAGATATACCCCAGTGCTGTCCAGTATCTCAGATATACCCCATTTCTGTGCAGTACCTCAGATTTACCCCACTGCTGTGCAGTATCTCAGATCTACCCCATTGCTGTGCAGTACACGAGATCTATTCCATTGCTGTGCAGTACCTCAGATATACCCCATTGCTGTGCAGTATCCCAGATCACCCAATTGCTGTACAATACCTCAGATCTACCCCACTGCTGTGCAGTACCTCAGATATACCTCACTGCTGTGCAGTACCTCAGATCTACCCTATTGCTGTGCAGTACCTCAGATCTACCCCAATGCTCACTAGTATCTCAGATCTACCCCATTGTTGTGCAGTACCTCAGATCTACCCCAATGCTCTGCAGTCCCTCAGATCTACCCCAATGCTCTGCAGTACCTCAGATCTTCCCCATTGCTGTGCAGTACCTCAGATCTACCCCAATGCTCACTAGTACCTCAGATCTTCCCCACTGCTGTGCAGTATTTCAGATCTACCCCAATGCTCTGCAGTAACTCAGATCTACCCCACTGCTGTACAGTACCTAAGATCTACCCCATTGCTGTGCAGTACCTAAGATCTACCCCATTGCTGTGCAATACCTCAGATCTACCCCATTGCTGCACAATACCTCAGATCTACCCCATTGCTGTGAAGTACCTCAGATCTACCCCACTGCTGTGCAGAGCCTAAGATCTACCCCTGTGCTGTGCAATGCCTCAGATCTACCACATTGCTGTGCAGTACCTCAGATCTCTCCCATTGCTGTACAGTACCTCAGACCTACCCCATTGCTGTGCAGTACCACAGATCTTTCCCATTGCTGTGCAGTACCTCAGATCTTTCCCATTTCTGTGCAGTCCACAGATCTTTCCCATTCCTGTGCAGTACCACAGATCTTCCCCATTGTTGTGCAGTACCTCAGGTCTACCCCATTACTGTGCAGTACCTCAGATTTACCCCATTGCTCTGCAGTACCTCAGATCTACCCCATTGCTGTGCAGTACCTCAGATCTTCCCCAGGGCTGTGCAGTACCTCAGATCTACCCCATTGCTGTGCAGTACCTCAGATCTACCCCATTACTGTGCAGTACCTCAGATTTACCCCATTGCTCTGCAGTACCTCAGATCTACCCCATTGCTGTGCAGTACCTCAGATCTACCCCAGTGCTGTGCAGTACCTCAGATCTACCCCATTGCTGTGCAGTACCTCAGATCTTCCCCATTGCTCTGCAGTAACTCAGATCTACCCCATTGCTGTGCAATACCTCAGATCATCCCCATTGCTGTGCAGTACCTCAGATCTTCCCCATTTCTGTGCAGTAACTCAGATCTACCCCATTGCTGTGCAATACCTCAGATCATCCCCATTGCTGTGCAGTACCTCAGATCTACCCCATTGCTGTGCAGTACCTCAGATCTTCCCCATTGCTCTGCAGTAACTCAGATCTACCCCATTGCTGTGCAATACCTCAGATCATCCCCATTGCTGTGCAGTACCTCAGATCTTCCCCATTTCTGTGCAGTAACTCAGATCTACCCCATTGCTGTGCAATACCTCAGATCATCCCCATTGCTGTGCAGTACCTCAGATCTACCCCATTGCTGTGCAGTACCTCAGATCTACCCCAGTGCTGTGCAGTACCTCAGATCTTCCCCATTGCTGTGCAGTACCTCAGATCTTCCCCAGGGCTGTGCAGTACCTCAGATCTACCCCATTGCTGTGCAGTACCTCAGATCTACCCCATTACTGTGCAGTACCTCAGATTTACCCCATTGCTCTGCAGTACCTCAGATCTACCCCATTGCTGTGCAGTACCTCAGATCTACCCCAGTGCTGTGCAGTACCTCAGATCTACCCCATTGCTGTGCAGTACCTCAGATCTTCCCCATTGCTCTGCAGTAACTCAGATCTACCCCATTGCTGTGCAATACCTCAGATCATCCCCATTGCTGTGCAGTACCTCAGATCTTCCCCATTTCTGTGCAGTAACTCAGATCTACCCCATTGCTGTGCAATACCTCAGATCATCCCCATTGTTGTGCAGTACCTCAGATCTACCCCATTGCTGTGCAGTACCTCAGATCTTCCCCATTGCTCTGCAGTAACTCAGATCTACCCCATTGCTGTGCAATACCTCAGATCATCCCCATTGCTGTGCAATACCTCAGATCTTCCCCATTTCTGTGCAGTAACTCAGATCTACCCCATTGCTGTGCAATACCTCAGATCATCCCCATTTCTGTGCAGTAACTCAGATCTACCCCATTGCTGTGCAATACCTCAGATCTTCCCCATTGCTGTGATACCTCGTGTCTTCCCCAGTGCTGTTCAGTGCCTCATATCTTCTTCAGTGTTGTGCAGTACCTCGCATATTCCCTTCTGCTATGGAATACTTCGGATCTTCTTCAGTGCTGTGTAACATGTAGATCTTGCTTGGCAATGTGCGTCACCCTAAATCTTTCCTAGTGCTGTGTAGCACCTTAAAACTTACTAAATGTTTCAGCAGCCTAAAACTTCCCCAGGTCTATGCAACGCCTTATATTTTATCTAAGCTATCAAAAACTCCAGATATTCCCCTGTACCACACAGCACTCTAGATAATTCCCAATACTGTGCATCATTCCAGATTTTCCGTAGCGCTATGGAACATCTCAGATACTCCACAGTGCTGAACAACAACCTAGAACTTTTTCACTGATGTGCATCACCTTAGATATTGCATAGTACTCTACAGCGCAGCAGATCTTCCTTAATGCTATGTAGCTCCCAGATTTTCAGTGCCGAGCAACACACTACATCTTCCTTAGTGCTATGAAACACCTTAGATCTTCCCCATTACTGAAAAGACACCACAGATATTCCACAGTACCGTTCAACGCTTCAGATATCACCTAGTGCCGTGCATCACCCTGGTGACACGTGTATAACACATCAGATATATCTACATGCTGAGAACACCTCAGATCTTTCTCATTTCTGTTCATCACCTGAGAGATTCCCTTATACTGTGCAACACACCAGATCTCCCCTATTCTCCGTATCTCCCGGCCTCGGAGCTCATAATGATACAAATGTCTGTAAGAACTATAAAAAGCTAAAGGGAACGCCGAAGAGATGTCTCCGTTGAAACATATGGATCCATAAAAAGGGTCGAGAAACGTAGATTGTCAACGAGGCGGTGGAAAACAGATCTGGGAATGAGCGAAAATATCCAACTGTCGCTGAGAAACTCACAGCCGTTTATAATGTACGGACTGGAACTTCCGAAGATTGTGGGTGAACTGAGTGTGTTCCTTAGCGATCATGGGTAACCAGGAAGTGTTACTCAATGGCTGTGGGTAAAAAGAATGTTTTCCTCAATGACTGAGGGCAAACAGCTTGTGTTCCTCAGTGACTGCTGATAAACAGAAAGTCTTCCTCAGTTTTAGGGGTTATAGAGACTGTGTTTCTAAACGACTGGGTAAATAGACCGTTATCCTTAATGACTGGGTAAACAGACTGTATTCCCAAGGACTGTGAATAAACAGATTCGTTTCCTCAGGAACCATATGTTCCTCAGTGACACTGGGCAAACAGACTGTATTCCTCAAGGACTGTAGGTAACCAGACTGTAATCGTCCGGGACTATGGTTAAACAGACTGCTCCCACAAGAATGTGGGTAAATCTACTGTGTTTTTCAGTGACTGTGGGTATACTGTGCACCTCAGTGAGAATGGGTAAATTGTGTTCGTCACTATTTTCGGCAGGCAGACTCTGCTTCTAATGCTTGTGGGTAAGCAGACTGTTTTCCTTAATGGTTGCAGGTTAGCAGACTGTGTTCCTCTAGGACCGTGAGTTAACAGACTGTGTTTCATAGACTATGGATAAACAGCCTGTTCCTGAATGAATGTTGGTAAACAGACAGTGTTCTTCAAAGACTGTTAGGAAACAGGAAACAGACTTTACTCTTCAATGGCTGAGGATAGATTTCTTCTTTTCACCAAAGAGTGTGGGCAAGCAGACTGTGTTTCCAGGAGACAGAGCAAACTTGTAATGGGTATAGAGATAATTTGGTTACAGTTTACGCATTATGTATGGTACTTCAGAGTGCTTACAGAGTCAACACAGGGCACAGCTGCCTAGTATTCGGGATCGATTAGTGGTCGTCCAGAGGAGCTGGTGCGCAAGATGCAAGAGGACAAGAAGAAGGGGACTAATAAGGGTTAGGAAGGAGAAAATAAGCCGAGGTAAAAGTCGTAAGAGAAAAAAGAAAGAAAGAAGGCACATGGGGTAACGTTTTAGACTAAATTCGCCCCAAGTCGACTTCAGTTAATCCACCAGTCTGTTCCACTTGTCGTCTCATGCCTCCTTGTTCCCTCTACATCTATTATTCCTTTTCCTTATTCACTTACACTCATAAGGTCGATTACTCACCGCCAGGCTTATGTAATCTGTTCAAATCGAATATTCGACCTGGTGATTTTACTCCTGCAAAAGGTATCTAATTCTCTATGTAGCTTCATGTAATATTTGTTTCTCCATTCGTTGCACTGTAACCTCTTCTCTCTCTGAGCTGAAAGAAACCATAGATATGAATCTGAGTCACACTTATCAACATATGTTCAGAAATGATTTATGGATCTGAGAATGCATTCAGGTTCACATGATAGTTGACACTATTGACAATGACTCACTCCATGGTACACTTCCTGTACTGCAGCTGCCTGCTAAAAGAAAATAGTCAATAAATGTTAATGACAACAGTACTCTAACGTTTTACAAAGATGACCTGCATACTTATATCGTTAAAGTATAAACAACATCATTACCAGGAAAACTTGGACCGGTCGATCTCGATGACTGAACTAGGACACGTCACAGGCAAGAAGCATTCTAAACACAAAACATGAAAAAAATCATTCTCTATGGTGACGGTTGACCTTATATGAGGATCTCTTCACGCAACAGTTGACCTGTGTGAGGATCAATTTTTAATGGCTGTCTCCGCCTCGACTGCAAAATATATTGCCTTTAACACTTGTAGTGGCATCCACATAGTGTGTCTGGAAATTATGGCTTAAACGTTTCTCACATGCTGAAAAGTATGTGAAGATGCCAAGGATGCCAGTACAAGATCAGCTCCCTTATTCTACGTAATACTTTTGTTTACCATGTCACCCTTACAAGATACTATTCGCTATTTCCCGCTATAGCGAGGTAGCGTTAAGAACAGAGGACTGGGCCTTTGAGGGAATATCCTCACCTGGCCCTCTTCTCTGTTCCTTCTTTTGGAAAATTTAAAAAAAAAAAAAAACGAGAGGGGAGGATTTCCAGCCCCCCGCTCGCTTCCCTTTTAGTCGCCTTCTACGACACGTAGGGAATACGCGGGAAGTATTCTTTCTCCCCTATCCCCAGGGAATATATATATATATATATATATATATATATATATATATATATATATATATATATATATATATATATATATATATATTTTTTTTTTTTTTTTTTTTTTGCTTTGTCGCTGTCTCCCGCGTTTGCGAGGTAGCGCAAGGAAACAGACGAAAGAAATGGCCCAACCCACCCCCATACACATGTATATACATACGTCCACACACGCAAATATACATACCTACACAGCTTTCCATGCTTCACATGCCCCGATTCAATCCACTGACAGCACGTCAACCCCGGTATATCACATCGCTCCAATTCACTCTATTACTTGCCCTCCTTTCACCCTCCTGCATGTTCAGGCCCCGATCACACAAAATCTTTTTCACTCCATCTTTCCACCTCCAATTTGGTCTCCCTCTTCTCCTCGTTCCCTCCACCTCCGACACATATATCCTCTTGGTCAATCTTTCCTCACTCATTCTCTCCATGTGCCCAAACCATTTCAAAACACCCTCTTCTGCTCTCTCAACCACACTCTTTTTATTTCCACACATCTCTCTTACCCTTACGTTACTTACTCGATCAAACCACCTCACACCACACATTGTCCTCAAACATCTCATTTCCAGCACATCCATCCTCCTGCGCACAACTCTATCCATAGTCCACGCCTCGCAACCATACAACATTGTTGGAACCACTATTCCTTCAAACATACCCATTTTTGCTTTCCGAGATAATGTTCTCGACTTCCACACATTCTTATAGGCTCCCAGAATTTTCGCCCCCTCCCCCACCCTATGATCCACTTCCGCTTCCATGGTTCCATCCGCTGCCAGATCCACTCCTAGATATCTAAAACACTTCACTTCCTCCAGTTTTTCTCCATTCAAACTCACCTCCCAATTGACTTGACCCTCAACCCTACTGTACCTAATAACCTTGCTCTTATTCACATTTACTCTTAACTTTCTTCTTTCACACACTTCACCAAGCTCAGTCACCAGCTTCTGCAGTTTCTCACATGAATCAGCCACCAGCGCTGTATTATCAGCGAACATCAACTGACTCACTTCCCAAGCTCTCTCATCCCCAACAGACTTCATACTTGCCCCTCTTTCCAAAACTTTATTGTTGACAAGATTTGTAAAATGATAAGTTTATTAACGATCGTTGTATGTTTTGGAAAATCACATGTTTACCAAATGGCGTCCTAGCTTCGTCTCTTCGATGTATATCAACCGACTGTTATATTTCTCCCTTGTGTCTCCCCTGATGAAGTGATTGTTACACGAAAGTGCACTTGGGAACTTTTCGTGTTTCATTTCCCCCGTGGACTCATAGAAATTATATATATATATATATATATATATATATATATATATATATATATATATATATATATATATACATTTTTTTTTATTTATCTTGCTCTGTGGCTGTCTCCCGCGTTAGCGAGGTAGCGCAAGGAAACAGACGAAAGAATGGCCCAAACCACCCACATACACATGTCCCTACATACACGTCCACACAAGCAAATATACATACCTATACATCTTAATGTACACATATATATACACATACAGGTATATGCATATATACACATGTACACAATTCATACTGTCTACCTTTATTCATTCCCATCGCCAACCCGCCACACATGGAATAACAGCCCCCTCCCCCTGCATGTGCGCGAGGTAGCGCTAGGAAAAGACAACAAAGGCCCCTTTCGCTCACACTTAGTCTCTAGCTGTCATGTAATGATGCACCGAAACTACAGCTCCCTTTCCACATCCAGGCCCCACAGAACTTTCCATGGTTTACCCCAGACGCTTCACATGCCCTGGTTCAATCCATTGACAGCACGTCGACCCCGGTATACCACATCGTTCCAATTCAATCTATTCCTTACACGCCTTTCACCCTCCTGCGTGTTCAGGTCTCGTTCACTCAAAATCTTTTTCACTCCATCTTTCCACCTCCAATATGGTCTCCCACTTCTCCTGGTTCCCTCCACCTCTGACACATATATCCTCTTGGTCAATCTTTCATCACTCATTCTCTCCATGTGACCAAACCATTTCAAAACACCCTCTTCTGCTCTCTTAACCACACTCTTTTTATTTCCACACATCTCTCTTACCCTCACATTACTTACTCGATCAACATACTAACGTATGTATATACATGTGTATGGGGGTGGGTTGGGCCATTTCTTTCATCTGTTTCCTTGCGCTACCTCGCAAACGCGGGAGACAGCGACAAAAATATATATATATATATATATATATATATATATATATATATATATATATATATATAT
The DNA here is from genome assembly GCF_036320965.1 of Panulirus ornatus. Lineage (NCBI taxonomy): Eukaryota > Metazoa > Arthropoda > Malacostraca > Decapoda > Palinuridae > Panulirus > Panulirus ornatus. The sequence goes on from NC_092227.1 coordinate 23,185,504, forward strand.
ATATATATATATATATATATATATATATACATATATGTATACATATATATATATATATATATATATATATATATATATATATATATATATATATATATATATATATATATATATATATATATATATATATATATATATATATATATATATATATATATATATATTAATATATATATATATATATATATATATATATATATATATATATATATATATATATATATATATATATATATATATATATATATATATATATATATATATATATATATATATATATATTATACTTTGTCGTTGTCTCTTGCAATAGCAAGGTAGCGCAAGGAAACAGACGAAAGAATGGCTCATCCAACCCACATACACATGTATGTACATACTCATCCATACACGCACACATACATACCTATACATTTCAACGTATACATACCTATACATTTCAACGTATACATACCTATACATACACAGACATATAAATGTGTACACATGTACATAATTCAAACTTGCTGCCTTTATTCATTCTCGTCGCCACCCCTCCACACATGAAATGACGGCCCTCTCTCCCTGTACGTGTTCGTGGTAGCGTTAGGAAAAGACAACAAAGGCCACATTCGTTCACACTATCATGTATAATGCACCGAAACCATCGCTCCCTTTCCATATCCAGGCCCCAAAAAACTTTCCTTCTTTTTTACCCCAGACGCTTCACATGCCCTGGCTCAATCCATTGACAGCACGTCGACCCTGGTAACCTACATCATTCCAATTCACTCTATTCTCTGCACGCCTTTCAGCCTCCTGCATGTCCAGACCCCGATCGCTCAAAATCTTTTTCACTCCATCCTTCCACTTCCAATGTAGTCCCCCACTTCTCGTTCCCTCCACCTCTGACACATATATCCTCTTTATCAATCTTTCCTCATTCGTTCTCTCCATGTGACCAAACCATTTCAGTACACCCTCTTCTGCTCTCTCAACCACACTCTTTTAATTACCACTTTACCACTTTATTACCCTTTCATTACTTACTCGAACAAACCATCTCACACCAAATATTGTCCTCAAGCACCTCATTTCCAACACATCCACCCTCCTCCGCACAACCCTATCTATAGCCCACGCCTCGCAACCATATGACATTGTTGGAACCACTGTTCCTTCAAACATACCCATATTTGCTTTTCGAGATAAAGTTTTCGCCTTCAACACATTATCAAACGTTCCCAGAAGCTTCGCCCCCTCCCCCATCCTGTGACTCACTTTCGCTTCCATAGTTCCATCCGCTTTCTAATCCACTCCCATATACCTAAAACACTTCACTATATGCCCGTGTGTGTGTGTGTGTACGTATTTGTATATATTAATGCGTAAATTGCAATCGTTCACAGTAGTACGCGTGAACTAGCATTTACTGATAACCATGAGGAAAATGAAACACGATACGTTCCCAGGTGTACTTTCGTGTAATGATCATATCGTCAATTCGATACAAGAATGAGATAGAAGCAAGTGAGTTAGCTATGTCTCTTGCTTGTATATAACACTTGCATAAAGACGAAATACTTCTCTCGATACTTTATCAACAGTAATCGCGGGTTTATTCCTTTTGTTCAGGAGGAATACCAGTATTAACAGACTGGAGTATGGTGAGGTACTGGCCAGCACAGAGAAACAAGCTGATGACATTAGGTGTCCACTGTGGTGAGCGTGTGTTCATATTGCTGAAGAGGGGGATTTGACAATCAGGCAGTTTTTTCGTGCTAATCACCCAAGTTGCTCATGAATACGCGTCCTGAGGTGTCGCTTCGTCTTGTCCGTATACAAAGATTACAGCTGTTGAACTTATATTGGTAGACAATTAACGACTGCAGCGCTGCTGGAATAACATCTTCGAGCTTGAAAAGAATTGGGCTGTACTTTTTGCTTTTGAAGGTTCTCTATTTTCAACCTGTGGATAAACTCACATATTGAAATAGTCCATTTCTTACCAGGTGTATAACCGCCCTTCCTAGTGAACAAGACTGAAAAATATATTTCATACCCAGATACAGTTGATGGTTGTACTGAAGGATATAATTATTTGTTTAGTGTTTTATCTACATAAACATTAGTGAAGTTTGAGGAAAAATATTCTTATGTAGAAAATTTTCAATGCTTCCACTTCAGTGAAACATTTAAGAAAATCAGAACATATGAGATGATCATTTGGCTAATGTTACCACCAAGTTGCGTTTTTACCACTTTCAAGGCGAATTCAGTGTTGTTTTATTGGGAATTCAAAAAACCTTGAAAGTAAAGGAGTCTTATCTGAAGACTTAAAAATAGAAAATGTATCGTCTATATACCATCTATAAAACTAAGGTATGAAATTGGACGGACACCTTTCCAGCCACCTAACTTCACGGTGGCATAAAAATGCGATAGCTAATGCTGGACGTAGTGAGGAACCCATCGTTACATCATCCGTTTGCCAGAACATAGCATCACTAGACGTAAAGAAGCAATCAAGAGGATAACGATTCCTTAAACAGAGACTTACTTAAGCCATGAACTGTTTATCGTGCAGTTGGTCATGGTTTCCTCGACTGAAATGTCTGTAAGTAAAGATCTTACGTCCAAGCTAACAATAACATAAATATTGAAATCCAAATTGCGGATTTCTTTTACACACAAAAGAGAATTATTGCGTTTCCTTTATTGCGTAATCATTTCGCTTGGCCCTGATATTCCTTCATTCATAAGAGAAATAGCTAAAACCTATTTCAGAAAGGTAAAAGACATATAAACCAATTAATGCAATTATTACAAGACTTTCGTTTCAGAAGCACAAAATCATAAGTCAACTAAATAAAATAAGATGTCAGAAATCATATGAGGAAGACATTAGTTCATTTGCTGATCACTTTACTCATATCGATCAGTTTTTCGTTAATAATGATGAAGTTGGAGAAAAAAGAACTGGCAAGTGAAATCCGACAAATCATTTTTGAGGTCAACATGACAGTCACGAAAGAATACCAAGTTGCAGGCTTATACATCTTTATGATCTTTGCATTGCTCCGGTCAAGCAAAACTGAGATTATAGAGCCAATGAAAACGAGATGAACGCTACTTGGAAAAGCTTTGGTGCAATTTTCAGACCAGAAAAAGAAATATACGTTCTAGCGCTTAGTAGATGGTCTTTTTCCAGGGCGATAGAACATTGAAATTAAAAAAGTTCCTGTCGTCTAAGAAAGTCGCTCATAAGAAACTCATAGAGACCAAAAACTAACATGATATGTTGTAGTATGCAAATATCCACAAAAACTAAAAGACTTAAACGATGAAGTTAACGTCAGTATGAAGTGTATATTGCCTAAAATAACAAAAGATAACCCAAGAAATTTTATAGTTGTGTTAGGAGCTAGAGAGTCATTATCCTTTCAATTGGTCTATTAGTTATAGAAAAAGGTGACTTAATTCGACAGCAAAGATTTTTTGCATCTGTATTTGCGAACGATGACTTGATTCGACAGCAAAGATTTTTTGCATCTGTATTTACGAACGATGACTTAATTCGACAGCAAAGATTTTTTGCATCTGTATTTGCGAACGATGACTTAATTCGACAGCAAAGATTTTTTGCATCTGTATTTGCGAACGATGACTTAATTCGACAGCAAAGATTTTTTGCATCTGTATTTGCGAACGAAAGCACAACTCATGTCTGGATTTTCAGTGCCAATGAAACTCTGGAATGTATTGACTTAAAAGGTTACAACATGTCATCAGCAACAAACAGATTGAAAATAACAAAACGGCATTATCCTGCTAAGTTTAATTCAAGAACAATCAAAGAGGCAACCAATGATATAGTTAAGCCCTTGACTGCTATTTCCAATAACTAATTTCCTGAGGGGAAATGTTCCAGGTAAATGGAAGCTTGCAAATGTAACCAACCAACTTACCGTTTGTAGTTGGTAAACTAATGGAAACCATCATTCCGGAAAAGATTGTAAACCATTTAGAAGACGGCTATTCAATTAACGATTCTCAGCATGGCTTTCGACGAAATTGCTCATGTCTGACAAACCTGCTTGATATCTTTTATGATATAATCCGCATGTATAATGAAAGTAAAGCTCTTAATGTAATCCATCTAATTTTTACAAACCATTCACTGAGGTTTCACATAAAGGTTACTATACTAGCAAAGCTAAGCTGATTGGTATTGACGGGGTTGTACTTCGATGGATAGGAAATTGAATAGCTGGCCATAAACAAAGATGTGATTAATAGTCAAGCCTCAGAATGGATAGACATAACAAGTGGTGTGCCACAGGGATTAATCTTTGGACGGGTTCTCTTTCTCATACATATCAATGAAAATGTTAATAGGCTTCATTGCAAGATATCAAAATTCACAAATGATACTAAACTGGGATACAGAACTAGAAGTGAACATGAACGTGTACAGCTTCAAACTGACGTAGACAAACTGATGGACTCGGCTCATTGTTGGCAAATGGATCTCAATAGGACCGGGCACCAAAACAACAATATCTTTGTACGTGCGAGAATGCTGGTTGGCAAAAAAACAATCTTGCCCACCGAATCAGCTGTGAATATGATGTTAATTTATCATAAATCTTTGGATTCTAGAGACAAACAGAGACTGAGATATTCAAAGAGAACAAGAAGCCAGCTAGCAGAGCCTTACTTTATGGTGGATGGTTGGTCCGACAGTCCTGGTGAATGGCCGGATGTTCCTTTTGGATGTATTCATCTTTATTTGAATCAGACATCTAAGAGCTTTATCAGAGAAGAATTAAAGGTATGTAAGGCTCTTGAAGCATAAAACAAGGGCGTTATTAAATTTCAAATATTTCTTATTTGTAAATTAGTTATGTGTAAGTTGCTCTGCTTTTCAAATTATCGCCATTAGACCTGGCTGACGACAGTGGAGTTGTCAGCCTACTAATACCCAGCTTGAATAGGTTTTCTGTAAACCAGGTTGCAGAAACGAGACTTGAGTATGCAAAAATATGTAAGGTAACGACTATATTGCTCTTGTATACACATGACAAGCACATTCATAAATAGTTTGATTCAGAAATTAGAATACGTACTAAGGCCAATACTTGCAAGTGAGGAAATGAATTCCTAATACTCTCACGTCACTGTTTAGACAAGGTCTAATTTTTTTTTCGACTGGTGTCTGTCAACCAGAATCTCCCTCTTTTGGGGTCTTTTAGTCGACGAATGAAACCCAGATTTGAGCCCATAGTTTTGCTGATCTGCACTCAAGGCAACGGTATAGTTGTTTGCCATTTTAAGAAATGTAAATAGAAAGAGATTTCAGACAAAACAACACTAAATGCCGCGAACGAGGACGCACAAGTGATTAAATGCCAGAAGTGCACACGGCTGTGGTGCAGTTTTCCCATACATCTTTTCAGATGTCATGCGATATCATTAATGACGTCACTATGACTGTCGCTATATCGATAAGTGTAAAGTTTTTACACGTTAGTTGTGCAAAAGAAAAGGTAAGCTGCGGTATGAAATATACTGAACTGCATAAAGTAAATGAGAGAAAAGATTTGGGCGTAATAATCTCTTATGATTTAAAGCCAAATGAACAGTGCATAGAAGCGGTTAAAGGGTGAACAAGATTCTTGAATTCAGGTTGAGCTTTCTAATCTAAGTCTAGGGAAATCGTCTTTATTCCTACAAATCACTGATACGTATCCATATTTGATAATGTATTCAATTTGGTCACTTGAAAAAAAAGACTTAAACAGAACGGAGAAAATACAAGCTGCATCCTACGAGAGCCGACTAAACGTCTTGAATCTATTCACCTAAAAAAAAAAGAGTGTGTTAAGAAGTGATCCTATACAGGTATGTGAAGTGATCAAAGTCATTGATAATCTTCATCTAGAAACGTACTTAGGCTTGATTCTTCTGATTTCACTTGTAATAATAGAGAAAGACTCGTTGGCAAAGTTTTACCTCAAATGAGGTGAAGTACTTTTCCTTCAACAGGATTGTTAACGTATGAAATGATCTGCCAGTTAATGTGATTTAATGCAGTAAGGAAGATACTTTCTAGAATAGAATTTATAGATTTTTCGCTTTATGACTAGCATTATTCGCTCCTTTTTCCCGTCGACAATATGCTGGTTTTCCTACTTGTGTTATATATGTGTGTGTGTATATATATATATATATATATATATATATATATATATATATATATATATATATATATATATATATATATATATATATATATATATATATATTATTTCTTTTTATTTTTTTATTTTGCTTTGTCGCTGTCTCCCGCGTTTGCGAGGTAGCGCAAGGAAACAGACGAAAGAAATGGCCCAACCCACCCCCATAAACAACGTACACACCCACGCACACACACGCAAATATACATACATATACATCTCAATGTACACATATATATACACACACAGACACATACATATATACCCATGCACACAATTCACACTGTCTGCCTTTATTCATTCCCATCGCCACCTTGCCACACATGGAATACCATCCCCCTCCCCCCTCATGTGTGCGAGGTAGCACTAGGAAAAGACAACAAAGGCCCCATTCGTTCACACTCAGTCTCTAGCTGTCATGCAATAATGCCCGAAACCACAGCTCCCTTTCCACATCCAGGCCCCACACAACTTTCCATGGTTTACCCCAGATGCTTCACATGCTCTGGTTCAATCCACTGACAGCACGTCGACCCCTGTATACCACATCGTTCCAATTCACTCTATTCCTTGCACGCCTTTCATCCTCCTGCATGTTCAGGTCCCGATGACTCAAAATCTTTTTCACTTCATCCCTCCACTTCCAATTTGGTGTCCCACTTCCCCTCGTTCTCTCCACCTCTGACACATATATCCTTTTGGTCAATCTTTCCTCACTCATTCTCTCCATGTGACCAAACCATTTCAAAACACGCTCTTCTGCTCTCTCAACCACGCTCTTTTTATTTCCACACATCTCTCTTACCCTTACATTACTTACTCGATCAAACCACCTCACACCACACATTGTCCTCAAACATCTCATTTCCAGCACACCCACACTCCTGCGCACAACTCTATCCATAGAACACGCCTCGCAACCATACAACATTGTTGGAACCACTATTCGTTCAAACATACCCATTTTTGCTTTCCGAGATAATGTTCTCGACTTCCACACATTCTTCAAGGCTACCAGGATTTTCGCACCCTCCCCCACCCTATGATTCACTTCCGCTTCCATGGTTCCATCCGCTGCCAGATCCACTCCCAGATATCTAAAACACTTTACTTCCTCCAGTTTTTCTCCATTCAAACTTACCTCCCAGTTGACTTGACACTCAACCCTACTGTACCTAATAACCTTGCTCTTATTCACATTTACTCTTAACTTTCTTCTTTCACACACTTTGCCAAACTCAGTCACCAGCTTCTGCAGTTTCTCACATGAATCAGTCACCAGCGCTGTGTCATCAGCGAACAACAACTGACTCACTTCCCAAGCTCTCTCATCCACAACAGACTTCATACTTGCCCCTCTTTCCAAAACTCTTGCATTCACCTCCCTAACAACCCCATCCATAAACAAATTAAACAACCATGGAGACATCACACACCCCTGCCGCAAACCTACATTCACTGAGAACCAATCACTTTCCTCTCTTCCTACACGTACACATGCCTTACATCCTCGATAAAAACTTTTCACTGCTTCTAACAACTTGCCTCCCACACCATATATTCTTAATACCTTCTACAGAGCATCTCTATCAACTCTATCATATGCCTTCTCCAGATACATAAATGCTACATACAAATCCATTTACTTTTCTAAGTATTTCTCACATACATTCTTCAAAGCAAACACCTGATCCACACATCCTCTACCACTTCTGAAACCACACTGCCCTTCCTCAATCAGATGCTCTGTACATGCCTTCACACTCTCAATCAATACCCTCCCATATAATTTAGCAGCAATACTCAACAAACTTATACCTCTGTAATTTGAGCACTCACTCTTATCCCCTTTGCCTTTGTACAATGGCACTATACACGCATTCCGCCAATCTTCAGGCACCTCACCATGAGTCATACATACATTAAATAACCTTACCAACCAGTCAACAATACAGTCACCCCCTTTTTTAATAAATTCCACTGCAATACCATCCAAACCTGCTGCCTTGCCGGCTTTCATCTTCCGCAAAGCTTTTACTACCTCTTCTCTGTTTACCAAATCATTTTCCCTAACCCTCTCACTTTGCACGCCACCTCGACCAAAACACCCTATATCTGCCACTCTATCATCAAACATATTCAACAAACCTTCAAAATACTCACTCCATATCCTTCTCACATCACCACTACTTGTTATCACCTCCCCATTAGCCCCCTTCACAGAAGTTCCCATTTGCTCCCTTGTCTTACGAACTTTATTTACCTCCTTCCAGAACATCTTTTTTTTCTCCCTAAAATTCAATGATACTCTCTCACCCCAACTCTCATTTGCCCTCTTTTTCACCTCTTGCCACTTTCTCTTGACCTCCTGTCTCTTTCTTTTATACATCTCCCACTCAATTCCATTTTTCCCAGCAAAAATCGTCCAAATGCCTCTTTCTTCTCTTTCACTAATAATCTTACTTCTTCATCCCACCACTCACTACCCTTTCTAATCAACCCACCTACCACTCTTCTCATGCCACAAGCATCTTTTGCGCAATGCATCACTGATTCCCTAAATATATCCCATTCCTCGCCCACTCCCCTTACTTCCATTGTTCTCACCTTTTTCCATTCTGTACTCAGTCTCTCCTGGTACTTCCTCACACAAGTCTCCTTCCCAAGCTCACTTACTCTCACCACACTCTTCACCCCAACATTCACTCTTCTTTTCTGAAAACCCATACAAATCTTCACCTTAGCCTCCACAAGATAATGATCAGACATCCCTCCAGTTGCACCTCTCAGCACATTAACATCCAAAAGTTTCTCTTTCGCGCGCCTGTCAATTAACACGTAATCCAATAACGCTCTCTGGCCATTTCTCCTGCTTACATACGTATACTTATGTATATCTCGCTTTATATATATATATATATATATATATATATATATATATATATATATATATATATATATATATATATATATATATATATATATATATATATATATATCTTTTTTTTTTTTTTTTGCTTTCTCGCTGTCTCCCGCGTTTGCGAGGTAGCGCAAGGAAACAGACGAAAGAAATGGCCCAACCCACCCCCATACACATGTATATACATACGTCCACACACGCAAATATACATACCTACACAGCTTTCCATGATTTACCCCAGACGCCTCACATGCCTTGATTCAATCCACTGACAGCACGTCAACCCCGGTATACCACATCGCTCCAATTCACTCTATTCCTTGCCCTCCTTTCACCCTCCTGCATGTTCAGGCCCCGATCACACAAAATCTTTTTCACTCCATCTTTCCACCTCCAATTTGGTCTCCCTCTTCTCCTCGTTCCCTCCACCTCCGACACATTTATTCTCTTGGTCAATCTTTCCTCATTCATTCTCTCCATGTGCCCAAACCATTTCAAAACACCCTCTTCTGCTCTCTCAACCACGCTCTTTTTATTTCCACACATCTCTCTTACCCTTACGTTACTTACTCGATCAAACCACCTCACACCACATATTGTCCTCAAACATCTCATTTCCAGCACATCCATCCTCTTGTGCACAACTCTATCTATAGCCCACGTCTCGCAACCATACAACATTGTTGGAACAACTATTCCTTCAAACATACCCATTTTTGCTTTCCAAGATAATGTTCTCGACTTCCGCACATTCTTCAAGGCTCCCAGAATTTTCGCCCCCTCCCCCACCCTATGATCCACTTCCGCTTCTATGGTTCCATCCGCTGCCAGATCCACTCCCAGATATCTAAAACACTTCACTTCCTCTAGTTTTTCTCCATTCAAACTCACCTCCCAATTGACTTGACCCTCAACCCTACTGTACCTAATAACCTTGCTCTTATTCACATTTACTCTTAACTTTCTTCTTTCACACACTTTACCAAACTCAGTCAACAGCTTCTGCAGTTTTTCACTTGAATCAGCCACCAGCGCTGTATCATCAGCGAACAACAACTGACTCACTTCCCAAGCTCTCTCATCCCCAACAGACTTCATACTTCATATATATATATATATATATATATATATATATATATATATATATATATATATATATATATATATATATATATATATGTATACTTTATTACTCTTACCTCACTAATCTGTGATATTTTGATATTTTTCACAACGAAGAATTAGCCTTGAAGAAATCCATTAGTTTTTTATGCTTCAATTCCTTTGTATTTCTTTGTACAATATAAAGAAAATTATCTCATACCCCAGATAGATGGAACGTAGTCTGTAACGCTGCACCATACATGTAATATTCTTTTTTCTTCTAAAAGTAAATTTGAAGCACATAACTGAAAGTGGTAAATCATTCTTGAATATGGTCTCACGTAATATCATTATAAGGAAATCATAATCTATGAAGGAAAAGTTTTCACAGTTCGATCCCTAACAAGTTTGTTTTGTTGACTAAATTACCATTAATATCTCATTATCTGGACATTAACACCGTAGTGCTTTTAACTTTTTTATTTGATTATGATGATATCACGAGGGGTGAGCTAGAGCTGATCAAGCTAGAGCTGAAATTCGACCACAGTCGTATCCTCCATAAGCACGTTCAAGCTGGGCTACTGCTGGCACACAACTCAGGCAGGTATTAGCCTGGCTAAATCCGCGCCAGCTGGCCGGGTGTAGGGGTGACGCATGGTGAGGGCTGGTTTGAAGTGGTGAGAGGTAATCAGAAGTGATTTAAGGGTTCGTTAGAGTGGTGAAAGAGTAAAATAAATGATGATGAAGAGTAATCAGCGATAGTAAGAAGTAATGAGAGATTGCTGGGCGTGTTTTGAAGAGCGATTAAGGTTATAAATGATTAATGATCGTAGGTGGCGGGTAGTGAGGGTTGGTGAATGGTGACTGAGAATAGTGAAGGGTAATGACGGGAGATGAGGGTTGTTAAAGTGTGGCGCGAAATGATGAATGGGGATTATTGATGATGAATGGCACAGAGTGGTGAGATGGGGTTTATGCAGTGGGATGAGGGATAATGAAGGTAGTGGTGGGTGATATAGGGCGATGGTTGGTGACGGGTTGAATGATTTATAGAGATAATTACAGAAAATGAATCCTAGTGACGACGATTAGGAATAGTAAATAGCGATGATCGGTGGTTAGAGGATTGTTTGGCAGACCAAAAATGGTCAGAGTGAATACTGGGCTGTGGTGGCAGGGTTAGTATCGTGTGGTGAGGCTGATGAGCGATAAATCGCGATTCGTAATGTGGAGGAAGAATGCAGCATAGTGACAAACGGGTGGTGAGGAATAACGATAGGTGAGAGGGTTTGGCAAGCCGATATCACTGGTAGTGGCGGGTGATAAATCGTGGTGAGGGATGCTGAAGGATGATGACTTGTGCTGTGTGTTGGTGAAGGGTGATGAGCAATGATGTAGTGAGTGGAGGCAGGTGGAGGTAAGGCGTAGCGTGTGTGTACCGAACCATTTCTTGTCGCTAGTGGCTGGAGGCCGCATCTGAATATCGTCTTGCAACACAGGTGCCGTCATCATCCGAGTGACAAACTATATCCCAGATTGTATCCCAAACTTCATATAATCCTCTGGGAAGTCTTCAATCCTAGCCATAAGGCTGTTATTCAAATCACAAGCCGTTGGCTTAATTCCATGTTATTCACAGCTTTCTGAATCTGGAGACTCCATTTACTATCATCCTGTTTGTTATCGTCCATCGTTCAAAGTTCACATGGCAGACTATGGGAAGTCTTCTAAGGTGTTGTAAGCCTGAGGTCGGGGAGTAACAAAACAGTTAATGAAGCAAGACGTAAGGTAGCTTATCAGAGCGTAGAGACAACATTGCAGCAGAATACAGTTCAAAGCTAGAAATTTGTTTTTAATGTTAACAGCAGAAAACCAAATACTTGTGGCCTAGAAATAAGACTCAAATGAAATAGAATCTCTTTTCACAAGTAATTACTTCTAAAATGTGTGATGAGAAGAACTCCGAATTCCAAAGAACGCGACCGTGGAGAGGAGCCTTTCATCTTCCAAAGAATTCCTTAAAAGAACTGGACATGAAATATTCACGATCGTCTCCCTTCTTTTTCAGAATTCCAAATCCAAAGGTTTCGACAGACAAGGATTTTATGAGTCGAGCTGTATAAAGGGAATCGGAAACTCAAACAGCTTTATCTGGTAGAGAGTAGACGGGCAGAGGTTGCCTCGGGACAGCAAAGGTCAACTTCCCTGGTTCAAAGCTTTTATTCCACACCACTATTTCCATATTTTCTAAGGACTCCACCTTCTGTAGTGTCAGTCTTTTTATGCTAGCTGAGACGGTACGGACAGCTGAGGTCCTGGTCAAGGCCATCCCATTAACGCTCTCTCTCTCTCTCTCTCTCTCTCTCTCTCTCTCTCTCTCTCTCTCTCTCTCTCTCTCTCTCTCTCTCTCTCTCTCTCTCTCTCTCTCTCTCTCTCTCTCTCTATGTATATATATATATATATATATATATATATATATATATATTTTTTTTTTTTTTTTATTTCATTTATTTGGCTTTGTCGCTGTCTCCCACGTTTGCGAGGTACCGCAAGGAAACAGACGAAAGAAATGGCCCAACCCACCCACATACACATGTATATACATACACGTCCACACACGCAAATACACATATCTATACATCTCAATGTACACATATATATATACACACAGACATATACATATATACACATGTACATAATTCATACTGTCTGCCTTTATTTATTCCCATCGCCACCTCGCCAAACATGGAATAATATCCCCCTCCCCTCTCATGTGTGCGAGATAGGGCTAGGAAAAGACAACAAAGGCCCCATTCGCTCACACTCAGTCTCCAGCTGCCACGTAATAATACCCGAAACCACAGCTCGCCCTCCACATCTATGCCCCACAGAACTTTCCATGGTTTACCCCAGACGCTTCACATGCCCTGATTCAATCCAATGACAGCACGTCGACCCCGGTATACCACATCGATCCAGTTCACTCTATTCCTTGCCCGCCTTTCACCCTCCTGCATGTTCAGGCCCCGATCACACAAAATCTTTTTCACTTCATCTTTCCACCTCCAATTTGGTCTCCCACTTCTCGTTCCCTCCACCTCCGACATATATATCCTTTTGGTCAATCTTTCCTCACTCATTCTCTCCAAGCGCCCAAACCATTTCAAAACACCCTCTTCTGCTCTCTCAACCACGCTCTTTTTATTCCACACTTCTCCCTTACCATCACATTACTTACTCGATCAAACCACCTCACACCACATATTGTCCTCAAACATCTCATTTCCAGCACATCCACCCTCCTGCGCACAACTCTATCCACAGCCCACGCCTCGTAACCATACAACATTGTTGGAACCACTATTCCTTCAAATATACCCATTTTTGCTTTCGGAGATAATGTTCTCGACTTCCACACATTCTTCAAGGCTACCAGGATTTTCGCCCCCTACCCCACCCTATGATTCACTTCCGCTTCCATGGTTCCATCCGCTGCCAGATCCACTCCCAGATATCTAAAACACTTTACTTCCTCCAGTTTTTTCTCCTTTCAAACCTACCTCCCAATTCACTTGACCCTCAACCCTACTGTACCTAATAACCTTGCTCTTATTCACATTTACTCTTAACTTTCCCCTTTCACACACTCTACCAAACTCAGTCACCAGCTTCTGCAGTTTCTCACATGAATCAGACACCAGCGCTGTATCATCAGCGAACAACAACTGACTCACCTCCCAAGCTCTCTTATCTCCAACAGACTGCATACTTGCCCCTCTTTCCAAAACTTTTGCATTCACCTCCCTAGCAACCCTATCCATAAACAATTTAAACAACCACGGAGACATCAGACACCCCTGCCGCAAACCTATATTCACTGAGAACCAATCACTTTCGTCTCTTCCTACACGTACACATGCCTTACATCCTCGATAAAAACTTTTCACTGCTTCTAACAACTTGCCTCCCACACCATATATTCTTAGTACCTTCCACAGAGCATCTCTATCTACTCTATCATATACCTTCTCCAGATCCATAAATGCTACATACAAATCCATTTGCTTTTCTAAGTATTTCTCACATACACTCTTCAAAGCAAACACCAGATCCACACATCCTCTACCACTTCTGAAACCACACTGCTCTTCTTCAATCTGATGCTCTGTACATGCCTTCACCCTCTCAATCAATACTCTCCCATATAATTTACCAGGAATACTCAACAAACTTATACCTCTGTAATTGAGCACTCACTCTTATCCCCTTTGCCATTGTACAATGGCACTATGCAAGCATTCCGCCAATCCTCAGGCACCTCACCATGAGTCATACATATATCAAATAACCTTACCTACCAGTCAACATTACAGTCACCCCCTTTTTTAATATATTCTACTGCAATACCATCCAAACCTTCCGCCTTGCCGGCTTTCATCTTCCGCAAAGCTTTTACTACCTCTTCTCTGTTTACCAAATCATTTTCCCTAACCCTTTCACTTTGCACACCACCTCGACCAAAACAACCTATATCTGCCACTCTATCATCAAACACATTCATCAAACCTTCAAAATACTCACTCCATCTCCTTCTCACATCACCACTACTTGTTATCACCTCCCCATGAACCCCCTTCAATGAAGTTCCCATTTGCTCCCTTGTCCTACGCACTTTATTTACCTCCTTCCAGAACATCTTTTTATTCTCCCTAAAATTTAATGATACTCTCTCACCCCAACTCTCATTTGCCCACTTTTTCACCTCTTGCACCTTTCTCTTGACCTCCTGCTTCTTTCTTTTATACATCTCCCACTCAATTGCATTTTTTCCCTGCAAAAATCGTCCATATGCCTCTCTCTTCTCTTTCACTAATAATCTTACTTCTTCATCCAACCACTCACTACCCTTTCTAATCAACCCACCTCCCACGCTTCTCATGCCACAAGCATCTTTTGCGCGAGCCATCACCGCTTCCCTAAATACATCCCATTCCTCACCCACTCTCCTTACCTCCTTTGTTCTCACCTATTTCCATTCTGTACTCAGTCTTTCCTGGTACTTCCTCACACAAGTCTCCTTCCCAGGCTCACTTACTCTCACCACCCTCTTCACCCCAACATTCACTCTTCTTTTCTGAAAACCAATACAAATCTTCACCTTAGCCTCCACAAGATAATGATCAGACATCCCTCCAGTTGCACCTCTCATCACATTAACATCCAAAAGTTTCTCTTTCGCGCGCCTGTCAATTAACGCGTAATCCAATAACGCTCTCTGGCCATCTCTCCTACTTACATACGTATACTTATGTATATCTCGCTTTTTAAACCAGGTATTCCCAATCACCAGTCCTTTATCAGCACATAAATCTACAAGCTCTTCACCATTTCCATTTACAACACTGAACACCCCATGTATACCAATTATTCCCTCATATATATATATATATATATATATATATATATATATATATATATATAAATATATATATATATATATATATATATATATATATATATATATATATATATATATATATATATATATATATATATATATATATGTATGTATATATATATATATATATATATATATATATATATATATACATATATATATATATATATATATATATATATATATATATATATATATATATATATATATATATATATATATATATATATATATATATATATATATATATATAGGTGATAACAAGTAGTGGTGATGTAAGAAGGAGATAGAGTGAGTATTTTGAAGGTTTGTTGAATGTGTTTGATGATAGAGTGGCAGATACAGGGTGTTTTGGTCGAGGTGGTGTGCAAAGTGAGAGGGTTAGGGAAAATGATTTGGTAAACAGAGAAGAGGTAGTAAAAGCTTTGCGGAAGATGAAAGCCGGCAAGGCAGCAGGTTTGGATGGTATTGCAGTGGAATTTATTAAAAAAGGGGGTGACTGTATTGTTGACTGGTTGGTAAGGTTATATAATGTATGTATGACTCATGGTGAGGTGCCAGAGGATTGGCGGAATGCGTGCATAGTGCCATTGTACAAAGGCAAAGGGGATAAGAGTGAGTCCTCAAATTACAGAGGTATAAGTTTGTTGAGTATTCCTGGCTAAATTATATGGGAGGGTATTGATTGAGAGGGTGAAGGCATGTACAGAGCATCAGATTGGGGAAGAGCAGTGTGGTTTCAGAAGTGGTAGAGGATGTGTGGATCAGGTGTTTGCTTTGAAGAATGTATGTGAGAAATACTTAGAAAAGCAAATGGATTTGTATGTAGCATTTATGGATCTGGAGAAGGCATATGATAGAGTTGATAGAGATGCTCTGTGGAAGGTATTAAGAATATATGGTGTGGAGGCAAGTTGTTAGAAGCAGTGAAAAGTTTTTATCGAGGATGTAAGGCATGTGTACGTGTAGGAAGAGAGGAAAGTGATTGGTTCTCAGTGAATGTAGGTTTGCGGCAGGGGTGTGTGATGTCTCCATGGTTGTTTAATTTGTTTATGGATGGGGTTGTTAGGGAGGTAAATGCAAGAATTTTGGAAAGAGGGGCAAGTATGAAGTCTGTTGTGGATGAGAGAGCTTGGGAAGTGAGTCAGTTGTTGTTCGCTGATGATACAGCGCTGGTGGCTGATTCATGTGAGAAACTGCAAAAGCTGGTGACTGAGTTTGGTAAAGTGTGTGAAGAAGAAAGTTAAGAGTAAATGTGAATAAGAGCAAGGTTATTAGGTACAGTAGGGTTGAGGGTCAAGTCAATTGGGAGGTAAGTTTGAATAGAGCAAAACTGGAGGAAGTAAAGTGTTTTAGATATCTGGGAGTGGATCTGGCAGCGGGTTGAACCATGGAAGCGGAAGTGGATCATAGGATGGGGAGGGGGCGAAAATCCTGGTAGCCTTGAAGAATGTGTGGAAGTCGAGAACTTTATATCGGAAAGCAAAAATGGGTATGTTTGAAGGAATAGTGGTTCCAACAATGTTGTATGGTTGCGAGGCATGGACTATGGATATAGTTGTGCGCAGAAGGATGGATGTGCTGGAAATGAGATGTTTGAGGACAATGTGTGGTGTGAGGTGGTTTGATCGAGTAAGTAACGTAAGGGTAAGAGAGATGTGTGGAAATAAAAAGAGCGTGGTTGAGAGAGCAGAAGAGGGTGTTTTGAAATGGTTTGGGCACATGGAGAGAATGAGTGAGGAAAGATTGACAAAGAGGATATATGTGTCGGAGGTGGAGGGAACGAGGAGAAGTGGGAGACCAAATTGGAGGTGGAAAGATGGAGTGAAAAAGATTTTGTGTGATCGGGGCCTGAACATGCAGGAGGGTGAAAGGAGGGCAAGGAATAGAGTGAATTGGATCGATATGGTATACCGGGGTTGACCTGCTGTCAGTGGATTGAATCAGGGCATGTGAAGCGTCTGGGGTAAACCATGGAAAGCTGTGTAGTTATGTATATTTGTGTGTGTGGACGTATGTATATACATGTGTATGGGGGTGGGTTGGGCCATTTCTTTCGTCTGTTTCCTTGCGCTACCTCGCAAACGCGGGAGACAGCGACAAAGTAAAAGAAAAAAAAAATATATATATATACATATCTATACATCTCAATGTACACACATATATACACACACAGACACATACATATATACCCTTGCACACAATTCGCAGTCTACCTTTATTCATTCCCATTGCCACCGCGACACACATGGAATACCATCCCCCTCCCCCCTCATGTGTGCGAGGTAGCGCTAGGAAAAGACAACAAAGGCCCCATTCGTTCACACTCAGTCTCTAGCTGTCATGCAATAATGCCCTAAACCACAGCTCCCTTTCCACATCCAGGCCCCACAGAAGTTTCTATGGTTTACCCCAGATGCTTCACATGCCCTGATTTAATCCACTGACAGCAAGTCAACCCCGGTATACCACATCGATCTAATTCACTCTATTCCTTGCCCGCCTTTCACCCTCTTGCATGTTCAGGCCCATCTTTTTCACTCCATCTTTCCACCTCCAATTTGGTCTCCCACTTCTTCTCGTTCCCTCCACCTCCGACACATATATCCTCTTGGTCAATCTTTCCTCACTCATTCTCTCCATGTGCCCAAACCATTTCAAAACACCCTCTTCTTCTCTCTCAACCACGCTCTTTTATTTCCCCACATCTCTCTTCCCCTTACATTGCTTACTCGATCAAACTACCTTATACCACATATTGTCCTCAAACATCTCATTTCCAGCACATCCACCCTCCTGCGAACAACTCTATCCATAGCCCACGCCTCGCAACCATACAACATTGTTGGAACCACTATTCCTTCAAACATACCAATTTTTTCTTTGAGATAATGCTCTCGACTTCCACACATTCTTCAAGGCTCCCAGGATTTTCGCCCCCTCCCCCACCCAATGATTCACTTCCGCTTCCATGGTTCCATCCGCTGCCAGATCCATTCCCAGATATCTAAAACACTTTACTTCCTCCAGTTTTTCTCCATTTAAACTTACCTTCCAATATATATATATATATATATATATATATATATATATATATATATATATATATATATATATATATATATATATATATATATATATATGTATTTTTATATATTCCTATGAATGCACGGGGAAAATGAAGCACGATAAGTTCCCAAGTGCACTTTCGTGTAATAATCACATCATCAGGGGAGACACAAAAGAATACGTCACGGTCAGGAACGCCAACCGCAAACTGCTTCTCGTAACATGTTTTTTCTTTCATCTTTGATCTAGATATTTTGAATCAGTTCAATAGACTGCCAATTACGTTCTAAAACTTCCACCTAGACTGCCAGTTTGGCCATTTAGACTGCTCTTTAGACTGCCAGTTAAGCTCCTCACCAGTTGAAGAGTACCATGTTCCTGGTCGTCCAGTAATAGGGACTGATACCTATAATATCTGTTGCAAAGCTGTATCAGATATTGACGAGCATCGAGATAGAGTTCTCAGGTGGGGTTCATGTGCCACACATTTCCGACGTTGTGAATGTTGTTGTACCTATCTGTATAGATGTGACATATTCCATGTGCATTTAGATTGCCCTAAGTTTCATTTGAGTGAGGAAAGTCAAAGGTAAATTGTATATATATATATATATATATATATATATATATATATATATATATATATATATATATATATATTTATTTTGCTTTGTCGCCGTCTCCCGCGTTTGCGAGGTAGCGCAAGGAAACAGACAAAAGAAATGGCCCAACCCGCCCCCATACACATGTATATATATATATATATATATATATATATATATATATATATATATATATATATATATATATATATATATATACGCATATTTTTTATTAATTTATTTATTTTGTTTTGTCGCTGTCTCCCGCGTTTGCGAGGTAGCGCAAGGAATTAGGCGAAAGAAATGGCCCAACCCATCCCCATACACATGTATATACATACACGTCCACACACGCAAATATACATACCCATACATCTCAATGTACACATATATATACACTCACAGACATATACATATATACACATGTACATAATTCATACTGTTTGCCTTCACTTATTCACATCACCACCTCGCCACACATGGAATAACATCCCCCCCTCAAGTGTGCGAGGTAGCGCTAGGAAAAGACAACAAAGGCCCCATTCGTTCACACTCAGTCTCTAGCTGTCATGTAATAATGCCCGGAACCACAGCTCCCTTTCCACATCCAGGCCCCACAGAACTTTCCATGGTTTACCCCAGACGCTTCACGTGCCCTGATTCAATCCATTGACAGCACGTCGACCAAGGTATACCACATCGATCCAATTGACTCTATTCCTTGGCCGCCTTTCACCCTCCTGCATGTTCAGTCCCTGATCACTCAAAATTTTTTTCACTCCGTCTTTCCACCTTCAATTTGGTCTCTCACTTCTCCTCGTTCCCTCCACCTCCGACACATATATCCTCCTGGTCAATCTTTCCTCACTTATTCTCTCCATGTGCCCAAACCATTTCAAAACACCCTCTTCTGCTCTCTCAACCACGCTCTTTTTATTTCCACACATCTCTCATACCCTTACATTACTTACTCGATCAAACCACCTCACACCACTCATTGTCATTAAACATCTCATTTCCAGCACATCGACCCTCCTGCGAAAAACTCTATCCATAGCCCACGCCTCGTAACCATACAACATTGCTGGAGCCACTATTCCTTCAAACATAGCCATTTTTGCTTTCGGAGGTAATGTTCTCGACTTCCACACGTTCTTCAAGGCTCCCAGGATTTTCGCCCCCTCCCCCACCCTATGATTCACTTTCACCTACATTGTTCCATCCGCTGCCAGATCCACTCCCAGATATCTAAAACACTTTACTTCCTCCAGTATAAATATGTATATATATATATATATATATATATATATATATATATATATATATATATATATATATATATATATATATATATATATATATATATATATATATATATATATATATATATTTACATATATATATATTTACATTTTGAAATGGTTTGGGCACATGGAGAGAATGAGTGAGGAAAGATTGACCAAGAGGATATATGTGTCGGAGGTGGAGGGAACGAGGAGAAGAGGGAGACCAAATTGGAGGTGGAAAGATGGAGTGAAAAAGATTTTGAGTGATCGGGGCCTGAACATGCAGGAGGGTGAAAGGAGGGCAAGGAATAGAGTGAATTGGAGCGATGTGGTATACAGGGTTTGACGTGCTGTCAGTGGATTGAATCAGGGCATGTGAAGCGTCTGGGGTAAACCATGGAAAGCTGTGTAGGTATGTATATTTGCGTGTGTGGACGTGTGTATGTACATGTGTATGGGGGGGGGGGTTGGGCCATTTCTTTCGTCTGTTTCCTTGCGCTACCTCGCAAACGCGGGAGACAGCGACAAAGTATAAAAAAAAAAAAAAAAAAAAAAAAAAAAAAAAAAAAAAAAATATATATATATATATATATATATATATATATATATATATATATATATATATATATATATATATATTTACATATATATATATATATATATATATATATATATATATATATATATATATATATATATA
Source organism: Panulirus ornatus (assembly GCF_036320965.1). Classification (NCBI taxonomy): domain Eukaryota; kingdom Metazoa; phylum Arthropoda; class Malacostraca; order Decapoda; family Palinuridae; genus Panulirus; species Panulirus ornatus. Next base: position 23,206,861 of record NC_092227.1, read on the forward strand.
TATATATATATATGTATATATATATATATATATATATATATATATATATATATATATATATATATATATATATATATATATATATATATATATATATATATATATATATATATATATATATATATATATATATATATATATATATATATTTACATATATATATATATATATATATATATATATATATATATATATATATATATATATATATATAATTTATCCCTGGGGATAGGGGAGAAAGAATTCTTCCCACGTATTCCCTGCGTGTCGTAGAAGGCGACTAAAAGGGGAGGGAGCGGGTGGCTGGAAATCCTCCCCTCTCGTTTTTTTTTCAATTTTCCAAAAGAAGGAACAGAGAAGGGAGCCAGGTGAGGATATTCCCTCAAGGGCCCAGTCCTCTGTTCTTAACGCTACCTCGCTAACGCGGGAAATGGCGAATAGTACGAAAAAAAAAAAAAAAAAAATATATATAATTAGATATCTGGGAGTGGATCTGGCAGCGGATGGAACCATGGAAGCGGGAGTGAATCATAGGGTGGGGGAGGGGGCGAAAATCCTGGGAGCCTTGAAGAATGTGTGGAAGTCGAGAACATTTTCTCGGAAAGCAAAAATGGCTATATTTGAAGGAATAGTGGTTCCAACAATGTTGTATGGTTACGAGGCGTGAGCTATGGATAGAGTTTTGCGCAGGAGGGTGGATGTGCTGGAAATGTAGATGTTTAATGACAATGAGTGGTGTGAGGTGGTTTGATCGAGTAAGTAATGTAAGGGTAAGAGAGATGTGTGGAAATAAAAAGAGCGTGGTTGAGAGAGCAGAAGAGGGTGTTTTGAAATGGTTTGGGCACATGGAGAGAATGAGTGAGGAAAGATTGACCAGGAGGATATATGTGTCGGAGGTGGAGGGAACGAGGAGAAGTGGGAGACCAAATTGGAGGTAGAAAGATGGCGTGAAAAAGATTTTGTGTTATCGGGGCCTGAACATGCAGGAGGGTGAAAGGCGGGCAAGGAATAGAGTGAATTGGATCGATGTTGTATACCGGGGTTGACATGCTGTCAGTGGATTGAATCAGGGCATGTGAAACGTGTGGGGTAAACCATGGAAAGTTGTGTGGGGCCTGGATGTGGAAAGGGAGCTGTGCTTTCGGGCATTATTGCAAGACAGCTAGAGACTGAGTGTGAACGAATGTGGCCTTTGTTGTCTTTTCCTAGTGCTACCTAGCACACATGAGGGGGGAGGGGGATGGTATTCCATGTGTGGCGAGGTGGCGATGGGAATGAATAAAGGCAGACAGTGTGAATTGTGTGCATGGGTATATATGTATGTGTCTTTGTGTGTATATATATGTGTACACTGAGATGTATAGGCATGTATATTTGCGTGTGTGGACGTGTATGCTTATACATTGTGTATGGGGTGGGTTGGGCCATTTCTTTCGTCTGTTTCTTTGCGCTACCTCGCAAACGCGGGAGACAGCGCAAAAAAAAAGAAAATATATATATATATATATATATATATATATATATATATATATATATATATATATATATATATATATATATATATATTTTTCCTTTGGAAAAAAAAATGAGAGGGGAAGATTTCCAACCCCGCGCTCCCTTCCCTTTTAGTTGCCTTCTACGACACGCAGGGAATACGTGGGAAGTATTCTTTCTCCCCTATCCCCAGGGAGAATATATATATATATATATATATATATATATATATATATATATATATATAGTGCATATGAACGCGCACTACTATATAACATGCTAACCTTCAACAGCCAGGATCGAATCCGCGTCCGCTGCGTAGGAGGCGGGAGCGGTACTGCTAGGCGGCTGTGATTACCCCTAAAAGGGGACGATCATAGCCTAGCAGTAATGCTTCCGCAGTGGGCTCGGGTTCGATCCTTGCCGTTGGAGGTTAGTATGATATACATATATATATATATAATTTGATTCTACATACTCGACAATAATGCTAATTTCTTACAGAAAAACAAGTATGATAAATCTCATTCCTTTTATACAGACCCTACCATCATATCTGGTCCACAAGTTATCGTCCTGACAACATTAAATATAACTGTTTCAACAGCAGGAGTACTGAAACAAATACTCTGTTGAATTTAAACAGAACACTAATATTATCTGTCATCCTGGATGTTTACCATCGACCAGTCATGCCTGGCTGCGTCGACAGTCGATCGATCTCACTGCGTCAACAACAAAACCGACTAACACCCGACCCACCCAACATACATCAGGGTGGGCTACGTACTGATTAAACTGGAATCTATAACTGTCGCAAAGCTGTCGATACAGTTCGGGGAGATTGATCGATGACGGACATAGCACGCTGGCGAGTAAAACTGACCCTTGATTCACTGACCTGATCAAAACAAATGAATCTCTCTCTCTCTCTCTCTCTCTCTCTCTCTCTCTCTCTCTCTCTCTCTCTCTCTCTCTCTCTCTCTCTCTCTCTCTCTCTCTCTCTCTCTCTCCGTATGTCTATTCATTGTTTTGTCTAATATTTCTAAAACCACCATCTCCATCTACCATTTCACGTCTTAACGATGTGTTTTAGTGTGTGGATTAGCAAGCTGGGATTATCCTTTTCTCTTGAACGTTAGCTTCACAAGTACATTACACACTACTGGCTGTAATTGTTGAGTGTTCCTGGGAAATTGTATGGGAGGGTATTGATTAAGAGGGTGAAAGCATGTACAGAGCATCAGATTTGGGAAGAGCAGTGTGGTTTCAGAAGTGGTAGAGGATATGTGGATCAGGTGTTTGCTTTGAAGAATGTATGTGAGAAATACTTAAAAAAGCAAATGGATTTGTATGTAGTAGTTATGGATCTGGGGAAGGTATATGATAGAGTTGATAGAGATACTCTGTGGAAGGTATCAAGAATATATATGGGAGGCATGGTGCTAGAAGCAGTGGAAAGTTTTTATCGAGGATGTAAAGCATGTGTTCGAGAAGAAAGAGAAGAAAGTAATTGGTTCTCAGTGAATGTCGATTTGCGGCAGGAGTGTGTAATGTTTCCATGGTTCTTTAATCTGTTTATGGATGGGGTTGTTAGGGAGGTGAATACAAGAGTTATGGAGAGAGGGGCAAGCATGCAGTCTGTTGTGGATGAGAGGGCTTGGGAGGTGAGTCAGTTGTTGTTAGTTGCTGATACAGCGCTGGTGGCTGATTCGGGTGAGAAACTGCAGAAGCTGGTGACTGAGTTTGGTAAAGTGTGTGAAAGAAGAAAGCTGAGAGTAAATGTGAATAAGAACAAGGTTATCAGGTACAGTAGGGTTGAGGGACAAGTCAATTGGGAGGTAAGTTTAAATGGAGAAAAGCTAGAGGAAGTTTAGTGTTTCAGATATCTGGGAGTGGATTTGGCAGCGGATGGAACCATGGAAGCGGAAGTGAGTCACAGGGTGGGGGAGGGGCGAAAGTTTTGGGAGCGTTGAAAAATGCGTGGAAGGCGAGAACATTATCTCGGAAAGCAAAAATGGGTATGTTTGAAGGTTTAGTGGTTCCATCAATGTGATATGGTTGCGAAGCGTGGGCTAGAGATAGTGTTGTGCGGAAGAGGGTGGATGTGTTGGAAATGAGCTGTTTGAGGACATTATGTGGTGTGAGGGGGTTTGATCGAGTAAGTAATGAAAGGGTTAGAGAGATATATGGTAATAAAAAGAGTGTAGTTATGAGAGCATAAGAGGGTGTTTTGAAATGGTTTGGTCACATGGAGAGAATGAGTGAGGAGAGATTGACAAAGTGGATATATGTGTCAGAGCTGGAGGGAACGAGGAGTAGTGGGAGACCAAGTTGGAGTTGGAAGGATGAAGTGAAAGAGGTTATGAGCAATCGGGGCCTGGACATGCAGGAGGGTGAAAGGCATACAAGTAACAGAGTGAATTGGAACGATGTGGTATACCGTGGTCGACGTGCTGTCAATGGATTGAACCAGATCATGTGAAGCGTCTGGGGTAAACCATGGAAAGTGTTTTGGGCATGGATATGGAAAGGGATCTGTGGTTTCGGTGCATTATACATGAGAGCTAGAGACTGAATATGAGTGAATGTGGCCTTTAGTGTCTTTTCCTAGCACTACCTCGCGCGCATGCAGGGGGAGGGGATTGTCATTTCATGTGTGGCTGGATGGCGACGGGAATGAATAAAGGCAGCAGGTATGAATTATGTACTTGTATATATATATGTATATGTCTGTTTATCTATATATATATATATATATATATATATATATATATATATATATATATATATATATATATATATATATATATATATATATATATATATATATATATATATACATATATATATATATATATATATATATATATATGTATACGTTGAAATGTATAGGTATGTATATGTGCGTGTGTGGACGTGTATGTATATACATGTATATATCGGTGGGTTGGGCTATTCTATCGTCTGTTTCGTTGCGCTACCTCGCTAACGCGAAAGACAACGACAAAGTAAGATGAATAGATAATATATGTATATTTATAAATATTTTTTTTTTTATACTTTGTATATATATATATATATATATATATATATATATATATATATATATATATATATATATATATATATATATATATATAGATATATATAGATATATATATATATATATATATATATATATATATATATATATATATATATATATATATATATATATATATATATATATATATATATATATATATATATATATATATATATATATATACATACATATATATATATATATATATATATATATATACATATATATATATATATATATATATATATATATATATATATATATATATATATATATATATATTTTATTTTTTGCTGTCTCCCGCGTTTGCGAGGTAGCGCAAGGAAACAGACGAAAGAAATGGCCCAACCCACCCCCATACACATGTATATACATACATCCACACACGCAAATATACATACCTACACAGCTTTCCATGGTTTACCCCAGACGCTTCACATGCCCTGATTCAATCCATTGACAGCACGTCAACCCCGGTATACCACATCGATCCAATTCACTTTATTCCTTGCCCTCCTTTCACCTTCCTGCATGTTCACTCCCCGATCACACAAAATCTTTTTCACTCCATCTTTCCTCCTCCAATTTGGTCTCCCACTTCTCCTCGTTCCCTCCACCTCCGACACATATATCCTCTTGGTCAATCTTTCCTCACTCATTCTCTCCATGTGACCAAACCATTTCAAAACACCCTCTTCTGCTCTCTCAACCACGCTCTTTTTATTTCCACACATCTCTCTTACCCTTACGTTACTTACTCGATCAAACCACCTCACACCACACATTGTCCTCAAACATCTCATTTCTAGCACATCCATCCTCCTGCGCACAACTCTATCCATAGCCCACGCCTCGCAACCATACAACATTGTTGGAACCACTATTCCTTCAAACATACCCATTTTTGCTTTCCGAGATAATGTTCTCGACTTCCACACATTCTTCAAGGCTCCCAGAATTTTCGCCCCCTCCCCTACCCTATGATCCACTTCCGCTTCCATGGTTCCATCCGCTGCCAGATCCACTCCCAGATATCTAAAACACTTTACTTCCTCCAGTTTTTCTCCATTCAAACTTAATTCCCAATTGACTTGACCCTCAACCCTACTGTACCTAATAACCGTGCTCTTATTCACATTTACTCTTAACTTTCTTCTTTCACACACTTTACCAAACTCAGTCACCAGCTTCTGCAGCTTCTCACATGAATCAGCCACCAGCGCAGTATCATCAGCGAACAACAACTGACTCACTTCCCAAGCTCTCTCATCCTCAACAGACTTCATACTTGCCCCTCTTTCCAAAACTCTTGCATTCACCTCCCTAACAACCCCATCCATAAACAAACAAATTAAACATCCATGGAGACATCACACACCCCTGCCGCAAACCTACATTCACTGAGAACCGATCACTTTCCTCTCTTCCTACACGGACACATGCCGTACATCCTCGATAAAAACTTTTCACTGCTTCTAACAACTTGCCTCCCACACCATATATTCTTAATACCTTCCACAGAGCATCTCTATCAACTCTATCATATGCCTTCTCCAGATCCATAAATGCTACATACAAATCCATTTGCTTTTCTAAGTATTTCTCACATACATTCTTCAAAGCAAACACCTGATCCACATATCCTGTACCACTTCTGAAACCACACTGCTCTTCCCCAGTCTGATGCTCTGTACACACAGCAAAAAAACTATCGCGCGTTTTTTGTACGAAACAAAATGACGCACCAGACGTGGAATAATGGAACTGTGAACATTTTCCTGTGAGATTGTGGTAGCCCTGATGTCCCTGCCTGTGGGTGTCCTCACCTATCTAATGGCAACGATATATCCTTCCGTATGTAGTACAGTAGATGGGATACGTAAATTGAGTATGTAAATGTAATATTCTGCACAGTAAGGCATATTGCAGTAATCATTATCTCTTACAAATTGTCAAATTCGTGGTGTAAAATAATATACTACATGGTAACTACGACACCCTGCTTCATACCGGCGGTTATTTATCTCTCTGCTGGTTTAGATTAATCAGCAACCTCACGTAATATGTAGTATCACCTGTGTGACTGATAACAGTATGTCACAAACCTGGCACCACATCATAGTATTTAGTAAACCAACATGAAAAGTAATGACTCTTTTCATGGATCTGCATTAGTTAACTTCCCTTTAACAGTGAAAATCAGATTTCTATATAACATGACCATAGACATGTTGTTGGAGGTTAAGAAAGTAATCTTTGACTGTAGATTTTATCATTTCAATACTTGGTATAACCTCCTCCCGTTGCCAACACTTCATTGAGCCTTCGAGGCATGGATGCCACTAACGTCTGCGTTAAGTTCCTACCAGAAGGGCTTCGTAGATGTTCCCATGCTTGTAAAGCATCATTTACGACTGTAGCACGACATCGATGTTGTCGGTCAGGCATGCCTTTCTGCATGGCCGCCCATACGTGCTCTATCGGGTTGAGATCAGGCGATTTTGCAGGATATGGCAACACTGTTATACGTGGGTGGCGAGCATACCACGCCTTTACAACCCTGGATGTGTGAACTGGGCTGTTATCTTGGACGAGGTAAAATAGCTCCGGCTCTGGAAACAGCATAGCCCCTACTGAAGATAGCAGGACCTCCTCCAGTATCTCAACGTATCTAGGTCCGGTCAATTGGCCAGGCCCGACATCCACCAACTCACCGACACCAGCACCATGGATGGATCCAACCAAATAGTCCTGCACTCACGCGCGCGCCCACTCCTCCTGCTACCCACCACATGTTGTGTCTCGTATCTGGTTATATAAAATGTATAGAATTACATAAGACAGTGTGTCTTAATCATATTAGTGCAACTGTTGCTGCAATATAGATTAAGATAATAACTAAGTAAATTAAAAGATATTAACTAAATATATAATAGTTATTTATTATGATATCACATCGTAAATGGAGATTATTGCTACAGTATTTACATATGCCGTATAAAGTGATCATTATCATTGTTATTCACTTAAAAAAATAATGACTGTGCCTAACTAGAATGTAATACTGCAGCACAACAGGACGTTTCAAGCAGCAAACGACTGTGGTGGCCGTGGCACCCTGGTTTCAAAGCACTTCCGGAACGTTTGTTCATGTTGGCCTCACCATAAATTGTCATTATAAAATGGAAAATACGTTATATAGCATAACCTCTGTGTGTGTGTGTGTGTGTGTGTGTGTGTGTGTGTGTGAGAGACAGACAGACAGAGAAAGAGCTAACCTGGTGTTAGGATGCCGCCAAACATGTTTGTTTGCAGGGGGACCATCGCTGCAGAAGGTTTTTTCATCACAAAAGATGACGTTCTCCCAAAACTGATGTGGCTTGTCCGCATACTCCAACGCATACTCCACCCTGCTCTCCATGTTTGCCTCACTTAACACAGGTTTTGTTGCTGGTATGTGACCACGTAGCCCCTCAGAGTGATGTCTGTTTCGGACAGTTTGAGGAGTGCACTGCAGACCAAGAGTATCCCGAATGTTGCTAGCGGGCGTGAAGGGGGCGTGAGCAGCAATGACAGCTGCTATGGCCTAGGGAAAGGATAACATATTGCAAATATAACATGTGATGTGGTTGTTTACATAACATCAAGTGGTCCAGTATACCTATATATGCAACATCATTACCTGATCATCTTCCGGGGTTGTGCAACGTGGGCGCCCACGCCGATGCCTGTTGTCTGTGTTGCCCAACTCTGCCTGTCGGTGAATCCATCGTGCTACGGTTGACCGGTGAATACCAAGACGTCTGCCAATTTCAGAGTCGCTGTAGCCCTCATTATGAAGCTGTAGAATAGCTTCACGTGTCGCTTGTGAGGTCTCCATGGTAAAATTAGATATACCACAAAAACAAACTTTCGACATTGGCTCGCAGTGAACTATACCCGCGCTGTTTCATTGTTTCAAAAATATATCGCATGTCTCATTACATTTCCTGCATGGACACGAAATGGCGGTGTAAGATAACCTTTATGGACTTCCACGAACCCAGATGTGCTGTAGAATAATACAATATCAATAGTAAAACATATTCTTCCCAAATTACACCTATACAATATGAAGCTATTGTGTTTACCTGGCATCACATTGAGGTATGCTGCAGCTACCACATGCGGGGGTTGCCGCATATAGCTGTGTGTGTCTCACAGCTATATTACACACACCAATTCAAAAGTTGGGGTTCGTACTGCCTTGTATGATGTAATTTTATTGTTAATGATATAATGCCGCTCTTGTGGCACGTAACTTACATGGATCTAGCATAGGACTCTGGAAACCTGTGGCTTCCAGGCACGTATACCAACCCTACCGGCATGGTACAACAGGTAGGTCAGTGATCATTATAGACGTCTTCAAACCGCCTCTGCGCGATAGTTTTTTTGTTGTGTGTACATGCCTTCACCCTCTCAACCAATACCCTCCCATATAATTTAGCAGGAATACTCAACAAACTTATACCTCTGTAATTTGAGCACTCACTCTTATCCCCTTTGCCTTTGTACAATGGCACTATGCACGCATTCCGCCAATCCTCAGGCACCTCACCATGAGTCATACATACATTAAATAACCTTACCAACCAGTCAATAATACAGTCACCCCCTTTTTTAATAAATTCCACTGCAATACCATCCAAACCTGCTGCCTTGCCGGCTTTCATCTTCCGCAAAGCTTTTACTACCTCTTCTCTGTTTACCAAATCATTTTCCCTAACCCTCTCACTTTGCACACCACCTCGACCAAAACACCCTATATCTGCCACTCTATCATCAAACACATTCAACAAACCTATATATATATATATATATATATATATATATATATATATATATATATATATATATATATATATATATATATATATATATATATATGTATATATATATATATATATATATATATATATATATATATATATATATATATATATATATATTCCTATGAGTCCACGGGGAAAATGAGACACGAAAAGTTCCCAAGTGCACTTTCCTGTAATAATCACATCGTCAGGGGAGACACAAGAGAGAAATATAACAGTCAGTTGATATACATCGAAGAGACGAAGCTAGGACGCCATTTGGTAAACATGTGATTGTCCAAACAAGAAAGAAATATAAGTCAGCTGATATATAACGAAGATACTATCTAGGACGCCATTTGATAATCACGTGATTGTCCAAGACAGACAACGGATGCATCATAAACTTATATGGACAAGAGGGGGAATTGTTTGCAAATTTTATCAACAATAATGCTATCCAATTTGTATGGACCTTCAGTAATATTAAGGTTATAATTCTCCGTGTATACAATGATAGAAGATTCAAATAGATTTCTCGTGGTACTGGAGTTAGAGTTGATAACTGAGATGGAATTACTCCAGACAATAAAATGATCATAGTTTTTAACGTGATTGAAAAAGGCATTTGATTGTTATCCTGTTCTTTTACTGTATGTATGTTGCTTAAGTCTAACAGAAAGATCCTTACCAGTCTACCCAATAAAAAACATCATAATTTCTATATGGCACTTTATAGATGCACACAGGGTAATTTTCTGATGAGTTCTTGATTAAGATATTATTTATAGTATTATTGTTGCTGAAGACAACATTTATATCAAAGGGTCTAAGCAACATGGGAAGTTTAGTAAAATTATCATCAAAAGGGAGATCTAAAAGATTCTTGGTGTCAGTGGGAGGTTTGGGTTCAACTCTATAAAATGATTTCTTTGCTAATTTAAGGGATCTATCAATGAAAGATCTAGGGTACTTTAACTCAGATCCAATTGAATGCATCTTCTCAAACTCATCATCATTAAACTCTGGACTGGAAATACGTGATGCCCTAAAGAACATAGATTGAAATGATGATAATTTAACTCTGTCATGTTGAGATGAGTAATATTGGATATATGAGCATAGATTGGTAGGTTTCTGTATATGCTAAATTTAAACTTGCTTACTTGCCTATGGATCATGGTGTCTAAAACGGTAACATACCATTATTTTCATTTTCTAAGGTAAATTTGATGGAAGTTGCTTAATTGTTAAGTAAGGGAAGATATGTTTGTAAATTTTCATTTGTTGGCCAAACAGAAAGAGCATTATCTACATAAGTAAACCAAATTGCATTAAAAGACAAGAAAATCTTTTAGTAAATTTGTTTCAGAGAATTTCATATAAAGATTAGTTTCAAATCAAAATCAACATTGATTATGTTAAGCTCGTTAACTGAATCAAAATTGTTCATGGTATTAGAACCTGATATCTTACCCACTAAAAGGCTTTGTAAAGAAACATATCATTCTGACAATTTTTATGTGATAGAGCCGACTGAACTCACTATTAGTGTTGCTGGAAAACTTTATGTGTTTTGATAAGTCCATACATATATGGCAATGAAGGGGTCAAAGATGATAAACTTTTGATAAGAGAATCAATACCTTTCAACAACAGGCTCAGTTCTTTATTAAAGTGGGAGTTAACTGCTACTAGGGGATTTTTACTGAGTTTAGAATATGTTGTGTCACCATTCAAAATATTACACATTTTAAGTAAATAATTACTTTTGTCCATAATCACATCAGTGTCAGCTTTATCTGTTTTAGTAATATGTATATCATTTTCATTTTGACCTTACAGATATCAATTTTATCATTAGATAATTTACTGTACTCAAAATTGCAAAAGACTTTGTGGCATCAACATAGCTGGCTTCCCTGTTAGAGCACACAAAACTTAATCCATAGCCTAAAGCATACAAGGAATCCTTATCTAGTTGTTTAATGGACAGGTTTACCACAAAAGAAGGGTTCGTGTTTCTAGTCGAGTCACTAAGAAAGATTCCTTAACTTAGCAAGGAAATCATTTTATAGAGTTGAGTCCAAACCTCCCATTGACACCAAGAATCGTTTAGTTCTCCCTTTTCATAATAATTTTACTTCCTATGTTGCTTAAATCCTTTAATGTAAATGTTCCTTCTACAACAATAACACAAATAAAGAATTTCTTAATCAGGAACTAACCAAAAAATTCTGGTAGCATCTATAAAGTGCCATGTAGAAATTGTAATCAGTTTTCTGTTGGGCAGACTGGTAAGGATCTTTCTGTTACACTTAAGCAACAAAAATATAGTACAAGAACAGGACAAGAATCAAATGCCTTGTTTAATCAAGTTAAAAACTATGAGCATTGTATTGAATGGAGTAATGTCATCTCAGTTATTAACTCAATCTCTATTACCACGAGAAATATCATTGAATCTTTTATATTTGAATACACAAAGACTTATAACTTTAAAATTAGTGAAGGTCTATATAAATTAGATAACTTTATTGTTGATAAGATTTGTAAACAATTCCCCTTCTTTTCCACACAATAAGTTTGTGATACGCACGTTGTCTGTCTTAGGCAATCAAATGTTTACCAAATTGCGTCCTAGATACGTCTCTTCGTTGAATATCAACTGACTGTTATATTTCTCTCTAATGTCTCCCCTGGTGATGTGATTATTACACGAAAGTGCACTTGAGAACTTATCGTGTTTCATTTTCCACGTGGACTAATGGGAATGTGTTTGATCACGCGCAAAATTATGATCATTTTCAGTATATAAATATATGTATATATATATATATATATATATATATATATATATATATATATATATATATATATATATATATATATATTTTTTTTTTTTTTTTTTTTTTCATACTATTCGCTATTTCCCGCGATAGCGAGGTAGCGTTAAGAACAGAGGACTGGGCCTTTGATGGAATATCCTCACCTGGACCTCTTCTCTGTTCCTTCTTTTGGAAAATTAAAAAAAACAAAAAAAAACAAAAAAAAAAACGAGAGGGGAGGATTTCGAGCCCCCCGCTCCCTTCCCATTTAGTCGCCTTCTACGACACGCAGGGAATACGTGGGAAGTATTCTTTCTCCACTATCCCCAGGGAAATATATATATATATATATATATATATATATATATATATATATATATATATATATATATATATATATATATATATATATATATATATATATATATATATATATATATATATATGTATATATATATATATATACATATATATATATATATATATATATATATATATATATATATATATATATATATATATATATATATATATATATATATATATATATATATATATCTTTTCTTTTTCTTTCAAACTATTCGCCATTTCCCGCATTAGCGAGGTAGCGTTAAGAACAGAGGATTGGGCCTTTGAGGGAATACCCTCACCTGGCCCAATTCTCTGTTCCTTCTTTTGGAAAATTGAAAAAAAAAAAAATATATATATATATATATATATATATATATATATATATATATATATATATATATATATATATTTCTTTTTTTCTTTTTTTTTGCCGCTGTCTCCCGCGTTTGCGAGGTATCGCAAGGAAACAGACGAAAGAAATGGCCCAACCCACCCCCATACACATGTATATACATACACGTCCACACACGCAAATATACATACCTACACAGCTTTCCATGGTTTACCCCAGACGCTTCACATGCCCTGATTCAATCCATTGACATCCCGTCAACCCCGGTATACCACATCGATCCAATTCACTCTATTCCTTGCCCTCCTTTCACCCTCCTGCAGGTTCAGGCCCCGATCACACAAAATCTTTTTCACTCCATCTTTTCACCTCCAATTTGGTCTCCCACTTCTCCTCCTTCCCTCCACCTCCGACACATATATCCTCTTGGTCAATCTTTCCTCACTCATTCTCTCCATGTGCCCAAACCATTTCAAAACACCCTCTTCTGCTCTCTCAACCACGCTCTTTTTATTTCAACACATCTCTCTTACCCTTACGTTACTTACTCGATCAAACCACCTCACACCACACATTGTCCTTAAACATCTCATTTCCAGCACCTCCACCATCCTGCGCACAACTCTATCCATAGCCCACGCCTCGCAACCATACAACATTGTTGGAACCACTATTCCTTCAGAGATACCCATTTTTGCTTTCCGAGATAATGTTCTCGACTTCCACACATTCTTCAAGGCTACCAGGATTTTCGCCCCCTCCCCCACCCTATGATCCACTTCCGCTTCCATGGTTCCATCCGCTGCCAGATCCACTCCCAGATATCTAAAACACTTCACTTCCTCCAGTTTTTCTCCATTCAAACTTACCTCCCAATTGACTTGACCCTCAACCCAACTGTACCTTATAACCTTGCTCTTATTCACATTTACTCCTAACTTTCTTCTTTCACACACTTTACCAAACTCAGTCACCCGCTTCTGCAGTTTCTCACATGAATCAGCCACCAGCGCTGTATCATCAGCGAACAACAACAGACTCACTTCCCAAGCTCTCTCATCCACAACAGACTTCATACTTGCCCCTCTTTCCAAAACTCTTGCATTCACCTCCCTAACAACCCCATCCATAAACAAATTAAACAACCATGGAGACATCACACACCCCTGCCGCAAACCTATTTTCACTGAGAACCAATCACTTTCGTCTCTTCCTACACGTACACATGACTTACATCCTCGATAAAAACTTTTCACTGCTTCTAACAACTTGCCACCCACACCATATATTCTTAATACCTTCCATAGAGCATCTCTATCATCTCTATCATATGCCTTCTCCAGATCCATAAATGCTACATACAAATCCATTTGCTTTTCTAAGTATTTCTCACATACATTATTCATAGCAAACACCTGATCCACACATCCTCTACCACTTCTGAAACCACACTGCTCTTCCCCAATCTGATGCTCTGTACATGCCTTCACCCTCTCAATCAATACCCTCCCATATAATTTAGCAGGAATACTCAACAAACATATACCTCTGTAATTTGAGCACTCACTCTTATCCCCTTTGCCTTTGTACAATGGCACTATGCACGCATTCCGCCAATCCTCAGGCACCTCACCATGAGTCATACATACATTAGATAACCTTACCAACCAGTCAATAATACAGTCACCCCCTTTTTTTAATAAATTCCACTGCAATACCATCCAAACCTGCTGCCTTGCCGGCTTTCATCTTCCGCAAAGATTTTACTACCTCTTCTCTGTTTACCAAATAATTTTCCCTAACCCTCTCACTTTGCACACCACCTCGACCAAGACACCCTATATCTCCCACTCTATCATCAAACACATTCAACAAATCTTCAAAATACTCACTCCATCTCCTCACATCACCACTACTTGTTATCACCTCCCCATTAGCGCCCTTCACTGAAGTTCCCCTTTGCTCCCTTGTCTTACGCACTTTATTTACCTCCTTCCAGAACATCTTTTTATTCTCCCTAAAATTTAATGATACTCTCTCACCCCAACTCTCATTTGCCCTCTTTTCACCTCTTGCACCTTTCTCTTGCCCTCCTGTCTCTTTCTTTTATACATCTCCCAATCAATTGCATTTTTTCCCTGCAAAAATCGTCCAAATGCCTCTCTCTTCTCTTTCACTAATAATCTTACTTCTTCATCCAACCTCTCACTGGCCTTTCTTATTAACCCACCTCCCACGCTTCTCATGCCAAAAGCATCTTTTGCGCAATCCATCACTGATTCCCTAAATACATCCCATTCCTCCGCCACTCCCCTTACTTCCATTGTTCTCACCTTTTTCCATTCTGTACTCAGTCCTTCCTGGTACTTCCTCACACAAGTCTCCTTCCCAAGCTCACTTACTCTCACCACCCTCTTCACCCCAACATTCACTGTTCTTTTCTGAAAACCCATACAAATCTTCACCTTAGCCTCCACAAGATAATGATCAGACATCCCTCCAGTTTCACCTTTCAGCACATTTACATCTAAAAGTTTCTCTTTCGCGCGCCTGTCAATTAACACGTAATCCAATAACGCTCTCTGGCCATCTCTCCTACTTACATACGTATACTTATGTATATCTCGCTTTTTAAACCAGGTATTCCCAATCACCAGCCCTTTTTCAGCACATAAGTCTACAAGCTCTTCACCATTTCCATTTACAACACTGAACACCCCATGTATACCAATTATTCCCTCAACTGCCACATTACTCACCTTTGCATTCAAATCAACCATCACTATAACCCGGTCGCGTGCATCAAAACCACTAACACAGTCATTCAGCTGCTCCCAAAACACTTGCCTCTCATGATCTTTCTTCTCATGCCCAGGTGCATATGCACCAATAATCACCCATCTCTCTCCATCAACTTTCAGTTTTACCGATATTAATCGAGAATTTACTTTCTTACATTCTATCACATACTCCCACAACTCCTGTTTCAGGAGTACTGCTACTCCTTCACTTGCTCTTGTCCTCTCACTAACCCCTGACTTTACTCCCAAGACATTCCCAAACCACTCTTCCCCTTTACCCTTGAGCTTCGTTTCACTTTGGAAGGAAGGGCAAGTATGAAGTCTGTTGGGGATGAGAGAGCTTGGGAAGTGAGTCAGTTGTTGTTCGCTGATGATACAGCGCTGGTGGCTGATTCATGTGAGAAACTGCAGAAGCTGGTGACTGAATTTGGTAAAGTGTGTGAAAGAAGAATGTTAAGAGTAAATGTGAATAAGAGCAAGGTTATTAGGTACAGTAGGGTTGAGGGTCAAGTCAATTGGGAGGTAAGTTTGAATGTAGAAAAACTGGAGGAAGTAAAGTGTTTTAGATATCTGGGAGTGGATCTGGCAGCGGATGGAACCATGGAAGCGGAAGTGAATCATAGGGTGGGGGAGGGGGCGAAAATCCTGGGAGCATTGAAGAATGTGTGGAAGTCGAGAACATTATCTCGGAAAGCAAAAATGGGTATGTTTGAAGGAATAGTGGTTCCAACAATGTTGTATGGTTGCGAGGCGTTGTCTATGAACAGAGTTGTGCGCAGGAGGGTGGATGTGATGGAAACGAGATGTTTGAGGACAATGTGTGGTGTGAGGTCGTTTGATCGAGTAAGTAATGTAAGGGTAAGAGAGATGTGTGGAAATAAAAAGAGCGTGGTTGAGAGAGCAGAAGAGGGTGTTTTGAAATGGTTTGGGTACATGGAGAGAATGAGTGAGGAAAGATTGACCAAGATTATATATGTGTCGGAGGCGGAGGGAACGAGGAAAAGTAGGAAACCAAATTGTAGGTGGAAAGATGGAGTGAAAAAGATTTTGAGTGATCGGGGCCTGAACATGCAGGAGGGTGAAAGGCGGGCAAGGAATAGAGTGAATTGGATCGATGTGGTATACCGGGGTTGACGTGCTGTCAGTGGATTGAATCAGGGCATGTGAAGCATCTGGGGTAAACCCTGGAAAGTTGTGTGGGGCCTGTTTGTGGAAAGGGAGCTGTGGTTTCGGGCATTATTGCATGACAGCTGTAGACTGAGTGTGAACGAATGTGGCCTTTATTATCTTTTCCTAGCGCTACCTTGCACACATGAGGGGGGAGGGGGATGGTATTCCATATGTGGCGAGGTGGCGATGGGAATGAATAAAGGCAGACAGTGGGAACTGTGTGCATGGGTATATATGTATGTGTCTGTGTGTGTATATATATGTGTACATTGAAATGTATAGGTATGTATATTTGCGTGTGTGGACGTGTGTGTATATACATGTGTATGGGGGTGGGTTGGGCTATTTCTTTCGTCTGTTTCCTTGCGCTACCTCGCAAATGCGGGAGACAGCGACAAAGCAAAATAAATAAAGAAATAAAATATATATATATATATATATATATATATATATATATATATATATATATATATATATATATATATATATATATATTTTTTTTTGCTTTGTCGCTGTCTCCCGCGTTTGCGAGGTAGCGCAAGGAAACAGACGAAAGAAATGGCCCAACCCCCCCCATACACATGTATATACATACGTCCACACACGCAAATATACGTACCTACACAGCGTTCCACGGTTTACCCCAGACGCTTCTCATACATATACATATATATATATATATATATATATATATATATATATATATATATATATATATATATATATATATATATATATATAGGGGCGGGAGCGGGGGGCTAGAAACCCTCCCTTCCTTGTATTTAACTTTCTAAACGGGGAAACAGAAGAAGGAGTCACGTGAGGAGTGCTCATCCTCCTCGAAGGCTCAAAGTGGCGTGTCTAAATGTGTGTGGATGTAACCAAGATGAGAAAAAAGGTGAGATAGGTAGTATGTTTTAGGAAAGGAAACTGGATGATTTGAATCATAGTGAAACGAAGCTCAAGTGTAAAGGGGAAGGATGGTTTAGGAATGTCTTGGGAGTAAAGTCAGGGGTTAGTGAATGAGCAAGAGCAAGTGAAGGAGTAGCAGTACTCCTGAAACAGGAGTGGTGGGAGTATGTTATAGAATGCAAGAAAGTAAACTCTAGATTTATGTGGGTAAATCCGAAAGTGGATGGAGAGAGACGGATGATTTTTGATGCCTATGCCCCTGGGCATGAGAAGAAAGATCATTAGAGGCAATTGTTTTGGGAGCAGCGGAGTGAGTGTGTTAGTAGTTTTGATGCACGATGCCGGATTATAGTAATGGGTGACTTAAATGCAAAGGTGAGTAATGTGGCAGTTGAGGGAATAACTGGTGTACATGGGGTTTTCACTGCTGAAAATTGAAATGGTGTAGAGCTTGTAGATTTGTCTGCTGAAAAAGGACTGGTGATTGGGAATGCCTGGTTTAAAGGGAGATATACGTAAGTATACGTATATAAGTAGCAGATATGTCAAGAGAGCGTTATTGGATTACATGGTAATTGATAGGCTCGCGAAAGAGAGACTTTTGGATGTTAATGTGCTTAGAGGTGCAACTGGATGTATGTCTGATCCTTATCTTGTAGAGGCGAAGGTGAAGATTTGTAAATATTTTCAGAAAAGATGAGAGAATGTTGGGGTGCAGAGAGTGGTAAGAGTAAGTGAGTTCAGGAAGGAGACTTGTGGGAGGAATTACCAAGAGAGACTGAATACAGAATGGAAATAGGTGAGAACAAAGGACGTAATGGGAGCGGGGGAGGAATGGGATGTAATTAGGGAAGCAGTGATGGCTTGCGCTAAAGATGCTTATGGCATGAGAAGTGTGGGAGGTGGACAGTTTAGAAAGTGTATTGAGTGACGGTATGAAGAAGTAAGATTATTATTGAAAGAGAAGACAGGGGCATTTCGACGATTTTTGCAGGGAAATAATTTAAATGACTGTGAGATGTATATAAGAAAGAGGCAGGATGTCAAGAGAAAGGGGCAAGAGGCGAAAAAGAGGGCAAATGAGGATTGGGGTGAGAGAGTATTATCAAATTTTAGGGAGAACAAAAAGATGTTTTGGAAGGAGGTAAATAAAGTGCGTAAGGCAAGGGAACAAATGGGAACATCAGTGAAGGTGGCTAATGGCGAGGTGATAACAAGTAGTGGTGATGTAAGAACGATTTGGAGTGAGCATTTTGAAGGTTTGTAGAATGTGTTTGATGATGCAGTGGCAGATATAGGGTGTTTTGGTCGA
Organism: Panulirus ornatus; assembly: GCF_036320965.1. Lineage (NCBI taxonomy): Eukaryota > Metazoa > Arthropoda > Malacostraca > Decapoda > Palinuridae > Panulirus > Panulirus ornatus. The sequence goes on from NC_092227.1 coordinate 23,226,022, forward strand.
GGTGGCGTGCAAAGTGAGAGAGTTGAGGAAAATGATTTAGTAAACAGAGAAGATGAAAGCTGGTAAGGCAGAGGGTTTGGGTGGCATTGCAGTGGAATTTATCAAAAAAGGTTGTGACTGTATTGTTAAATGGTTGGAAAGGTTAATGTATGTATGACTCATGGTGAGGTGCTAGAGGGCGGGTGGAATGCTTGCATAGTGTCATTGTACAAAAGTGATGTGGATAAGAGTGAATGCTCAAATTATAGAGGTATAAGTTTGTTGAGTATTTCTGGAAAATTATATGGGAGAGCATTGATTGAGAGTGTGAAGGCATATATAGAGCATCAGATTGGGGAAGAGCAGTGCTGTTTTCAGAAGTGGTAGAGGATGTGTGGATCAGGTGTTTGCTTTGAAGAATGTATGTGAGAAATGCTTAGAAAAGGAAATGGATTTGTGTGTAGCATTTATGTATGTGGAGAAGGTATATGATAGAGTTGATAGAGATGCTCTGTGGAAGGTACTAAGAATATATTGTGTGGGAAGTAAGTTGTTAGAAGCAGTGAAAAGCTTTTAATCGAGGATGTAAGGCATGTGTACGTGTAGGAACAGAGGAAAGTGATTGGTTCTTAGTGAATGTCTCTTTTGCAGCAGGGGTGCGTGATGTCTCCTTGTTTGTTTAATTTGTTTATGGATTTGGTTGTTAGAGAGGTGAAGCCAAGGGTTTTGGAAAGAGGGGAAAATATTCAGTCTGTTGTGGATGAGAGAGCTTGGGAAGTGAGTCAGTTGTTGTTTGCTGATGATACAGCGCTGATGGCTGATTCGGGTGAGAAATTGCAGAAGCTCGTGACTGAGTTTGGTAAAGTGTGTGATAGAAGGAAGCTGAGAGTAAATGTGAATTTAAGTAAGGTTATTAGGTACTGTAGAGTTGAAGAACTAGTCAATTGGGAGGTAAGTTTAAATGGAGAAAAATTCGAGTAAGTGAAGTATTCTAGATATCTGGGAGTGGATTTGGCAGCGGATGGAACCTTGGAAGCGGAAGTCAATCATACTGTGGGGGAGGAGGGGAAAGTTCAGGGGGCGTTGAAAAATTCGTGGAAGTCGAGAACGTTATCTTGGAAAGGAAAAATGGGTATGTTTGAAGGAATAGTGGTTCCAACAATGTTGTATGGTAGCGAGGCGTGGGCTATAGATAGAGTTGTGCGGAGGAGGGTGGACTTGCTGGAATTGAGATGTTTGAGGACAATATGTGGTGTGAGGTGGTTTGATCGAGTAAGGAATGAAAGGGTAAGAGAGATGTGTGGTAATATAAAGAGTTTGGCTGAGAGAGCAGAAGAGGGTGTTTTGAAATGATTTGGTCACATGGAGACAATGAGTGAGGAAAGATTAACCAAGAGGGTATATGTGTCAGAGGTGTAGGGAACGAGAAGTGGGAGGATAAATTGGAGGTGGAAAGACGGAGTGAAAAAGATTTTGAGTGATTGGGGGCTGAACATGCAGGAGGGTGAAAGTCGTACAAGGAATATAGTGAATTGGAACTATATGATATACCGTAGTCGACGTGCTGTCAACGGATTGAACCTGGGCAAGTGAAGCGTCTAGGGTATACAATGGAATATTTTGTGGTAGCTGGATGTGGAAAGGGAGCTGTGGTTTCGTTGCATTATAAAAGACAGCTAGAGACTGAGTGTGAACGCATGGGGCCTTTGTTGTCTTTTCCTAGCGCTACCTCGCGCACGTGGGCGGGGAGGGTGTTTTCATTATATGTATGGCGGGGTGGCGAAGGGAATCAATAAGGGCAGACAGTATGAATTATGTACGTATGTATAGATGTATATGTCTGTGTGTGTATATATATGTATACATTGAGAAGTATAGGTATCTATATTTGCGTGGGTGGACGTGTATGTATATATAGGTGTATGGGGGTGGGTTGGGCCATTCTTTCGTCTGTTTCCTTGCTTTACCACGCTAAAGCGGGAGACAGCGACAAAGTATAATTACTACATATATGATATATATATATATATATATATATATATATATATATATATATATATATATATATATATATATATATATATATATATATATATATATATATATATATATATATATATATATATATATATATATATATACATATATATGTATATATATATATATATATTTATATATATATATATATATATATATATATATATATATATATATATATATATATATATATATATATATATATATATATATATATATATATATATATCCCTGGGGATAGGGGAGAAAGAATACTTCCCACGTATTCCCTGCGTGTCGTAGAAGGCGACTAAAAGGGGAGGGAGCGGGGGGCTGGAAATCCTCCCCTCTCATTATTTTTTTTTAATTTTCCAAAAGAAGGAATAGAGAAGGGGGCCAGGTGAGGATATTCCCTTAAAGGCCCAGTTCTCTGTTCTTAACGCTACCTCGCTAACGCGGGAAATGGCGAATAGTTTGAAAGAAAGAAAAGATATATATATATATATATATATATATATATATATATATATATATATATATATATATATATATATATATATATATATATATATATATATATATGTATATTTTCTTTCTTTCATACTATTCGCCATTTCCCGCATTAGCGAGGTAGCGTTGAGAACAGAGGACTGGGCCCTTGAGGGAATATCCTCACCTGGGCCCCTTCTCTGTTCCGTCTTTTGGAGAATTAAAAAAAAAAGTGAGAGGGGAGGATTTACAGCCCCCCGCTCCCTCCCCTTTTAGTCGCCTTCTACGACACGCAGGGAATACGTGTATATATATATATATATATATATATATATATATATATATATATATATATATTTTTTTTTTTTTTTTTGTCGCTGTCTCCCGCGTTTGCGAGGTAGCGCAAGGAAACAGACGAAAGAAATGGCCCAACCCACCCCCATACACATGTATATACATACGTCCACACACGCAAATATACATACCTACACAGCTTTCCATGGTTTACCCCAGACGCCTCACATGCCTTGATTCAATCCACTGACAGCACGTCAACCCCGGTATACCACATCGCTCCAATTCACTCTATTCCTTGCCCTCCTTTCACCCTCATGCATGTTCAGGCCCCGATCACACAAAATCTTTTTCACTCCATCTCTCCACCTCCAATTTGGTCTCCCTCTTCTCCTCGTTCCCTCCACCTCCGACACATATATTCTCTTGGTCAATCTTTCCTCACTCATTCTCTCCATGTGCCCAAGCCATTTCAAAACACCCTCTTCTGCTCTCTCAACCATGCTCTTTTTATTTCCACACATCTCTCTTACCCTTACGTTACTTACTCGATCAAACCACCTCACACCACATATTGTCCTCAAACATCTCATATCCAGCACATCCATCCTCCTGCGCACAACTCTATCCATAGCCCACGTCTCGCAACCATACAACATTGTTGGAACCACCCATTCCTTCAAACATACCCATTTTTGCTTTCCGAGATAATGTTTTCGACTTCCACACATTCTTCAAGGCTCCCAGAATTTTCGCCCCCTCCCCCACCCTATGATCCACTTCCGCTTCCATGGTTCCATCCGCTGCCAGATCCACGCCCAGATATCTAAAACACTTCACTTCCTCCAGTTTTTCTCCATTCAAACTCACCTCCCAATTGACTTGACCCTCAACCCTACTATACCTAATAACTTTGCTCTTATTCACATTTACTCTTAACTTTCTTCTTTCACACACTTTACCAAACTCAGTCACCAGCTTCTGGAGTTTCTCACATGAATCAGCCACCAGCGCTGTATCATCAGCGAACAACAACTGACTCACTTTATTTATTCATTTATTTATTTATTTACTCATTTTACTTTTTCGCTGTCTCCCGCGTTAGCGAGGTAGCGCAAGGAAACAGACGAAAGAATGGCCCAACCCATCCACATACACACGTATATACATACACGTCCACACACGCAAATATAGATACCTATACATCTCAATGTATACATATATATACACACACAGACATATACATATATACACATGTACATAGTTCATACTGTCTGCCCTTCTTCATTCCCATCGCGACCTCGCGACACATGGAATAACAACCCCCTCCCCCCTCATGTGTGCGAGGTAACGCTAGGAAAAGACAACAAAGGCCACATTCGTTCACACTCGGTCTCTAGCTGTCATGTAATGATGCACCGAAACCACAGCTCCATTTTCACAGCCAGGCCCCACACAACTTTCCATGGTTTACCCCAGACGCTTCACATGCACTGGTTCAATCCAGTGACAGCACGTCGACCCCGGTATACCACATCGTTCCAATTCAATCTATTCCTTGCCCGCCTTTCACACTCCTGCATGTTCAGGCCCCGATCACTCAAAATCTTTTTCACTCCATCTTTCCACCTCCAATTTGGTCTCACACTTCTCCTCGTTTCCTCCACGTCTGACACATATATCCTCTTGGTCAATCTTTCCTCACTCACTATCTCCATATGACCAAATCATTTCAAGACACCCTCTTCTGGTCTCTGAACCACATTCGTTTTATTTCCACACATCTCTCTTACCCTCACATTATTTACTCGATCAAACCACCTCACACCACATATTGTCCTCAAACATCTCATTTCCAGCACCTCCACCCTCCTGCGCACAACTCTATCCATAGACCTCGCCTCGCAGCTATACACCATCGTTGGAAACACTATTGCTTCAAACTTACCCATTTTTGCTTTCCGAGATAATGTTCTCGACTTCCAAACATTCTTCAAGGCTCCCAGAATTTTCGCCCCCTCCCCCACCCTATGATTCACTTCCGCTTCCATGATTCTATCCGCTGCCAGATCCACTCCCAGATATCTAAAACACTTTACTTCCTTCAGTTTTTCTCCATTCAAACTTTCCTCCCAATTGACTTAACCCTCAACCCTACTGTACCTAATAACCTTGCTCTTATTCATATTTACTCTTAACTTTCCTCTTTCACAGGCTTTACCAAACTCAGTCACTAGCTTCTGCAGTTTCTCACATGAATCAGCCACCAGCATTGTATCATCACCGAACAACTGACTCACTTCCCAAGCTCCCTCATCCACAACAGACTGGATACTTGACCCTCTTTCCAAAACTCTTGCATTCACCTCCATAACAACTCCATCCATAAACAAATCAAACAACCACGGAGATATCAGATATCCCTGCCGTAAACCTATATTCACTGAAAACCAATCACTTTTCTCTCTTCCTACACGTACATAAGCCTTACATCCTAGATGAAAACTTTTCACTGCTTCCAACAACATGCCTCCCAAACCATATATTCTTAATACCTTCCACAGAGCACCTCTATCAACTCTATCATATGCCTTCTCCAGATACATAAATGCTACATACAAATCCATTTGCTTTTCTAAGTATTTCTCACATACATTCTTTAAAGCAAACACCTGATCCACACATCTTCTACCACTTCTGAAACCACAGTGCTCTTCCCCAATCTGATGTTCTGTACATGCCTTCACCCTCTCAATCAATACCCTCCCATATAATTTAGCAGGAATACTAAGCAAACTTATACCTCTGTAATTTGAGTATTCACTCTTATCCCCTTTGCCTTTGTACAATGGCACTATGTAAGCATTCCGCCAATCCTCAGGCACCTCACCATGAATCATACATACATTAAACAACCTTACCAACCAGTCAACAATACAATCAACCCCTTTTTTAATAAATTCCACTGCAATACCATCCAAACCTTCTGCCTTGCCGCCTTTCATCTTCCGGAAGCTTTTACTACCTCTTCTCTGTTTACCAAATCATTTTCCCTAACCCTCTCACTTTGCACACCACGCCGACCAAAACACCCTATATCTGCAAACACATTCCACAAACCTTGAAAATACTCACTCCATCTCCTTCTCACATCACCACTACTTGTTATCACCTCCCCATTAGCCCCCTTCACTGAAGTTCCCATTTGCTCCCTTGTCTTACGCACTTTATTTACCTCCTTCCAAAACATCTTTTTTTTCTCCCTAATTTTAATGATACTCTCTCACCCCAACTCTCATTTGCTCTCTTTTTCACCTCTTGCACCTTTCTCTTGACCTCCTGCCTCTTTCTTTTATACATCTCCCACTCATTTGCATTTTTTCCCAGCAAAAATCGTCCAAATGCCTCTCTCCTCTCTTTCACTAATAATCTTACTTCTTCATCCCACCACTCAATACCCTTTCTAATCAACCCACCTCCCACGCTTCTCATACCACAAGCATCTTTTGCGCAAGCCATCACTGCTTCACTAAATACATTCCATTACTCCCCCACTCCCCTTACCTCCTTTGTTCTCACCTTTTTCCATTCTGTTCTTAGTCCCTCCTGGAACTTCTTCACACAAGTCTCCTTCCTAAGATCACTTACTCTCACCACTCTCTTCACCCCAACATTCTCTCTTCTTTTCTGAAAACCCCTACAAATCTTCAATTTAGCCTCCACATGATAATGATCAGACATCCCTCCAGTTGCAACTCTCAGCACATTAACATCCAAAAGTCTCTCTTTCCCGCGCCTATCAATTAACACGTAATCCAATAACTCTCTCTGGCCATCTCTCCTACTTACATACGTATACATATGTATATCTCTCTTTTAAACCAGGTCTTCCCAATCACCGGTCCTTTTTCAGCACATAGATCTACAAACTCTTCACCATTTCCATTTACAACACTGAACACCCCATGTATACCAATTATTCCCTCAACTGCCACATTACTCACCCTTGCATTCAAATCACCTATCACTATAACCCGGTCTTCTGCATCAAAGCCATTAACACACTCATTCTGCTGCTCCCAAAACACTTGCCTCTCATAATCTTTCTTCTCATGCCCAGGTGCATATGCACCAATAATCACCCAATAATATACCAGGGGATAGGGGAGAAAGAATACTTCCCACACATTCCTCGCGTGTCGTAGAAGGCGACTAAAGGGGACGGGAGCGGGGGGCCATAAACCCTCCCCTCCTTGTATCTAACTTTCTAAAAGGGGAAACAGAAGTAGGAGTCACGCGGGGAGTGCTCATCCTCCTCGAAGGCTCAGATTGGGGTGTCTAAATGTGTGTGGATGTAACCAAGATGAGAAAAAAGGAGAGATACGTAGTATGTTTGAGGAAAGGTACCTGGATGTTTTGGCTCTGAGTGAAGCGAAGCTCAAGGGTAAAGGGGAAGAGTGGTATGGGAATGTCTTGGGAATAAAGTCAGGGGTTAGTGAGAGGACAAGAGCAAGGGAAGGAGTAGCACTACTCGTGACACAGTTGTGGGAGTATGTGATAGAGTGTAAGAAAGTAAACTCTAGTTTGATATGGGTAAAACTGAAAGCTGATATGTATATATATATATATATATATATATATATATATATATATATATATATATAAATATCCATGGGGATAGGGGAGAAAGAATACTTCCCAAGTATTCACTGCGTGTCGTAGAAGGTGACTAAAAGGTGAGAGACCGGATGGCTGCTAATCTTCCCCTCTCGTTTTTTCTTTTTTTTTCACAAGAAAGAACAGAGAAGGGGGCCATATGAGGATATTCCCTCAAAGACCCAGTCCTCTGATCTTAACGCTACGTCGCTAACGAGGGAAATGGCGAATAGTTTGAAAGAAAAAGAAAAAAGATATATATATATATATATATATATATATATATATATATATATATATATATATATATATATATATATATATATATATATATATATATATATAAATACATATATATATGTATATATATATATATATATATATATATATATATATATATATATATATATATATATATATATATATATATATATATATATATATATATATATATATATATATATATATATATATATATATATTTGTATATATTTATATTTCTTTCAAACTATTAGCCATTTCCCGCTTTAGCGAGGTAGCGTTAAGAACAGAGGACTGGGCCTTTGGGGGAGTATTCTCACCTGGCCCCCTTCTCTGTTCCTTCTTTTGGAAAATATTTAAAAAAAAAACGAGAGGGGAGGATTTCAAGCCCCCTGTTCCCTCCCCTTTTAGTCGCCTTCTACGACGCACAGATGGTATTACTCATGCACAATCCAAGCTAGAATTATGGATCTCATGTCACTCAATTCTTTGGGTGCACAGAAAAAAGGAAAATGGATCTAATTCGAAAGTTTTTAAGCTGTGATATACGTTAAGCTGAAGTTTACAGTGGAACACCCAATGATGGATAACATGAGGATGGGTAATAGACAATGAATCCCCAAGTGTCTGCCATGCTATGCAGATGAAATAAAAACTGGAGAAAAACTCTGACTTATATAAGCATTGGGGTTAAATCTTTCTCCTATAAACTTTGCTGAGAAACATTTTATCGGATATAATTGAATACAGAGTAAGAGTTGCACATTAATCCTTGTGTCAAGTTTCAAGAAGTAATCCAAGCTGGCTTCAGAGATTACTGGAGAAGCACATACACATACAGGAGTACATATAAACCAATTACAAAAACCCATTACCTACTATAAGGGCTCTCAACTATGCAAGGCAAATTACAAAGAATCTATATGGTGCTCCTTCAGACTTATAGAATGGTGCAGCTTCAGTTTCTTGCCATAATGTATAAATATTTCTTGACATCAACATTGGTCTCGGTATCATCACATGCAATTCTTTTCTGTATTATATAGCCCTTGGTACATACACTGCATAGCAAACCATCATTAATGTGCAATATTCAATGCAAACTTGTGTGCTCGATGCTGTGGACATGAAATCTAAATTTCCACTCAAGTAGATGATTTTTATATGTATTCTAATTTTGTAATAGTACAAACAAAAATAAAAAAAAAATGCAAAGCACACAATATGATATACACATTTTTTTTTTTTGCTTTGTCGCTGTATCCCGCGTTTGCGAGGTAGCGCAAGGAAACAGACGAAAGAAATGGCCCAACCCACCCCCATACACATGTATATACATACGTCCACACACGCAAATATACATACCTACACAGCTCTCCATGGTTTACCCCAGACGCTTCACATGCCTTGATTCAATCCACTGACAGCACGTCAACCCCAGTATACCACATCGCTCCAATTCACTCTATTCATTGCCCTCCTTTCACCCTCCTGCATGTTCAGGCCCCGATCACACAAAATCTTTTTCACTCCATCTTTCCACCTCCAATTTGGTCTCCCTCTTCTCCTCGTTCCCTCCACCTCCGACACATATATCCTCTTGGTCAATCTTTCCTCACTCATTCTCTCCATGTGCCCAAACAATTTCAAAACACCCTCTTCTGCTCTCTCAACCACGCTCTTTTTATTTCCACACATCTCTCTTACCCTTACGTTACTTACTCGATCAAACCAACTCACACCACACATTGTCCTCAAACATCTCATTTCCAGCACATCCATCCTCCTGCGCACAAATCTATCCATAGCCCACGCCTCGCAACCATACAACATTGTTGGAACCACTATTCCTTCAAACATACCCATTTTTGCTTTCCGAGATAATGTTCTCGACTTCCACACATTCTTCAAGGCTCCCAGAATTTTCGCCCCCTCCCCCACCCTATGATCCACTTCCGCTTCCATGGTTCCATCCGCTGCCAGATCCACTCCCAGATATCTAAAACATTCACTTCCTCCAGTTTTTCTCCATTCAAACTCACCTCCCAATTGACTTTACCCTCAACCCTACTGTACATAATAACCTTGCTCTTATTCACATTTACTCTTAACTTTCTTCTTTCACACACTTTACCAAACTCAGTCACCAGCTTCTGCAGTTTCTCACATGAATCAGCCACCAGCGCTGTATCATCAGCGAACAACAACTGACTCACTTCCCAAGCTCTCTCATCCCCAACAGACTTCATACTTGCCCCTCTCTCCAAAACTCTTGCATTCACCTCCCTAACAACCCCACCTATAAACAAATTAAACAACCATGGAGACATCACACACCCCTGCCGCAAACCTACATTCACTGAGAACCAATGACTTTCCCTCTTCCTACACGTGCACATGCCTTATATATATATATATATATATATATATATATATATATATATATATATATATATATATATATATATATATATATATATATATATATATATATATTTTTTTTTTTTTTTTTTTTTTTTTTTTTATCCCAGGCGGCCCGTGCGTGCGTTGGAGAATGTTCTTCCGCCCACCAGTGATGCTACTCCGTTTGTGAATCAAGAACCATTGCAACAAAAACCTCGCCAGGTGGTAGTGTGTCCCGCAGTGTATCGAGACAGACTTCCCCAGAACTTTTTTAAAGGAGAAGTAAATGTTTGTAGTTGTGTTACTGGAGTGATAGTTTTCATACATGGTGCTTTGACAAGATAATAGTGAAATTGGAAAAAATGTAACTTAGACATTGAAGCTTATTGATACAGTGGTTAAATTGATGAGAACTGCTATTGACGTTTGTGTAAATAGATTATACATTTCCCTTTTCCATAGCCAGAGGTTGAACCAATATGTGACATTCATTTTTTCATTTCATTTCAAGCTAGAAGTTTCAGTTTTCTAAATTGTTTCTTACATTTTTCATATGTTTATATATGTATATGTGTGTGTGTGTGTGTATATATGTGCGTATGTATGTGTATGTATATATATATATGTATATATATATATATATATATATATATATATATATATATATATATATATATATATATATATATATATATATATATATATATATATATATATATATATATATATATATATATATTATCCCTGGGGATAGGGGTGAAAGAATACTTCCCACGCATTCCTCGCGTGTCGTAGAAGGCGACTAGAGGGGACGGGAGCGGGGGGCCAGAAATCCTCCCCTCCTTGTATTTTTTAACTTTCTAAAATGGGAAACAGAAGGAGTCACGCGGGGAGTGCTCATCCTCCTCGAAGGCTCAGACTGGGGTGTCTAAATGTGTGTGGATGTAACCAAGATGTGAAAAAAGGAGAGATAGGTAGTATGTTTGAGGAAAGGAACCTGGATGTTTTGGCTCTGAGTGAAACGAAGCTCAAGGGTAAAGGGGAAGAGTGATTTGGGAATGTCTTGGTAGTAAAGTCAGGGGTTAGTGAGAGGACAAGAGCAAGGGAAGGAGAAGCAGTACTCCTGAAACAGGAGTTGTGGGAGTATGTGATTGAATGTAAGAAAGTAAATTCTCGATTAATATGGGTAAAACTGAAAGTTGATGGAGAGAGATGGGTATTTATTGGTGCATATGCACCTGGGCATGAGAAGAAAGATCATGAGAGGCAAGTGTTTTGGGAGCAGCTGAATGAGTGTGTTAGTGGTTTTGATGCACGAGACCGGGTTATAGTGATGGGTGATTTGAATGTAAAGGTGAGTAATGTGGCAATTGAGGGAATAATTGCTATACATGGGGTGTTCAGTGTTGTAAATGGAAATGGTGAAGAGCTTGTAGATTTATGTGCTGAAAAAGGACTGGTGATTGGGAATACCTGGTTTAAAAAGCGAGATATACATAAGTATACTTATGTAAGTAGGAGAGATGGCCAGAGAGCGTTATTGGATTACGTGTTAATTGACAGGCGCGCGAAAGAGAGACTTTTGGATGTTAATGTGCTGAGAGGTGCAACTGGAGGGATGTCTGATCATTATCTTGTGGATGCTGAGGTGAAGATTTGAATGGGTTTTCAGAACAGAAGAGTGAATGTTGGGGTGAAGAGGGTGGTGAGAGTAAGTGAGCTTGGGAAGGAGACTTGTGTGAGGAAGTACCAGGAGAGACTGAGTACAGAATGGAAAAAGGTGAGAACAATGGAAGTAAGGGGAGTGGGGGAGGAATGGGATGTATTTAGGGAATCAGTGATGGATTGCGCAAAAGATAATTGTGGCATGAGAAGAGTGGGAGGTGGGTTGATTAGAAAGGGTAGTAAGTGGTGGGATGAAGAAGTAAGATTATTAGTGAAAGAGAAGAGAGAGGCATTTGGACGATTTTTGCAGGGAAAAAAATGCAATTGAGTGGGAGATGTATAAAAAAAAGAGACAGGAGGTCAAGAGAAAGGTGCAAGAGGTGAAAAAGAGGGCAAATGAGAGTTGGGGTGAGAGAGTATCATTAAATTTTAGGGAGAATAAAAAGATGTTCTGGAAGGAGGTAAATAAAGTGCGTAGGACAAGGGAGCAAATGGGAACTTCAGTGAAGGGCGCAAATGGGGAAGTGATAACAAGTAGTGGGGATGTGAGAAGGAGATGGAGTGAGTATTTTGAAGGTTTGTTGAATGTGTTTGATGATAGAGTGGCAGATATAGGGTGTCTTGGTCGAGGTGGTGTGCAAAGTGAGAGGGTTAGGGAAAATGATTTGGTAAACAGAGAAGAGGTAGTAAAAGCTTTGCGGATGATGAAAGCCGGCAAGGCAGCATGTTTGGATGGTATTGCAGCGGAATTTATTAAAAAAAAGGGGGTGACTGTATTGTTGACTGGTTGGTAAGGTTATTTAATGTATGTATGACTCATGGTGAGGTGCCTGATGATGGGCGGAATGCGTGCATAGTGCCATTGTACAAAGCCAAAGGGGATAAGAGTGAGTGCTCAAATTACAGAGGTATAAGTTTGTTGAGTATTCCTGGTAAATTATATGGGAGGGTATTGATTGAGAGGGTGAAGGCATGTACAGAGCATCAGATTGGGGAAGAGCAGTGTGGTTTCAGAAGTGGTAGAGGATGTGTGGATCAGGTGTTTGCTTTGAAGAATGTATGTGAGAAATACTTAGAAAAGCAAATGGATTTGTATGTAGCATTTATGGATCTGGAGAAGGCATATGATAGAGTTGATAGAGATGCTCTGTGGAAGGTATTAAGAATATATGGTGTGGGAGGCAAGTTGTTAGAAGCAGTGAAAAGTTTTTATCGAGGATGTATGGCATGTGTACGTGTAGGAAGAGAGGAAAGTGATTGGTTCTCAGTGAAAGTAGGTTTACGGCAGGGGTGTGTGATGTCTCCATGGTTGTTTAATTTGTTTATGGATGGGGTTGTTATGGAGGTAAATGCAAGAGTTTTGGAAAGAGGGGCAAGTATGAAGTCTGTTGGGGATGAGAGAGCTTGGGAAGTGAGTCAGTTGTTGTTCGCTGATGATACAGCGCTGGTGGCTGATTCATGTGAGAAACTGCAGAAGCTGGTGACTGAGTTTGGTAAAGTGTGTGAAAGAAGAAAGTTAAGAGTAAATGTGAATAAGAGCAAGGTTATTAGGTACAGTAGGGTTGAGGGTCAAGTCAATTGGGAGGTAAGTCTGAATGGAGAAAAACTGGAGGAAGTAAAGTGTTTTAGATATCTAGAAGTGGATCTGGCAGCGGATGGAACCATGGAGGCGGAAGTGGATCATAGGGTGGGGGAGAGGGCGAAAATTCTGGGAGCCTTGAAGAATGTGTGGAAGTCGAGAACATTATCTCGGAAAGCAAAAATGGGTATGTTTGAAGGAATAGTGGTTCCAACAATGTTGTATGGTTGCGAGGCGTGGGCTATGGATAGAGTTGTGCGCAGGAGGGTGGATGTTCTGGAAATGAGATATTTGAGGACAATGTGTGGTGTGAGGTGGTTTGATCGAGTAAGTAATGTAAGGGTAAGAGAGATGTGTGGAAATAAAAAGAGCGTGGTTGAGAGAGCAGAAGAGGGTGTTTTGAAATGGTTTGGGCACATGGAGAGAATGAGTGAGGAAAGATTGACCAAGAGGATATATGTGTCGGATGTGGAGGGAACGAGGAGAAGTGGGAGACCAAATTGAAGGTGGAAAGATGGAGTGAAAAAGATTTTGTGTGATCGGGGCCTGAACATGCAGGAGGGTGAAAGGAGGGCAAGGAATAGAGTGAATTGGATCGATGTGGTATACTGGGGTTGACGTGCTGTCCGTGGATTGAATCAGGGCAGGTGAAGCGTCTGGAGTAAACCATGGAAAGTTGTGTGGGGCCTGGATATGGAAAGGGAGCTCTGGTTTCGGGCATTATTGCGTGGCAGCTAGAGAGTGAACGAATGGGGCCTTTATTGTCTTTTCCTAGTGCTACCTCGCACACATGAAGGGGGAGGTGGATGGTATTCCATGTGTGGCGAGGTGGCGATGGGAGTGAATGGTGGCAGGCAGTGTGAATTGTGTGCATGGGTATATATGTATGTGTCTGTGTATGTATATATTCTGTGTACATTGAGATGCATAGGTATGTATATTTGCGTGCGTGGACGTGTGTGTGTGTATACATTGTGTATGGGGGTGGGTTGGGCCATTTCTTTCGTCTGTTTCCTTGCGCTACCTCGCAAACGCGGGAGACAGCGACAAAGCAAAATAAAAAAATAAAAATAATATATATATATATATATATATATATATATATATATATATATATATATATATATATATATATATATAGTGCTACCTCGCACACATGGGGGGGAGGAGGAGGGTATTCCATGTGTGGCGAGGTGGCGATGAGAATGAATAAAGGCAGACAGTGTGTATTGTGTGCATGGGTATATATGTATCTGTCTGTGTATGTATATATATGTGTACATTGAGATGTATATTTATGTATATTTGCGTGTGTGGATGTGTATGTATATACATTGTGTATATGGGTGGGTTGGGCCATTTCTTTCGTCTGTTTCCATGCGCTACCTCGCAAACGCGGGAGACAGCGACAAAGCAAAATTAAAAAAAAAAATAAAATATATATATATATATATATATATATATATATATATATATATATATATATTCTTTTTTTTTTTTTTTTTTATACTTTGTCGCTGTCTCCCGCGTTTGCGAGGTAGCGCAAGGAAACAGACGAAAGAAATGGCCGAGCCCCCCCCCCCCATACACATGTACATACACACGTCCACACACGCAAATATACATACCTACACAGCTTTCCATGGTTTACCCCAGACGCTTCACATGCCTTGATTCAATCCACTGACAGCACGTCAACCCCTGTATACCACATCGCTCCAATTCACTCTATTCCTTGCCCTCCTTTCACCCTCCTGCATGTTCAGGCCCCGATCACACAAAATCTTTTTCACTCCATCTTTCCACCTCCAATTTGGTCTCCCTCTTCTCCTCGTTCCCTCCACCTCCGACACATATATCCTCTTGGTCAATCTTTCCTCACTCATTCTCTCCATGTGCCCAAACCATTTCAAAACACCCTCTTCTGCTCTCTCAACCACGCTCTTTTTATTTCCACACATCTCTCTTACCCTTACGTTACTTACTCGATCAAACCACCTCACACCACACATTGTCCTCAAACATCTCATTTCCAGCACATCCATCCTCCTGCGCACAACTCTATCCATAGCCCACGCCTCGCAACCATACAACATTGTTGGTACCACTATTCCTTCAAACATACCCATTTTTGCTTTCCGAGATAATGTTCTCGACTTCCACACATTTTTCAAGGCTCCCAAAATTTTCGCCCCCTCCCCCACCCTATGATCCACTTCCGCTTCCATGGTTCCATCCGCTGACAGATCCACTCCCAGATATCTAAAACACTTCACTTCCTCCAGTTTTTCTCCATTCAAACTCACCTCCCAATTGACTTGACCCTCACCCCTACTGGATATATATATATATATATATATATATATATATATATATATATATATATATATAACATATATATATATATATATATATATATATATATATATATATATATATATATATATATATATATATATATATATATATATATATATATATATATATATATAACATATATATATATATATATATATATATATATATATATATATATATATATATATATATATATATATATATATTTTTTTTTTTTTTTTATACGATTCGCCATTTCCCGCGTTTGCGAGGTAGCGTTAAGAACAGAGGACTGGGCCTTAGAGGGAAAATCCTCACCTGGCCCCCTTCTCTGTTCCTTCTTTTGGAAAATTAAAAAAGAAAAAACGAGAGGGGAGGATTTCCAGCCACCCGCTCCCTCCCCTTTTAGTCGCCTTCTATGACACGCAGGGAATACATGGGAAGCATTCTTTCTCCCCTATCCCTAGGGATATATATATATATATATATATATATATATATATATATATATATATATATATATATATATATATATATATATATATATATATATATATATATATATATATATATATATATATATATATATATATATATACTTATATATATAAATATATAAATATATATTCATATAAATATATATCTATAATATATTTATACGGAGGAACGCTTTCGACTCGACTCTGTTAAGTAAGGATGCAGAGCTGGCGATACCCCAGATGTGGAAGCAGTACTCCATACAAGGACGAATCAATTCGTTATATAAACGGAGCAACTGTTCAGAAGTGAAGAAGTTTCGACATCTAAACAGGACACCCATTTTCTTAGACGCAGCCTTAGCTATTCCTGTAATGTGGGGTGTTCAAGAAAGAGTCGATGTTACAGTAATACAAGTATGTTTGTTGAGTCAAGAGGTGGAATTACAGAACCGTCAAATGAGAGGCGAGAATTGTGTTTTTGACGGAGATGGTGTGTGAACTGTTCCATTGCTTTCAGTAAACATACTTCTTGAAGGTACAATGACTTCCTGTTGATGCCTTTCCTTCCTCCTAGCTTCACAAGTGTAAACACTGGAAAACGAAGGATGCTAAGCAACCATAAGGCCGGCTTGCCTTTCTCACCTAGACGTCACCCCGAAATATCTGAATCATTCCTCTAAATTTCACGTATTCTCTTTGTAAAATTTTTTATTGTTCTCTATTCCCATCCATCCTTTAATTTATGGACTATTAGCAGCTTGCATCAACCATTTAACTTAACCTTCCTCCATGTTTTTCAAAGTTCAGTAGTTATCCATGCTTACTTCTGTATGTTTCTAGGATTTTCTGAACTATTTATCACACTGTATATTTGTAATCCAGAGAATAATGTTGTCTCCCCCTCTCGTTAAAATGAAAAATTGCTCGCCCTTTATCATCCATTGACCTTAAATCTTCCCAGTACCACTAAACCGCTTGTCTTGCCCTCTACACCTAACAAAGTATAATCCCCCTGTCTAACTGTTCCATTTTTCCTGATCATCTCTACCGTTGTGCAGTAGTACAGTGAGTCCACCGGTTTTCTTCCATCACTTCAGCCCCTCGATCTCTTTGGTCACATTATGTACTGTGGGCACGTACCCATGATCACCCTTCAAGCGTTTCAACTTCTGCGATCACAAAAAATCTGGGATCGTCTAGTGTTATGACAATGTTGTCGTTTGTCGCCTGTAAACAACGCGTCTGTCAACAGCAAATAAGTGATTTTGTGCTCTATATCTTTTCTTTCAAGCGACTGATTCATGTAAAATTCTTCGAAACATATACCATGTTGATTTTCGGTGTTGTATCCACTGCCAGTTTTCTGCATCACTGGATCCTGTCTCTGCGATTCTTGCTCACACTGAGACTCTGTGTAGCTTCCTTGCTTATCCCGATTTTCCCTGTCTTCTTCATGTTTACCTCTAGGTCTAACTGATAGGATATAATGGCCACAGTTCTCGAAAGTAAGGTTGCGGGTTATCATGCGATTCGCCGCTCGGGCATTATCGCCATTATTTTCATCTATTTATACTCGAAATATCTTATACTACGGCATCTTCTCATAAGTATATCTAGTGTGGATATCGCTTCATTCCTAACATTTCTAACTCTCAATATCTCTTCGGGATTTTCCTCTCATCTCATATTCACGTGCTTTAGTTCCCGTCTCTTATCTTCATCTCCAGACCTCATATATTTAGCCTAAATAGTTTCCTTTGTTACTGTCTCTCATCTTCACTACACCTTCTAAATCCACTCTGAGTAGCTTTCTCTGTAAACTACCTCAAATGTAGAGCATCCTTTTACTTTCACAAAATTCCTAATTGATTAGATTTTTTTTTCCCATGAATCACTTTTTCTCTTCTATCAGTGTAGTTAGAGAAGAGGAAGAAGAGGTCGGACAGGAGAAAGGACATTTTGAAATGGAAGAGAAGACTGTAGTGTGTACAAGCATATGGTGTAACTTTGTTTTTTCTCTATGCATTTGAGTTATTTTCTAGAAGTGTTTTTGGTGTCTTCTTTATATAACCCCGGCAAACTCGGAATGTGTATGTAATAATGTTGTATCTGTGATGTTTTTGAAAGAAGATTCACTAAGTTAAGCTAAACAATGATCTTTGTGTGCATCGTTGGAAGCCTGGAGTCTCTGTAAGTGTTTTGAGGTTCTGAGGGAACCAAGAGTGTTTCATGTTTGTACTCTTGTCGAGATCTGGGATTTGTCTGTAGTTTGTAACATCGTTATCTTCGTCTCTGCCGTACTCTCTGGGCTACTTCTCTCAGGTATGAACCAACTGGTTTAATCTTAAGTAGTTCGTGCCGTTCTACAGTATTTACAACGTAGGAGTATTTTTCATTTGTGACGAAGAGCCTTGTTTTGTATCCTTTGTAACTTCAGCTAGCCTGATCTGGAGGCGAAAAACGTTGATATAAGTCAAAAGGTTAGTGTAAGTAATATCATAATCGTCACCAGGCGTAATATTTGGTTCTGTGAAAGGTGCCAGAATCTATCTGTTCAAACTGCTCGGGGCCGCTTTTCTTTGTACAGTTCTTTTGTTTATATATCATCAAATCTCTTGATGCTAATGTGTGACTCAGGCTTCTGCAGCTCTTCTTGTCCGCTACTGTTGGGTTTTTATTCCCCCCTTTGCGCTACGATAGTAAATTTGTCGATGTTTGTATCTATATTTCAATCCATTTCGGACTAATTTAGTATGGTTGCCTCGGACTGTGCTAAATGGGTATGATCTGGGTGTGAATTGTTCGAGACTATTATAGGAGTAACGTCATCGGCAGCGATGTGCATGCTCATGACACCAACATGTGAGGAAATGTTAGTTGTGTAAGTTATAATTAGTATTGGTGATAGGACTCTGTTCTGGACGAGCCCGTTTAATAGAGAGAATCTGGGAGACGTCACAGAGTTGTTTTAGAAAGTTTCACTTTAGTCTTTCTATGGTCTCTGGTAAAAGTAACTATTTATCTAAAATGAATGATCTAAATGATAACACAACATATTCTAAACTTAGTAAAATTCCCTTAGAAGCAGTTAATTCTCACTTCAATAAAGAAATAAAGTTGTTGTAGAAAGGTAACATTTCTCTTATCAAAAATTTGTCATCTTTGTCCCCTTCATCGCCATATATGTATGGACTTATCAAAACACATAAACAAAATTTTCCAGCAAGACCTATATTGAGTTCAGTAGGCTCCATCACATATAAATCATCAAAATGGTTAGTTTCCTTATTAAGCCCTTTAGTAGGAAATGTATCAAATTCTAATATCATGAACAATGTACATTTAGTCAACAAGCTAAACAATATCAACATTAATTTTGATTTCAAACTAGTTAGCTTTGATGTTTTCTCACTTTTCACTAAAGTTCCAGTTGATGACCTTTTAGAATATTTATTTGATGTCTTGAATGATATTCAATTACCTGTTTCAAATTCTAATTTCATTGAACTGATAAAATTGTGTATAAAAGACTGAGTATTTCAAATTAATGGAGATTATTATGCTCAAAAATTTGGTATGGCAATGGGTTACCCTCTTTCACCTGTACTTAGTAATCTTTACATGGAATTTTTTGAAACAAAATTACTAGAGGAAATCTTACCTTCCAATGCAATTTGGTTTAGGTATGTAGATGATGTTCTTTGTGTTTGGACAAAAAATGGAAATTTACAAATATCTCTCCCCTTACTTATCAATTTAGTGCCTTCCATCAAATTTACTGTAGAAAATGAAAATAATGGTATGGTACCATTTTTAGATTGCATGATCTATAGACAAGGAAACAAGTTTAAGTTTAGCATATACAGAAAACCCACCAATGTACGCTCATATATCCATTATTACTCATCTCAACATGACAGAGTTAAATTATCATCATTTCAATCTATGTTCCTAAGGGCATTACGTATTTGCAGTCCAGAGTTTATTGATGATGAGTTTGAGAAGATATATTCTATTGGATCTGAGTTAAAGCACCCTAGATCTTTCATCGATAAATCCCTTAAGTTAGCAAAGAAATAATTTTATTAACCTCCCATTAACACCAAGAATCTTTTAGTTCTCCATTTTAATAATAATTTCACTTTGCTTCCCAGGTTGCTTAAATCCTTTAATGTAAATGTTGCCTTTACCACCTATAATACTATAAAGAATATCTTAATCAGAAATTCACTAGAAAATTCTCTTGGTTGCATCTATAAAGTTCCTTGTGGAAACTGTGATAAATTTTATGTTGGTCAGACTGGTAAGCATCTTTCTGTTAGACTTAAGCAACATAAATATAGTATAAGGACGGGACAGGAATCAAATGCCTTGTTTAATCATGTTAAAAACTATGATCATTGTATTGCCTGGAGTAACGCCATCACAGTTGTTAACTCTAACTCTATTACCAAGAGAAATATCATTGAATCCTCTATTATTAAATACACAAAGAATTATAATCTTGATAATAGTGATGGTCTGTACAAATTAGATAACTTTAATGTTGATAAGATTTGCAAAATGATTAGTGTATAAACGCTCGTTGTATGTTTTGGACAATCACATGTTTACCAAATGGCGTCCTAGCTTCGTCTCTTCGATGTATATCAACTGACTGTTATATTCCTCTCTTGGGTCTCCCCTGATGATGTGATTATTACGCGAAAGTGCACTTGGGAACTTTTCGAGTTTCATTTTCCCCGTGGACTCATAGGAATAGCTTGATCACGGGCAAAATTGTGATCCTTTCCAATATATATATATATATATATATATATATATATATATATATATATATATATATATATATATATATATATATATATATACACATATATATATATATATATATATATATATATACATATATATAGTTTTTTTTTTTTCAAACTATTCGCCATTTCCCGCGTTAGCGAGGTAGCGTTAAGAACTAAGGACTGGGCCATTGAGGGAATATCCTCACCTGGCCCCTTCTCTGTTCTTTCTTTTGGAAAATTAAAAAAAATTGAGAGGGGAGGATTTCCAGCCCACTGCTCCCTCCCCTTTTAGTCACCTTCTACGACACGCAGGGAATACGTGTGAAGTATTCTTTCTCCCCTATCCCCAAGGAATATATATATATATATATATATATATATATATATATATATATATATATATATATATATATATATATATGTGTGTGTGTATGTACATGTGTATGGGGGGGGTTGGGCCATTTCTTTCGTCTGTTTCCTTGCGCTACCTCGCAAACGCGGGAGACAGCGACAAAGTATAAAAAAAAAAAAAAAAAAAAAAATATATATATATATATATATATATATATATATATATATATATATATATATATATATATATATATATATATATTTATATATATATATATATATATTTTTTTTTTTTTTGCTTTGTCGCTGTCTCCCGCATTTGCGAGGTAGCGCAAGGAAACAGACGAAAGAAATGGCCCAACCCACCCCCATACATATGTATATACATACGTCCACACACGCAAATATACATACCTACACAGCTTTCCATGGTTTACCCCAGACGCTTCACATGCCTTGATTCAATCCACTGACAGCACGTCAACCCCGGTATAACACATCGCTCCAATTCACTCTATTCCTTGCCTTCCTTTCACCCTCCTGCATGTTCAGGCCCCGATCACACAAAATCTTTTTCACTCCATCTTTCCACCTCCAATTTGGTCTCCCTCTTCTCCTCGTTCCCTCCACCTCCGACACGTATATCCTCTTGGTCAATCTTTCCTCACTCATTCTCTCCATGTGACCAAACCATTTCAAAACACCCTCTTCTGCTCTCTCAACCACGCTCTTTTTATTTCCACACATCTCTCTTACCCTTACGTTACTTACTCGATCAAACCACCTCACACCACACATTGTCCTCAAACATCTCATTTCCAGCACATCCATCCTCCTGCGCACAACTCTATCCATAGTCCATGCCTCGCAACCATACAACACTGTTGGAACCACTATTCCTTCAAACATACCCATTTTTGCTTTCCGAGATAATAATCTCGACTTCCACACATTCTTCAAGGCTCCCAGAATTTTCGCCCCCTCCCCCACCCTATGATCCAATTCTGCTTCCATGGTTCCATCCGCTGCCAGATCCACTCCCAGATATCTAAAACACTTCACTTCCTCCAGTTTTTCTCCATTCAAACTCACCTCCCAATTGACATGACCCTCAACCCTACTGCACCTAAGAACCTTGATCTTATTCACATTTACTCTTAACTTTCTTCTTTCACACACTTTACCAAACTCAGTCATTAGCTTCTGCAGCTTCTCACATGAATCAGCCAGCAGCGCTGTATCATCAGCGAACAACAACTGACTCACTTCCCAAGCTCTCTCATCCCCAACAGACTTCATACTTGCCCCTCTTTCCAAAACTCTTGCATTCACCTCCCTAACAAACCAATCCATAAACAAATTAAACAACCATGGAGACATCACACACCCCTGCCGCAAACCTACATTCACTGAGAACCAATCACTTTCCTCTCTTCCTACACGTAAACATGCCTTACATCCTCGATAAAAACTTTTCACTGCTTCTAACAACTTGCCTCCCACACCATATATTCTTAATACCTTCCATAGAGCATCTCTATCAACTCTATCATATGCCTTCTCCAGATCCATAAATGC
The DNA here is from genome assembly GCF_036320965.1 of Panulirus ornatus. Lineage (NCBI taxonomy): Eukaryota > Metazoa > Arthropoda > Malacostraca > Decapoda > Palinuridae > Panulirus > Panulirus ornatus. The sequence continues at coordinate 23,248,908 of NC_092227.1, forward strand.
TACATACAAATCCATTTGCTTTTCTAAGTATTTCTCACATACATTCTTCAAAGCAAACACCTGATCCACACATCCTCTACCACTTCTGAAACCACACTGCTCTTCCCCAATCTGATGCTCTGTACATGCCTTCACCCTCTCAATCAATACCCTCCCATATAATTTGCCAGAAATACTCAACAAACTTATACCTCCGTAATTTGAGCACTCACTCTTATCCTCTTTGCCTTTGTACAATGGCACTATGCACGCATTCCGCCACTCCTCAGGCACCTCACCATGAGTCATACATATATTAAATAACCTTACCAACCAGTCAACAATACAGTCACCCCCTTTTTTAATAAATTCCACTGCAATACCATCCAAACCTGCTGCCTTGCCGGCTTCCATCTTCCGCAAAGCTTTTACTACCTCTTCTCTATTTACCAAATCATTTTCCCTAACCCTCGCACTTTGCACACCACCTCGACCAAAACACCCTATATCTGCCACTCTATCATCAAACACGTTCAACAAACCTTCAAAATACTCACTCCATCTCCTTCTCACATCACCACTACTTGTTATCACCTCCCCATTTGCGCCCTTCACTGAAGTTCCCATTTGCTCCCTTGTCTTACGCACTTTATTTACCTCCTTCCAGAACATCTTTTTATTCTCCCTAAAATTTAATGATAGTCTCTCACCCAACTCTCATTTGCCTTTTTTTTTTTCACCTCTTGCACCTTTCTCTTGACCTCCTGTCTCTTTCTTTTATACGTCTCCCACTCAATTGCATTTTTTTCCTGCAAAAATCGTCCAAATGCCTCTCTCTTCTCTTTCACTAATACTCTTACTTCTTCATCCCACCACTCACAACCCCTTTCTAATCAACCCACCTCCCACTCTTCTCATGCCACAAGCATCTTTTGCGCAATCCATCACTGATTCCCTAAATACATCCCATTCCTCCCCCACTCCCCTTACTTCCATTGTTCTCACCTTTTTCCATTCTGTACTCATTCTCTCCTGGTACTTCCTCACACAAGTCTCCTTCCCAAGCTCACTTACTCTCACCACCCTCTTCACCCCAAAATTCACTCCTCTTTTCTGAAAACCCATACAAATCTTCACCTTAGCCTCCACAAGATAATGATCAGACATCCCTCCAGTTGCACCTCTCAGCACATTAACATCCAAAAGTCTCTCTTTCGCGCGCCTGTCAATTAACACGTAATCCAATAACTCTCTCTGGCCATCTCTCCTACTTACATAAGTATACTTATGTATATTTCGCTTTTTAAACCAGGTATTCCCAATCATATATATATATATATATATATATATATATATATATATATATATATATATATATATATATATATATATATATATATATATATATATATATATATATATATATATATATATATATATATATAGATATATATAAATAACTAACGTAAGGGTAAGAGAGATGTGTGGAAATAAAAAGAGCGTGGTTGAGAGAGAAGAAGAGGGTGTTTTGAAATGGTTTGGGGACATGGAGAGAATGAGTGAGGAAAGATTGACCAAGAGGATATATGTGTCGGAGGTGGAGAGAACGAGGAGAAGAGGGAGACCAAATTGGAGGTGGAAAGATGGAGTGAAAAAGATTTTGTGTGATCGGGGCCAGAATATGCAGGAGGGTGAAAGGAGGGCAAGGAATAGACTGAATTGGAGCGATGTGGTATACCGGGGTTGACGTGCTGTCAGTGGATTGAATCGGGGCATGTGAAGAGTCTGGGTTAAACCATGGAAAGCTGTGTAGGTATGTATATTTGCGTGTGTGGACGTATGTATATACATGTTCATGGGGGTGGGATGGGCCATTTCTTTCGTCTTTTTCCTTGCGCTACCTCGGAAACGCGGGAGACAGTGGCAAAAAAAAAAGAAATATATATATATATATATATATATATATATATATATATATATATATATATATATATATATAGTAAAAGCTTTCCGGAAGATGAAAGCCGGCAAGGCAGCAGGTTTGGATGGTATTGCAGTGGAATTTATTAAAAAAGGGGGTGACTGTATTGTTGACTGGTTGGTAAGGTTATTTAATGTATGTATGACTCATGGTGAGGTGCCTGAGGATTGGCGGAATGCGTGCATAGTGCCATTGTACAAAGGCAAATTACAAAGGTATAAGTTTGTTGAGTATCCCTGGTAAATTATATGGGAGGGTATTGATTGAGAGGGTGAAGGCATGTACAGAGCATCAGATTGGGGAAGAGCAGTGTGGTTTCAGTAGTGGTAGAGGATGTGTCGATCAGGCGTTTGCTTTGAAGAATGTATGTGAGAAATACTTAGAAAAGCAAATAGATTTGTATGTAGCATTTATGGATCTGGAGAAGGCATATGATAGAGTTGATAGAGATGCTCTGTGGAAGGTATTAAGAATATATGGTGTGGGAGGCAAGTTGTTAGAAGCAGTGAAAAGTTTTTATCGAGTATGTAAGGCATGTGTACGTGTAGGAAGAGAGGAAAGTGATTGGTTCTCAGTGAATATAGGTTTGCGGCAGGGTGTGTGATGTCTCCATGGTTGTTTAATTTGTTTATGGATGGGGTTGTTAGGGAGGTGAATGCAAGAGTTTTGGAAAGAGGGGCAAGTATGAAGTCTGTTGGGGATGAGAGAACTTGGGAAGTGAGTCATTTGTTGTTCGCTGATGATACAGCGCTGGTGGCTGATTCATGTGAGAAACTGCAGAAGCTGGTGACTGAGTCTGGTAAAGTGTGTGAAAGAAGAAAGTTAAGAGTAAATGTGAATAAGAGCAAGGTTATTAGGTACAGTAGGGTTGAGGGTCAAGTCAATTGGGAGGTGAGTTTGAAAGGAGAAAAGCTGGTGGAAGTGAAGTGTTTTAGATATCTGGGAGTGGATCTGGCAGCGGATGGAACCATGGAAGCGGAAGTGGAGCATAGGGTGGGGGAGGGGGCGAAAATTCTGGGAGCCTTGAAGAATGTGTGGAAGTCGAGAACATTATCTCGGAAAGCAAAAATGGGTATGTTTGAAAGAATAGTGGTTCCAACAATGTTGTATGGTTGCGAGGCGTGGACTATGGATAGAGTTGTGCGCAGGAGGATGGATGTGCTGGAAATGAGATGTTTGAGGACAATGTGTGGTGTGAGGTGGTTTGATCGAGTAAGTAACGTAAGGGTAAGAGAGATGTGTGGAAATAGAAAGAGCGTGGTTGTTAGAGCAGAAGAGGGTGTTTTGAAATGGTTTTGGCACATGGAGAGAATGAGTGAGGAAAGATTGACCAAGAGGATATATGTGTCGGAGGTGGAGGGAACGAGGAGAAGAGGGAGACCAAATTGGAGGTGGAAAGATGGAGTGAAAAAGATTTTGTGTGATAGGGGCCTGAACATGCAGGAGTGTGAAAGGAGGGCAAGGAATGGAGTGAATTGGAGCGATGTGGTATACCGGGGTTGACGTGCTGTCAGTGGATTGAATCAAGGCATGTGAAGCGTCTGGGGTAAACCATGTAAAGCTGTGTAGGTATGTATATTTGCGTGTGTGGACGTATGTATATAGATGTGTATGGGGGTGGTTGGGCCATTTCTTTCGTCTGTTTCCTTGCGCTACCTCGCAAACGCGGGAGACAGCGACAAAGCAAAAAAAAAAAAAAAATATATATATTCCTATGAGTCCACCGGGAAAATGAAACACAAAAAGGTCCCAAGTGCACTTTCGTGTAAGAATCACATCATCAGGGCAGACACAAGAGAGAAATATAACAGTCAGTTGATATACATTGAAGGACGAAGGTAGGACGCCATTTGGTAAACATGTGATTGACAAAAACACACAACGAACGTTCAAAATCTTATCATTTTACAAATCTTATCAACAATGAAGTCATCTAATTTGTATAGATCATCACTGGTATTAAGATTATAATTCTTTTTGTATCCAAAAATATAAGATTCAATTATATTTCCATTAGTAATAGAGTTAGAGTTAATAACTAAGATGGCGTTACTCCAGTCATTACAATGATCATAGTTATTAACCTGAATAAACAAGGCATTTGATTCTTGTTCCGTTCTTATACTATATTTTTGTTGCTAAAGTCTAACAGAAATGTAGATTTAGTCAACAATGCAGATTTAGTCAACAAGCTAAACAATATCAACATTAATTTTGATTTGAAACTAGTTAGCTTTGATGTTTCCTCACTTGTCTCTAACGTTCCAGTTGATGACCTTTTAGAATATATATTTGATGTCTTGGATGATACTGAATTACCTGTTTCACAGTCTAATTTCATTGAACTAATAAAATTGTGTATAAAGGACTGAGTATTTCAAATTAATGGAGATTATTATGCTCAAAAATTTGGTATGGCAATGGGTAACCCTCTTTTTACCTGTACTTAGTAATCTTTATATGGAATTTTTTGAAACAAAATTACTAAAGGAAATCTTACCTTCTAATGCAATTTGGTTTAGGTATGTAGATGATGTTCTTAGTGTTTGGACAACAAATGAAAATTTACAAATATTTCTTCCCTTACTTAACAATTTAGTACCTTCCATCAAATTTACTGTAGAAAATGAAAATAATGGTATGTTACCATTTTTAGATTTCATGATCCATAGACAAGGAAACAAGTTTAAGTTTAGCATATACAAAAAACCCACCAATGTATGCTCATATATCCATTATTACTCATTTCAACATGACAGAGTTAAATTATCATCATTTCAATCCATGTTCCTAAGGGCAATACGTATTTGCAGTCCAGAGTTTATTGATGATGAGTTTGAGAAGATATATTCTATTGGATCTGAGTTAAAGTACCCTAGATCTTTCATTGATAAATCACTTAAGTTAGCAAAGAAATCATTTTATAGAGTTGAGCCCAAACCTCCCATTAACACCAAGAATCTTTTAGTTCTCCCTTTTAATAATAATTTCACTTTGCTTCCCAGGTTGCTTAAATCCTTTAATGTAAATGTTTCCTTTAGCACCAATAATACTATAAAGAATATCTTAATCAGAAATTCACTAGAAAATTCTCTTGGTTGCATCTATAAAGTTCTTTGTGGAAACTGTGATAAATTTTATGTTGGTCAGACTGGTAAGGATCTCTCTGTTAGACTTAAGCAACATAAATATAGTATAAGAACGGGACAGGAATGAAATGCCTTGTTTAATCATGCTAAAAACTATGATCATTGTACTGCCTGGAGTAACGCCATCTCAGTTGTTAACTCCAACTCTATTACCAAGAGAAATATCATTGAATCTTCTATTATTGAATACACAAAGAATTATAATCTTAATATTAGTGATGGTCTGTACAAATTAGATAACTTTAATGTTGATAAGATTTGTAAAATGATAAGTTTATGAACGCTCATTGTATGTTTTGGACAATCACATGTTTACCAAATGGCGTCCTAGCTTCGTCTCTTCGATGTATATCAACTGACTGTTATATTCCTCTCTTGGGTCTCCCCTGATGATGTGATTATTAAACGAAAGTGCACTTGGGAACTTTTCGTGTTTCATTTTCCCCGTGGACTCATAGGAATATCTTGATCACGCGCAAAATTGTGATCCTTTCCAATATATATATATATATATATATATATATATATATATATATATATATATATATATATATATATATATATATATATATATATATATATATATTCCTATGAGACCACCGGGAAAATGAAACAAAAAGTTCCCAAGTGCACTTTCGTGTAAGAATCACATCATCAGGGGAGACACAAGAAAGAAATATAACAGTCAGTTGATATACATTGAAGACACGAAGGTAGGACGCCATTTGGTAAACATGTGATTGACAAAAACATACAACGAGCATTCACAATCTTATCATTTTACAAATCTTATCAACAATGAAGTTTTCTAATTTGTTTAGATCATCACTAGTATTAAGATTATAATTCTTTTTGTATTCAAAAATAGAAGATTCAATGATATTTCCCTTAGAGATAGAGTTAGAGTTAATAACTAAGATGGCGTTACTCCAGTCAATACAATGATCATAGTTATTAACCTGAATAAACAAGGCATTTGATTCTTGTCCCGTTCTTATACTATATTTTTGTTGCTAAAGTCTAACAGAAACGTAGATTTAGTCAATAATGTAGATTTAGTCAACAAGCTGAACAATATCAACATCAATTTTAATTTGAAACTAGTTAGCTTTGTTGTTTCCTAACTTTTCACTAAAGTTCCAGCTGATGACCTTTTTAGAATATTTATTTGATGTCTTGGATGATATTCAATTACCCGTTTTAAAGTCTAATTTCATTGAACTGATAAAATTGTGTATAAAAGACTGAGTATTTCAATTTAATGGAAATTATTATGCTCAAAAATTTGGTATAGCAATGGGTAACTCTCTTTCACCTTTACTTAGTAATCTTTATATGGAAATTTTTGAAACAAAATTACTAAAGGAAATCTTACCTTTTAATGCAATTTGGTTTAGGTATATAGATGATGTTCTTTATGTTTGGACAACTAATGAAAATTTACAAATATTTCTCACCTTACTTAACAATTTAGTACTTTCCATCAAATTTACTGTAGAATATGAAAATAATGGTATTTTGCTATTTTTAGATTGCATGATCCATAGACAAGGAAACAAGTTTAAGTTTAGCATATACAGAAAACCCACCAATGTATGCTCATATATCCATTATTACTCATTTCAACATGACAGTGTTAAATCATCATCATTTCAATCTACGTTCCTAAGGGCATTACGTATTTGCAGTCCAGAGTTTATTGATGATGAGTTTGAGAAGATATATTCTATTGGATCTGACTTAAAGTACCCTAGATCTTTCATTGATAAATATCTTAAGTTAGCAAAGAAATCATTTTATAGAGTTGAGCCCAAACCTCCCATTAACACCAAGAATCTTTTAGTTCTCCCTTTCAATAATAATTTCACTTTACTTCCCAGGTTGCTTAAACCCTTTAATGTAAATGTTTCCTTTAGCACCAATAATACTATAAAGAATATCTTAATCAGAAATTCACCAGAAAATTCTCTTGGTTGCATCTATAAAGTTCCTTGTGGAAACTGTGATAAATTTTATGTTGGTCAGACTGGTAAGGATCTCTCTGTTAGACTTAAGCAACACAAATATAGTATAAGAACGGGACAGGAATCAAATGCCTTGTTTAATTATGTTAAAAACTATGATCATTGTATTGCCTGGAGTAACGCCATCTCAGTTGTTAACTCTAACTCTATTACCAAGAGAAATATCATTGAATCTTCTATTATTAAATACACAAAGAATTATAATCTTAATATTAGTGATGGTCTGTACAAATTAGATAACTTTAATGTTGATAAGATTTGTAAAAAAAATAAGTTTATGAACGCTCATTGTATGTTTTGGACAATCACATGTTTACCAAATGGCGTCCTAGCTTCGTCTTTTCGATGTATATAAACTGACTGTTATATTCCTCTCTTGGGTCTCCCCTGATGATGTGATTATTAAACGAAAGTGCACTTGGGAGCTTTTCGTGTTTCATTTTCCCCGTGGACTCATAGGAATATCTTGATCACGCGCAAAATTGTGATCCTTTCCAATATATATATATAAATATATATATATATATATAAATATATATATATATATATATATATATATATATATATATATATATATATATATATATATATATATATATATATATATATATATATATATATATATATATATATATATAAATATATATTTGTTGATGAGGGAGCTTGGGAAATGTGTCATTGTTGTTCGCTGATTATACAGCGCTGGTGGCTGATTCATGTGAGAAACTGCAGAAGTTGGTGACTGAGTTTGGTAAAGTGTGTGAGAGAAGAAAGTTAAGAGTAAATGTCAATTAGAGCAAGGTTATTAGGTACAGTAGGGTTGAGGGTCAAGTCAATTGGGAGGCAAGTTTGAACGGAGAAAAACTGGAGGAAGTAGAGTGTTTTAGATATCTGGGAGTGGATCTGGCAGCGGATGGAAGCATGGAAGCGGAAGTCAATCATAGGGTGGGGGACGGGGCGAAAATTCTGGGAGCCTTGAAGAATGTTTGGAAGTCGAGAACATTATCTCGGAAAGCAAAAATCGGTATGTTTGAAGGAATAGTGTTTCCAAAAATGTTTTATGGTTGCAATGCATTGGCTATGGATATAGTTGTGCGCAGGAGGGTGGATGTGCTAGAAATGAGATGTTTGAGGACAATATGAGGTGTGAGGTGGTCTGATCGAGTAAGTAATGTAAGGGTAAGAGAGATGTGTGGTAATAAAAAGAGTGTGGTTGAGAGAGCATAAGAGTGTGTTTTGAAACGGTTTAGTCACATGGAGAGAATGAGTGAGGAAAGATTGACCAAAAGGATATATGTGTCAGAGGTGGAGGAGATGAGTAGAAGTGGGAGACCAAATTGTAGGAAGAAAGGTGGAGTGAAAAAGATTTTGATTGATCGGGGCCTGAACATGCAGGAGGGTGAAAGGTGTGCATGGAATAGTGAATTGGAACGATGTGGTATAACGGGGTCGACGTGCTGTCAATGGATTAACCCAGGGTATGTGAAGCGTCTGGGGTAAAACCTGGAAAGTTCTGTGGGACCTGGAAGTGGAAAGGGAGCTGTGGTTTCGGTCATTATTACATGACAGGTAGAGACTGAGTTTGAACTGATGGGGACATTGTTGTCTTTTCCTAGCGCTATCTCGCACAGATGGGGGGGAGGGGGTTGTTTTTACATATGTGGCGAGGTAGCGATGGGAATAAATAAAGGCAGACAATATGAATTATGTGCATGTGTATATATGTATATGTCTGTGTGTGTATATTTATCTATTTGCTTGTGTGGACGTGTAAGTACGTACATGTGTATGTGGGTGTGTTGGGTCATTCTTTCGTCTGTTTCCTTGCTCTATCTCGCTAACGCTTGAGACAGCGACAAAGCAAAATGAATAATAAATAGATAATATATATATATATATATATATATATATATATATATATATATATATATATATATATATATATATATATATATCTGTATATATATATATATATATATATATATATATATATATATATATATATATATATATATATATATATATATATATATATATATATATATATATATTTATATATATATATATATATATATATATATATATATATATATATATATATATATATATATATATATATATATATATATTTTTATTTTTTTTTTTCTTTTTTTTTTTTTTTGCTTTGTCGCTGTCTCCCGCGTTTGCGAGGTAGCGCAAGGAAAAAGACGAAAGAAATGGCCCAACCCACCCCCATACACATTTATATACATACGTCCACACACGCAAATATACATACCTACACAGCTTTCCATGGTTTACCCCAGACGCTTCACATGCCTTGGTTCAATCCATTGATAGCACGTCGACCCCGGTATACTACATCGTTCCAATTCACTCTATTCCTTGCACACCTTTCACCCTCCTGCATGTTCAGGCCCCGATCACTCAAAATCTTTTTCACTCCATCTTTCCACCTCCAATTTGGTCTCCCACTCCTCCTCGTTCCCTCCACCTCTGACACATATATCATCTTGGTCAATCTTTCCCCACTCATTCTCTCCATGTGACCAAACCATTTCAAAACACCCTCTTCTCCTCTCTCAACCACGCTCTTTTTATTTCCACACATCTCTCTTACCCTTACATTACTTACTCGATCAAACCACCTCACACCACTTATTGTCCTCAAACATCTCATTTCCAGCACACCCACCCTCCTGCGCACAACTCTATCCATAGCCCACGCCTCGCAACCATACAACATTGTTGGAACCACTATTCCTTCAAACATAGCCATTTTTGCTTTCCGAGATAATGTTCTCGACTTCCAAACATTTCTAAAGGCTCCCAGAATTTTCACCCCCTCCCCGACCCTATGATTCACTTCCGCTTCCATGGTTCCATCCGCTGCCAGATCCACTCGCAGATATCTAAAACACTTCACTTCCTCCAGCTTTTCTCCACTCAAACTTACCTCCCAATTGACTTGGCCCTCAACCCTACTGTACCTAATAACCTTGCTCTTATTCATATTTACTCTTAACTTTCTTCTTTCACACACTTTACCAAACTCAGTCACCAGCTTCTGCAGTTTCTTACATAAATCAGCCACCAGCGCTGTATCATCAGCGAACAACAACTGACTAACTTCCCAAGCTCTCTCATCCACAACAGACTGCATACTTGCCCCTCTTTCCAAAACTCTTGCATTCACCTCCCTAACAACGCCATCCATAAACAAATTAAACAACCAAAGAGACATCACACACCCCTGCCGCAAACCTACATTCACTGAGAACCAATCACTTTCCTCTCTTCCTACACGTACACATGCCTTACATCTTCGATAAAAACTTTTCACTGCTTCTAACAACTTGCCTCCCACACCATATATTCTTAATACCTTCCACAGAGCATCTCTATCAACTCTATCATATGCTTTCCTCAGATCCATAAATGCTGCATACAAATCCATTTGTTTTTCTAAGTATTTCTCGCATACATTCTTCAAAGCAAACACCTGATCCACACATCCTCTAGCAATTCTGAAACCACACTGCTCTTCCCCAATCTGATGCTCTGTACATGCCTTCACCCTCTCAATCAATACCCTCCTATATGATTTACCAGGAATACTCAACAAACTTATACGTCTGTAATTTGAGCACTCACTCTTATCCCATTTGCCTTTGTACAATGGCACTATGCAAGCATTCCTCCAATCCTCAGGCACTTCACCATGAATCATACATACATTAAATAACCTTACCAACCAGTCAACAATACAGTCACCCCCTTTTTTAATAAATTCCACTGCAATACCATCCAAAAATGCTGCTTTGCCGACTTTCATCTTCAGTAAAGCTTTTACAACCTTTTCTCTATTTACCAAATCGTTTTCCCTAACCCTCTCACTTTGCACACCACCTCGACCAAGACACCCCACATCTGCCACTCTATCATAAAAAACATTCAACAAACCTTCAAAATACTCACTTCATCTCCTTCTCACATCACCACTACTTGTTATCACCTCCCCATTAGCCCCCTTCACTGAAGTTCCCATTTGCTCCCTTGTCTTACGCAATTTATTTACCTCCTTCCAAAACATCTTTTTATTCTCCCTGAAATTCATTGATACTCTCTCACCCCAACTCTCATTTGCCTCTTTTTCACCTATTGCACCTTTCTCTTGACCTCCTGTCTCTTTCTTTTATAGCTCTCCCACTCATTTTCATTTTTTCCCTGCAAAAATCGTTCAAATGCCTCTCTCTTCTCTTTCACTAATAATCTTACTTCTTCATCCCACCACTCACTACCTTTTCTTATCAACCCACCTCCCACGCTTCTCATGCCACAAGCATCTTTTGCGCAAGCCATCACTGCTTCCCTAAATACATCCCATTCCTCCCCCACTCCCCTTACCTCCTTTGTTCTCACCTTTTTCCATTCTGTACTCAGTCTCTCCTGGTACTTCCTCAAACAAGTCTCCTTCCTAAGCTCACTTTCTCTCACCACTCTCTTCACCTCAACATTCTCTCTTCTTTTCTGAAAACCCCCACAAATCTTCACCTTTGCTTCCACAAGATAATGATCAGACATCCCTCCCGTTGCACCTCTCAGCACATTAACATCCAAAAGTCTCTCTTTCGTGCGTCTATCAATTAACACGTAATCCAATAACGCTCTCTGGCCATCTCTCCTACTTACATACGTATACTTATGTATATCTCGCTTTTTAAACCAGGTATTCCCAATCACCAATCCTTTTTCAGCACATATGTCTACAAGCTCTTCACCATTTTCATTTACAGCACTGAACACTCCATGTATACCAATTATTCCCTCAACTGCCACATTGCTCACCTTTGCATTCAAATCACCCATCACGATAACCCGGTCTTCTGCATCAAAACTATTAACACACTCATTCAGCTGCTCCCAAAACACTTGCCTCTCATGATCTTTCATCTCATGCATAGGTGCATATGCACCAATAATCACCCTTCTCTCTCCATCAACTTTCAGTTTTTCCCATATCTATCTAATTTACTTTCTTACATTCTATCACATAGTCCCACAACTCCATATATATATATATATATATATATATATATATATATATATATATATATATATATATATATATATATATATATATATATATATATATATATATATATATATATATATATTTATATATGGAGTTGTGGGATTGGGGAAGAGCAGTGCGGTTTCAGAAGTGGTAGAGGATGTGTGGATCAGGTGTTTGCTTTGAAGAATGTATGTGAGAAATACTTAGAAAAGGAAATGGATTTGTATGTAGCATTTATGGATCTGGAGAAAGCATATGATAGAGTTGATAGAGATGCTCTGTGGAAGGTATTAAGAATATATGGTGTGGGAGGCAAGTTGTTAGAAGCAGTGAAAAGTTTTTATCGAGGATGTAAGGCATGTGTACGTGTAGGAAGAGAGGAAAGTGATTGGTTCTCAGTGAATGTAGGTTTGCGGCAGGGGTGTGTGATGTCTCCATGGTTGTTTAATTTGTTTATGGATGGGGTTGTTAGGGAGGTAAATGCAAGAGTCCTGGAAAGAGGGGCAAGTATGAAGTCTGTTGGGGATGAGAGAGCTTGGGAAGTGAGTCAGTTGTTGTTCGCTGATGATACAGCGCTGTTGGCTGATTCATGTGAGAAACTGCAGAAGCTGGTGACTGAGTTTGGTGAAGTGTGTGGAAGAGGAAAGTTGAGAGTAAATGTGAATAAGAGCAAGGTTATTAGGTACAGTAGGGTTGAGGGTCAAGTCAATTGGGAGGTGAGTTTGAATGGAGAAAAACTGGAGGAAGTGAAGTATTTTAGATATCTGGGAGTGGATCTGTCAGCGGATGGAACCATGGAAGCGGAAGTGGATCATAGGGTGGGGGAGGGGGCGAAAATTTTGGGAGCCTTGAAAAATGTGTGGAAGTCGAGAACATTATCTCGGAAAGCAAAAATGGGTATGTTTGAAGGAATAGTGGTTCCAACAATGTTGTATGGTTGCGAGGCGTGGGCTATGGATAGAGTTGTGCGCAGGAGGATGGATGTGCTGGAAATGAGATGTTTGAGGACAATGTGTGGTGTGAGGTGGTTTGATCGAGTAAGTAACGTAAGGGTAAGAGAGATGTGTGGAAATAAAAAGATCGTGGTTGAGAGAGCAGAAGAGGGTGTTTTGAAATGGTTTGGGCACATGGAGAGAATGAGTGAGGAAAGATTGACCAAGAGGATATATGTGTCGGAGGTGGAGGGAACGAGGAGAAGAGGGAGACCAAATTGGAGGTGGAAAGATGGAGTGAAAAAGATTTTGTGTGATCGGGGCCTGAACATGCAGGAGGGTGTAAGGAGGGCAAGGAATAGAGTGAATTGGAGCGATGTGGTATACAGGGGTTGACGTGCTGTCAGTGGAGTGAATCAAGGCATGTGAAGCGTCTGGGGTAAACCATGGAAAGCTGTGTAGGTATGTATATTTGCGTGTGTGGACGTGTGTATGTACATGTGTATGGGGGGGGTTGGGTTGGGCCATTTCTTTCGTTTGTTTCCTTGCGCTACCTCGCAAACGCGGGAGACAGCGACAAAGTATAAAAAAAAAAAAAAAAAAAAAAAAATATATATATATATATATATATATATATATATATATATATATATATATATATATATATATATATATATATATATATATATTTTCCTTCACATTTTCAGTTGAAAATGTGAAGGAAAATAGTGAAATTGGAGAAGAAATGTAGCTTAGACATTGAAGCTTATTGATACAGTGGTTAAATTGATGAGAACTGCTATTGATGTTTGTGTAAATAAATTATACAGTTCCTTTTTTCCATAGCCAGAGGTTGAACCATTATGTGACATTTTTTTTTTTCATTCATTTCAAGCTAGAAGTTTCAGTTTTCTAAATTGTTTCTTACATTTTTCATATGTATATATATGTATGTGTGTGTGTGTATATGTGCGTATGTATGTGTATGTGTGTTTATGTGTATATGTATATATATATGTATATTATCCCTGGGGATAGGGGTGAAAGAATACTTCCCACGTATTCCTCGCGTGTCGTAGAAAGCGACTAGAGGGGACGGGAGCGGGGGGCCAGAAATCCTCCCCTCCTTGTATTAACTTTCTAAAATGGGAAACAGAAGAAGGAGTCACGCGGGGAGGGCTCATCCTCCTCGAAGGCTCAGAGTGGGGTGCCTAAATGTGTGTGGATGTAACCAAGATGTGAAAAAAGGAGAGATAGGTATTATGTTTGAGGAAAGGAACCTGGATGTTTTGGCTCTGAGTGAAACGAAGCTCAAGGGTAAAGGGGAAGAGTGGTTTGGGAATGTCTGGGGAGTAAAGTCAGGGGTTAGTGAGAGGACAAGAGCAAGGGAAGGAGTAGCAATACTCCTGAAACAGGAGTTGTGGGAGTATGTGATAGAGTGTAAGAAAGTAAATTCTCGATTAATATGGGTAAAACTGAAAGTTGATGGAGAGAGGTGGGTGATTATTGGTGCATATGCACCTGGGCATGAGAAGAAAGATCAAGAGAGGCAAGTGTTTTGGGAGCAGCTGAATGAGTATGTTAGCGGTTTTGATGCACGAGACCGGGTTATAGTGATGGGTGATTTGAATGCAAAGGTGAGTAATGTGGCAGTTGAGGGAATAATTGGTATACATGGGGTGTTCAGTGTTGTAAATGGAAATGGTGAAGAGCTTGTAGATTTATGTGCTGAAAAAGGACTGATGATTGGGAATACCTGGTTTAAAAAGCGAGATATACATAAGTATACTTATGTAAGTAGGAGAGATGGCCAGAGAGCGTTATTGGATTACGTGTTAATTGACAGGCGTGCGAAAGAGAGACTTTTGGATGTTAATGTGCTGAGAGGTGCAACTGGAGGGATGTCTGATCATTATCTTGTGGAGGCTAAGGTGAAGATTTGTATGGGGTTCAGAAAAGAAGAGTGAATGTTGGGGTGAAGAGGGTGGTGAGAGTAAGTGAGCTTGAGAAGGAGACCTGTGTGAGGAAGTACCAGGAGAGACTGAGTACAGAATGGAAAAAGGTGAGAACAATGGAAGCAAGGGGAGTGGGGGAGGAATGGGATATATTTAGGGAATCAGTGATGGATTGCGCAAAAGATGCTTGTGGCATGAGAAGAGTGGGAGGTGGGTTGATTAGAAAGGGTAGTGAGTGGTGGGATGAAGAAGTAAGAGTATTAGTGAAAGAGAAGAGAGAGGCATTTGGACGATTTTTGCAGGGAAAAAATGCAATTGAGTGGGAGATGTATAAAAGAAAGAGACAGGAGGTCAAGAGAAAGGTGCAAGAGGTGAAAAAAAGGGCAAATGAGAGTTGGGGTGAGAGAGTATCATTAAATTTTAGGGAGAATAAAAAGATGTTCTGGAAGGAGGTAAATAAAGTGCGTAAGACAAGGGAGCAAATGGGAACTTCAGTGAAGGGCGCAAATGGGGAGGTGATAACAAGTAGTGGTGATATGAGACGGAGATGGAGTGAGTATTTTGAAGGTTTGTTGAATGTGTTTGATGATAGAGAGACAGATATAGGGTGTTTTGGTCGAGGTGGTGTGCAAAGTGAGAGGGTTAGGGAAAATGATTTGGTAAACAGAGAAGAGGTAGTGAAAGCTTTGCGGAAGATGAAAGCCGGCAAGGCAGCAGGTTTGGATGGTATTGCAGTGGAATTTATTAAAAAAGGGGGTGACTGTATTGTTGACTGGTTGGTAAGGTTATTTAATGTATGTATGACTCATGGTGAGGTGCCTGAAGATTGGCGGAATGCGTGCATAGTGCCATTGTACAAAGGCAAAGGGGATAAGGGTGAATGCTCAAATTACAGAGGTATAAGTTTGTTGAGAATTCCTGGTAAATTATATGGGAGGGTATTGACTGAGAGGGTGAAGGCATGTACAGAGCATCAGATTGGGGAAGAGCAGTGTGGTTTCAGAAGTGGTAGAGGATGTGTGGATCAGGTGTTTGCTTTGAAGAATGTATGTGAGAAATACTTAGAAAAGCAAATGGATTTGTATGTAGCATTTATGGATCTGGAGAAGGCATATGATAGAGTTGATAGAGATGCTCTGTGGAAGGTATTAAGAATATATGGTGTGGGAAGAAAGTTGTTAGAAGCAGTGAAAAGTTTTTATCGAGGATGTAAGGCATGTGTACGTGTAGGAAGAGAGGAAAGTGATTGGTTCTCAGTGAATGTAGGTTTGCGGCAGGGGTGTGTGATGTCTCCATGGTTGTTTAATTTGTTTATGGATGGGGTTGTTAGGGAGGTAAATGCAAGTGTTTTGGAAAGAGGGGCAAGTATGAAGTCTGTTGGGGATGAGAGAGCTTGGGAAGTGAGTCAGTTGTTGTTCGCTGATGATACAGCGCTGTTGGCTGATTCATGTGAGAAACTGCAGAAGCTGGTGACTGAGTTTGGTAAAGTGTGTGGAAGAAGAAAGTTAAGAGTAAATGTGAATAAGAGCAAGGTTATTAGGTACAGTAGGGTTGAGGGTCAAGTCATTTGGGAGGTGAGTTTGAATGGAGAAAAACTGGAGGAAGTGAAGTGTTTTAGATATCTGGGAGTGGATCTGGCAGCGGATGGAACCATGGAAGCGGAAGTGGATCATAGGGTGGGGGAGGGGGCGAAAATTCTGGGAGCCTTGAAGAATGTGTGGAAGTCGAGAACATTATCTCGGAAAGCAAAAATGGGTATGTTTGAAGTAATAGTGGTTCCAACAATGTTGTATGGTTTCGAGGCGTGGGCTATGGATAGAGTTGTGCGCAGGAGGATGGATGTGCTGGAAATGAGATGTTTGAGGACAATGTGTGGTGTGAGGTGGTTTGATCGAGTGAGTAACGTAAGGGTAAGAGAGATGTGTGGAAATAAAAAGAGCGTGGTTGAGAGAGCAGAAGAGGGTGTTTTGAAGTGGTTTGGGCACATGGAGAGAATGAGTGAGGAAAGATTGACCAAGAGGATATATGTGTCGGAGGTGGAGGGAGCAAGGAGAAGAGGGAGACCAAATTGGAGGTGGAAAGATGGAGTGAAAAAGATTTTGTGTGATCGGGGCCTGAACATGCAGGAGGGTGAAAGGAGGGCAAGGAATAGAGTGAATTGGAGCGATGTGGTATACCGGGGTTGACGTGCTGTCAGTGGATTGAATCAAGGCATGTGAAGCGTCTGGGGTAAACCATGGAAAGCTGTGTAGGTATGTATATTTGCGTGTGTGGACGTATGTATATACATGTGTATGGGGGGGGGGGGTGGGGCCATTTCTTTCGTCTGTTTCCTTGCGCTACATCGCAAACGCGGGAGACAGCGACAAAGTATAAAAAAAAAAATATATATATATATATATATATATATATATATATATATATATATATATATATATATATATATATATATTGAAAAGGATCACAATTTTGCGCGTGATCAAGATATTCCTATGAGTCCACGGGGAAAATGAAACACGAAAAGTTCCAAGTTCATTTTCGTGTTATAATCACATCATCAGGGGAGATATTTCCTATAGTATCATTGTTGCTAAAGGCAGCATTTACATTAAAGGATTTAACCAATATGGGACGCAAAGTGTAAATATTATTAAACGGGAGAACTGAAAGATTCTTAGTGTCATTGGGAGGTTTTGGCTCAACTCTATGAAATGATTTCTTTGCTAACTTAAGGAATTTATCAATGAAAGATCTACCAACAATATTACTATAAAGAATATCTTAATCAGGAATTCACCTGACAATTTTCTTGGTTGCATCTATAAAGTCCCTTATGGAAACTGTGATAGATTTTATGTTGGTCAGACCGGTAAGGATCTTTCTGTTAGACTTAGAATACCCTTCGTCTCACAATGGTGAGCAACGGGGTATTTCGAATAGTTGTTTCCTATTATACAGTCCCATAGCCTAGTGGTTAGCATGTCTGCCTCTTGCACAGGGGTCCCAGGTTCGATCCTGGCTGTTGGAGGTTTGTATGTTCTATGAAGGTGAGCGTTCATATGCACTTTATTCGTATTCATATACCTCCGCGTTGTGCAGTTAGGTTCGGTAAAACGCTATCAGCTGGCTATGTGCGTCTGTTCGGAAACAACCAGTATAGACCCCGTTGCTCACCATTGTGAGACGAAGGGTATTCGAGTACTTAGTATTTCGAATAGTTGTTTGCTATTATACAGTCCCATAGCCTAGCGGTTATCATGCCTGTTCGATCCTGGCTGTTGGAGTTTTGTATGTTCCATGAAGGTGCGCGTTCATATCCGCTTTATTCGTATGTATATATATGTATATATATATATATATATATATATATATATATATATATATATATATATATATATATATATATATATATATATATATATATATATATATATATATATATTTTTTCATACTATTCGCCATTTCCCGCGTTGGCGAGGTAGCGTTAAGAACAGAAGACTGAGCCTTTCAGGGAATATCCTCACTTGGCTCCCTTCTCTGTTCCTTCTTTTGGAAAATCAAAAAACGAGAGGAGAGGATTTCCAGCCCCCCGCTCCCTTCCCTTTTAATCGCCTTCTACGACACGCAGGGAATACGTGAGAAGTATTCTTTCTCCCCTATCCCCAGGGATAATATATATATATATATATATATATATATATATATATATATATATATATATATATATATATATATATATATATATATATATATATGTATATATATATATATATATATATTTATATATATATATATATATATATATATATATATATATATATATATATATATATATATATATATATATATATATATATATATATATATATATATATATATATATATATATATATATATATATATATATATATATATATATATATATATACATATACATATATATATATTATCCCTGGGGATAGGGGAGAAAGAATACTTCTCACGTATTCCCTGCGTGTCGTAGAACGCGACTAAAAGGGGAAGGAGCGGGGGGCTGGAAATCCTCCCCTCTCTATTTTTTTTTTTCTTATTTTTCCAAAAGAAGGAACAGAGAAGGTGGCCAGGTGAAGATATTCTCTCAAAGGAACAGTCCTCTGTTCTTAACGCTACCTCGCTAGTACGGGAAATGGCGAATAGTTTGAAAAAAAATATATTTATATATATATATATATATATATATATATATATATATATACATATATATATATATATATATATATATATATATATATATATATATATATATATATATATATATATATATATATATATATATATATATATATATATATATATATATATAGGTAAAGATTTGTAGAAGTATTCAGAAAAGAAGACAGAAACTTAGGGTGAAGAGAGTGGTGAGAGTAAATGAGCGTGGGAAGTAGACTTGTGTGAGGAATATCCAGGAGAGACTGAGTACAAAATGAGAAAAGGTGAGAACAAAGGACGCAAGGGGAGTGAGGAAAAAATGGAATGTATTTAGGGAAGCAGTAATGACTTGCACAAAGTTACATACATACATATATATATACATATATATATATATATATATATATATATATATATATATATATATATATATATATATATATATATATATATATATATATATATATATATATATATATATATTTTTCTTTTCTTTTAAACTATTTGCCATTTCCCGGGTTAGCGAGGTAGCGTTAAGAACAGAGGACTGGGCCTTTTTTGGAATATCCTCACCTGGCCCCCTCTGTTCCTTCTTTTGGAAAATAAAAAATAAAAAAACGAGAGGGGAGGATTTCCAGCCCCACGCTCCCTCCCCTTTTAGTCGCCTTCTACGACACTCATGGAATACGTGGCGGAATGCGTGCATAGTGCCATTGTACAAAGGCAAAGGGGATAAGAGTGAGTGCTCAAATTACAGAGGTATAAGTTTGTTGAGTATTCCCGGCAAATCATATGGGAGGGTATTGATTGAGAGGGTAAAGGCATGTACAGAGCATCAGATTGGGGAAGAGCAGTGTGGTTTCAGAAGTGGTAGAGGATGTGTGGATCAGGTGTTTGCTTTGAAGAATGTATGTGAGAAATACTTAGAAAAGCAAATGGATTTGTATGTAGCATTTATGGATCTGGAGAAGGCATATGATAGAGTTGATAGAGATGCTCTGTGGAAGGTATTAAGAATATATGGTGTGGGAGGCAAGTTGTTAGAAGCAGTGAAAAGTTTTTATCGAGGATGTAAGGCATGTGTACGTGTAGGAAGAGAGGAAAGTGATTGGTTCTCAGTGAATGTAGGTTTGCGGCAGGGGTGTGTGATGTCTCCATGGTTGTTTAATTTGTTTATGGATGGGATTGTTAGGGAGGTGAATGCAAGAGTTTTGGAAAGAGGGGCAAGTATGAAGTCTGTTGGGGATGAGAGAGCTTGGGAAGTGAGTCAGTTGTTGTTCGCTGATGATACAGCGCTGGTGGCTGATTCATGTGAGAAACTGCAGAAGCTGGTGACTGAGTTTGGTAAAGTGTGTGGAAGAAGAAAGTTAAGAGTAAATGTGAATAAGAGCAAGGTTATTAGGTACAGTAGGGTTGAGGGTCATGTCAATTGGGAGGTGAGGTTGAATGGAGAAAAACTGGAGGAAGTGAAGTGTTTTAGATATCTGGGAGTGGATCTGGCAGCGGATGGAACCATGGAAGCGGAAGTGGATCATAGGGTGGGGGAGGGGGCGAAAATTCTCTGAGCCTTGAAGAATGTGTGGAAGTCGAGAACATTATCTCGGAAAGCAAAAATGGGTATGTTTGAAGGAATAGTGGTTCCAACAATGTTGTATGGTTGCGAGGCGTGGACTATGGATAGAGTTGTGCGCAGGAGGATGGATGTGCTGGAAATGAGATGTTTGAGGACAATGTGTGGTGTGAGGTGGTTTGATCGAGTAAGTAACGTAAGGGTAAGAGAGATGTGTGGAAATAAAAAGAGCGTGGTTGAGAGAGCAGAAGAGGGTGTTTTGAAATGGTTTGGTCACATGGAGAGAATGAGTGAGGAAAGATTGACCAAGAGGATATATGTGTCGGAGGTGGAGGGAACGAGGAGAAGAGGGAGACCAAATTGGAGGTGGAAAGATGGAGTGAAAAAGATTTTTTGTGATCGGGGCCTGAACATGCAGGAGGGTGAAAGGAGGACAAAGAATAGAGTGAATTGGAGCGATATGGTATACCGGGGTTGACGTGCTGTCAGTGGATTGAATCAAGGCTTGTGTATGGGGGTGGGTTGGGCCATTTCTTTCGTCTGTTTCCTTGCGCTACCTTGCAAACGCGAGAGACAGCGACAAAGCAAAAAAAAAAAAAAAAAAAAAAATATATATACATATATATATATATATATATATATATATATATATATATATATATATATATATATATATATATATATATATATATATATATATATATATATATATATATATATATATATATATATATATATACATATATATATATATTTTTTTTTTTCTTTTTTATACTTTGTCGCTGTCTCCCGCGTTTGCGAGGTAGCGCAGGGAAACAGACGAAAGAGATGGCCCCACCCCCCCCCCCCCATATACATGTACATACACACGTCCACACACGCAAATATACATACCTACACAGCTTTCCATGGTTTACCCCAGACGCTTCACATGCCCTGATTCAATCCACCGACAGCACGTCAACCCCTGTATACCACATCGCTCCAATTCACTCTATTCCTTGCCCTCCTTTCACCCTCCTGCATGTTCAGGCCCCGATCACACAAAATCTTTTTCACTCCATCTTTCCACCTCCAATTTGGTCTCCACCTTCTCCTCGTTCCCTCCACCTCCGACACATATATCCTCTTGGTCAATCTTTCCTCACTCATTCTCTCCATGTGCCCAAACCACTTCAAAACACCCTCTTCTGCTCTCACAACCACGCTCTTTTTATTTCCACACATCTCTCTTACCCTTACGTTACTTACTCGATCAAACCACCTCACACCACACATTGTCCTCAAACATCTCATTTCCAGCACATCCATCCTCCTGCGCACATCTCTATCCATAGCCCACGCCTCGCAACCATACAACATTGTTGGAACCACTATTCCTTCAAACATACCCATTTTTGCTTTCCGAGATAATGTTCTCGACTTCCACACATTTTTCAAGGATCCCAAAATTTTCGCCCCCTCCCCCACCCTATGATCCACTTCCGCTTCCATGGTTCCATCCGCTGACAGATCCACTCCCAGATATCTAAAACACTTCACTTCCTCCAGTTTTTCTCCATTCAAACTCACCTCCCAATTGACTTGACCCTCACCCCTACTGTACCTAATAACCTTGCTCTTATTCACATTTACTCTTAACTTTCTTCTTCCACACACTTTACCAAACTCAGTCACCAGCTTCTGCAGTTTCTCACATGAATCAGCCACCAGCGCTGTATCATCAGCGAACAACAACTGACTCACTTCCCAAGCTCTCTCATCCCCAACAGACTTCATACTTGCCCCTCTTTCCAGGACTCTTGCATTTACCTCCCTAACAACCCCATCCATAAACAAATTAAACAACCATGGAGACATCACACACCCCTGCCGCAAACCTACATTCACTGAGAACCAATCACTTTCCTCTCTTCCTACACGTACACATGCCTTACATCCTCGATAAAAACTTTTCACTGCTTCTAACAACTTGCCTCCCACACCATATATTCTTAATACCTATATATATATATATATATATATGTATATATATATATATATATATATATATATATATATATATATATATATATATATATATATATATATATATATATATATATATATATATATATATATATATATATATATTTATTTTCTTTTATTTATCTATTTTGCTTTGTTGCTGTCTCCAGCGTAAGCGAGGTAGCGCAAGGAAACAGACAAAAAAATGGCCCAACCCACCCACATGCACATGTATACACATACATGCCCACCCATGCACAATATACATACCTATACATCTCAATGTACACATATATATACACACACAGACATATACATATATACACATATACATAATTCATACTGTCTGCCTTTATTTGTTCCCATCGCCACCTCGTCACGCATGTAATAACAACCCCCTCCCCCCTCATGTGTGCGAGGTAGCGCTAGGAAAAACACCAAAGGCCCCATTCGTTCACACTCAGTCTCTAGCTGTCATTAATAAGAACCGAATCCACAGCTCCCTTTCCACATCCAGGCCCCATACACTTTGCATGGTCTACCCCAGACGCTTCACATGCCCTGGATCAATCCATTGACAGCAGGTCGACCCGGTATACAACATCGTTCCAATTCACTCTATTCCTTGCACGCCTTTCACCCTCATGCATGTTCACGCCCCGATCACTCAAAATCTTTTTCACTCCATCTTTCCACCTCGAACTTGGTCTCCCACTTCTCCTCGTTCCCTCCACCTCTGACACATATATCCTCTTGGTCAATCTTTCCCCACTCATTCTCTCCATGTGACCAAATCATTTCAAAACACCCTCTTCTCCTCTCTCAACCACACTCTTTTTATTTCCACACATCTCTCTCACCCTTACATTACTTACTCGATCAAACCACCTCACACCACATATTGTCTTCAAACATCTCACTTCCAGGACATCCACCCTCCTGTGCTCAACTCTATCCATAGTCAACGCCTTGCAACCATATAACATTGTTGGAACCACTATTCCTTCAAACATACCCATTTTTACTTTCCGAGATAATGTTCTCGACTTCCAAACATTCTTCAAGGCTCGCAGAATTTTCGCCCCCGCCCCCACCCTATGATTCACTTCCGCTTCCATGGTTCCATCAGTTGCCAGACCCACTCCCAGATATCTAAACACTTCACTTCCTCCAGCTTTTCTCTATTCAAACTTACCTCCCAATTTACTTGACCCTCAACCCTACTGTACCTAATAACCTTGCTCTTATTCACATTTACTCTTAACTTTCTTATTTCACACACTTTACCAAACTCAGTCACCAGCTTCTGCAGTTTCTTACATGAATCAGCCACCAGCGCGGTATCATCAGCGAACAACAACTGACTCACTTCCCAAGCTCTCTCCTCCACAACAGACTACATACTTGCTACTCTTTCCAAAACTCTTGCATTCACCTCCCTAGGAACCCAATCGATAAACAAATTAAACAACCATGGAGACATCACACACCCCTGCCGCAAACCTACATTCACTGAGAACCAATCAGTTTCCTTTCTTCCTACACGAACACATGAATTACATCCTCGATAAAAACTTTTCACTGGTTCTAACAACTTGCCTCCCACACCATATATTCTTATTACCTTCCACAGAGTATCTCTATCAACTCTATCGTATGCCTTCTCCAGATCCATAAATGCTACATACAAATCCATTTGTTTTTCTAAGTATTTCTCGCATCCATTCTTCAAAGCAAACACCTGATCCACACATCCTCTACCACTTCTGAAACCATAGTGCTCTTCCCCAATCTGACGTTCTGTACATGCCTTCACCCTCTCAATCAATACCCTCCCATATAATTTACCAGGAATACTCAACAAACTTACACCTCTGTAATTTGAATATATTTATATATATACATATATATATATATATATATATATATATATATATATATATATATATATATATATATATATATATATATATATATATATATATATATATATATATATATATATATATATATATATATATGGAGTGTTTTGGGAGCAGCTGAATGAGTGTGTTAGTGGTTTTGATGCACGAGACCGGGTTATAGTGTTGGGTGATTTGAATGCAAAGGTGAGTAATGTGGCAGTCGAGGGAATAAATGGTATACATGGGGTGTTCAGTGTTGTAAATGGAAATGGTGAAGAGCTTGTAGATTTATGTGCTGAAAAAGGACTGATGATAGGGAATACCTGGTTTAAAAAGCGAGATATACATAAGTATACTTATGTTAGTAGGAGAGATGGCCAGAGAGCGTTATTGGATTACGTGTTAATTGACAGGCGCAAGAAAGAGAGACTTTTGAATGTTAATGTGCTGAGAGGTGCAACTGGAGGGATGTCTGATCATTATCTTGTGGAGGCTAAGGTGAAAATTTGTATGGGTTTCCAGAAAAGAAGAGTGAATGTTGGGGGGAAGAGGGTGGTGAGAGTAAGTGATCTTGGGAAGGAGACTTGTGTGAGGAAGTACCAGGAGAGACTGAGTACAGAATGGAAAAAGGTGAGAACAATGGAAGTAAGGGGAGTGGGGGAGGAAGGGGATGTATTTAGGGAATCAGTGATGGATTGCGCAAAAGATGCTTGTGGCATGAGAAGAGTGGGAGGTGGGTTGATTAGAAAGGGTAGTGAGTGGTGGGATGAAGAAGTAAGAGTATTAGTGAAAGAGAAGAGGGAGGCATTTGGACGATTTTTGCAAGGAAAAAATGAAATTGAGTGGGAGACGTATAAAAGAAAGAGACAGGAGGTCAAGAGAAAGGTGCAAGAGGTGAAAAAAAGGGCAAATGAGAGTTGGGGTGAGAGAGTATCATTAAATTTTAGGGAGAATAACATGTTCTGGAAGGAGGTAAATAAAGTGAGTAAGACAAGGGAGCAAATGGGAACTTCAGTGAAGGGCGCAAATGGGGAGGTGATAACAAGTAGTGGTGATGTGAGGAGATGGAGTGAGTATTTTGAAGGTTTGTTGAATGTGTTTGATGATAGAGTGGCAGATATAGGGTGTTTTGGTCGAGGTGGTGTGCAAAGTGCGAGGGTTAGGGAAAATGATTTGGTAAACAGAGAAGAGGTAGTAAAAGCTTTGCAGAAGATGAAAGCCGGCAAGGCAGCAGGTTTGGATGGTATTGCTGTGGAATTTATTAAAAAATGGAGTGACTGTATTGTTGACTAGTTGGTAAGGTTATTCAATGTATGTATGACTCTTGGTGAGGTGCCTGAGGATTGGCGGAATGAGTACATAGTGCCATTGTACAAAGGCAAAGGGGATAAGAGTGAGTGCTCAAATTACAGAGGTATAAGTCTGTTGAGTATTCCTGGCAAATTATATGGGAGGGTATTGATTGAGAGGGTGAAGGCATGTACAGAGCATCAGATTGGGGAAGAGCAGTGTGGTTTCAGAAGTGGTAGAGGATGTGTGGATCAGGTGTTTGTTTTGGAGAATGTATGTGAGAAATACTTAGAAAAGGAAATGGATTTGTATGTAGCATTTATGGATCTGGAGAAGGCATATGATAGAGTTGATAGAGATGCTCTGTGGAAGGTATTAAGAATATATGGTGTGGGAGGCAAGTTGTTAGAAGCAGTGAAAAGTTTTTATCGAGGATGTATGGCATGTGTACGTGTAGGAAGAGAGGAAAGTGATTGGTTCTCAGTGAATGTAGGTCTGCGGCAGGGGTGTGTGATGTCTCCATGGTTGTTTAATTTGTTTATGGATGGGGTTGTTAGGGAGGTGAATGCAAGAGTTTTGGAAAGAGGGGCAAGTATGAAGTCTGTTGGGGATTAGAGAGCTTGGGAAGTGAGTCAGTTGTTGTTCGCTGATGATCCAGCGCTGGTGACTGATTCATGTGAGAAACTGCAGAAGCTGGTGACTGAGTTTGGTAAAGTGTGTGAAAGAAGAAAGTTAAGAGTAAATGTGAATAAGAGCAAGGTTATTAGGTACAGTAGGGTTGAGGGTCAAGTCAATTGGGAGGTGAGTTTGAATGGAGAAAAACTGGAGGAAGTGAACTGTTTTAGATATCTGGGAGTGTATCTGGCAGCGGATGGAAACATGGAAGCGGAAGTGGATCATAGGGTGGGGGAGGGGGCGAAAATTCTGGGAGCCTTGAAGAATGTGTGGAAGTCGAGAACATTATCTCTGAAAGCAAAAATGGGTATGTTTGAAGGAATAGTGGTTCCAACAATGTTGTATGGTTGCGAAGCGTGGACTATGGATAGAGTTGTGCGCAGGAGGATGGATGTGCTGGAAATGAGATGTTTGAGGACAATGTGTGGTGTGAGGTGGTTTGATCGAGTAAGTAACGTAATGGTAAGAGAGATGTTTGGAAATGAAAAGAGCGTGGTTGAGAGAGCAGAAGAGGGTGTTTTGAAATGGTTTGGTCACATGGAGAGAATGAGTGAGGAAAGATTGACCAAGAGTATATATGTGTCGGAGGTGGAGGGAACGAGGAGAAGAGGGAGACCAAATTGGAGGTGGAAAGATGGAGTGAAAAAGATTTTGTGTGAT
Organism: Panulirus ornatus; assembly: GCF_036320965.1. Classification (NCBI taxonomy): domain Eukaryota; kingdom Metazoa; phylum Arthropoda; class Malacostraca; order Decapoda; family Palinuridae; genus Panulirus; species Panulirus ornatus. The sequence goes on from NC_092227.1 coordinate 23,276,302, forward strand.
CGGGGCCTAAACATGCAGGAGGGTGAGAGGAGGGCAAGGAATAGAGTGAATTGGAGCGATGTGGTATACCGGGGTTGACGTGCTGTCAGTGGATTGAATCAAGGCATGTGAAGCGTCTGGGGTAAACCATGGAAAGCTGTGTAAAAAAAAAAAAAAAAAATATATATATATATATATATATATATATATATATATACATATATATATATATATATATATATATATATATATATATATATGTATATATATATATATATATATATATATATATATATATATATATATATATATATATATATATATATATATATATATATATATATATATATATATATATATATATATATATATATATATATATATATATATATATATATATATTATTTTTTTTCTTTTGCTTTGTCGCTGTCTCCCGCATTTGCGAGGTAGCGCAAGGAAACAGACGAAAGAAGTGGCCCAACCCACTCCCATACACATGTATATACATACACGTCCACACGCGCAAATATAAATTCCTCAGTGTACACATATATATACAACACAGACATATACATAAATAGCCATGCACACAATTCACACTGTCTGCCTTTATTCATTCCCATCGCCACCTCGCTACACATGGAATACCATCCCCCTCCCCCCTCATGTGTGCGAGGTAGCGCTAGGAAAAGACAACAAAGGCCCCATTCGTTCACACTCAGTCTCTAGCTATCATGCAATAATGCCCGAAACCACAGTTCCCTTTCCACATCCAGGCCCCAAACAACTTTCCATGGTTTACCCCAGACGCTTCACACGCCCTGATTCAATACACTGACAGCACGTCAACCCCGGTATACCACATCGATCCAATTCACTCTATACCTTGCCCGCCTTTCACCCTCCTGCATGTTCAGTCCCCGATCACTTAAAATCATTTTCACTCCATCTTTCCACCTCCAATTTTGTCTCCCACTTCTTCTCGTTCCCTCCACCTCCGACACATATATCCTCTTGGTCAATCTTTCCTCACTCATTCTCTCCATGTGCCCAAACCATTTCAAAACACCCTCTTCTGCTCTCTCAACCACGCTCTTTTTATTTCCACACATATGTCTTACCCTTACATTATTTACTCCATCAAACCACCTCACACCACACATTGTCCTCAAACATCTCATATCTAGCAAATCCACCCTCCTGCGCACAACTCTATCCATAGCCCACGCCTCGCAACCATACAACATTGTTGGAACCACTATTCCTTCAAACATACCCATTTTTGCTTTCCGAGATAATGTTCTCGACTTTCACACATTCTTCAAGGTTCCCAGGATTCTCGCCCCCTTCCCCACCCTATGATTCACTTCCGCTTCCATGGTTCCATCCGCTGCCAGATCCACTCCCAGATATCTAAAACACTTTACTTCCTCCAGTTTTTCTCCATTCAAACTTACCTCCCAATTGACTTGAACCTTAACCCTACTGTACCTAATAACCTTGCTCTTATTGACATTTACTCTTAACTTTTTTCTTTCACACACTTTACCAAACTCAGTCACCAGCTTCTACAGTTTCTCACATGAATCAACCACCAGCGCTGTATCATCAGCGAACAATAACTGACTCACTTCCCAAACTCTCTCATCCACAACAGACTTCATACTTGCCCCTCTTTCCAAAACTCTTGCATTCACCTCCCTAACAGCCCCATCCATAAACAAATTAAACAACCATGGAGACATCACACACCCCTGCCGCAAACCTACATTCACTGATAACCAATCACTCTCCTCTCTTCCTACACGTACACATTCCTTATATCCTCGATAGAAACTTTTCACTGCTTCTAACAACTTGCCTCCCACACCATATATTCTTTATACCTTTCACAGAGCATCTCTATCAACTCTATCATATGGCTTCTCCAGATCCATAAATGCTACATACAAATCCATTTGCTTTTCTAAGTATTTCTCACATACATTCTTCAAAGCAAACACCTGATCCACAAATCCTCTACCACTTCTGAAACCACACTGCTCTTCCCCAATCTGATATATGAATATATATATATATATATATATATATATATATATATATATATATATATATATATATATATATATATATATATATATCAAAATGATTACTAAAAGGTACATACAAGATGCCTGCCATTCTTAGATAGCAGAAGTATAGCCTAGAGGGAAGGGGACGGACAGCCTAGATTACTTGTAGAATGGAGCCTCGCGGCCAAGGAAATTTCTTAATAGTTTTTTCAGTGTAGTGTCCATCAGAACGTATGGACCATAAGTGACAGAGAAAATTGAGGAGAAGAGTAATTTTGGAAAAACCTTTGAACATCAAAGGAGACTGAAGGTCAGGTGAGCCTCGCTAGACATGTTATGTACGGTAGTGTTAAAACTGAAAGCGAAGTTTGTTGGACGTGCCCAGCCTGGTAGTAAATTAAAAGAGCTTGAGTTTAAAGAGCGTCCATATATTGTTTAAATAATGGAGACGAAACTTACAAAGGAAATATGATCAAACATAAACTCGCTAGGGGCGAGGGGAGACATTAGAGAAAGGAGGAGACAAAATGGCAAACAAAGGAGGCAAGAACATAGCCCTATCACCTCACCCTACCCCACCCCACTCCAGATATGGAAGAACATCAACTTGTAGAAAGAATTGCTAGTGGATCGTTCACTTAAACTAAAGAAAATGTGAAAGCAACAACAGAAAACGCTTCCAAATATGTTGATGATATAGGTTCATCGTAGATTTCATAGAAGTTTGATAAGCAAGAGCAACAATTTAACGAAGAAATGAGGACGTTACAATCAAGATGGTGCTGGAGGTAATGAAACACGCAGTTGTAGAAATCGCAAAGCTTTAATAATGCAACATTCAGTTTCAATCGAAAAGTGATGCTCAGATTCTCAGGGAGAGTCATGATATGAAACAGTATTTAGAAAAGTTAACCATGTAATGCTGGAGTTTGAGGATGTATAAAGATCAGAAGAATTGGGGAATAGAATGGCAATACAATCACAGTAACTCCATAAAGCATAATAGTTTGGTTGAGAATATCAGATGAATGATTATGTTCCGTAGCCAGAATATTGAACCTCATTAGGGTAAGGCTCTAGGATATATCGAAAGATATATGGTTTTCTAGAAGACGTCTAATAGCGAAGAATGTACTATAGATGATATGTCAGGAGGCGCAATAACCAGTTAGCATTTGAAATGTATGATATGGCGAGGAATAAGCATAACAAGATAAGGATGAAGGAAGAGATAGTCTTTGAAGAAGTTTGTCGACAAGGAAGATGATGAGCCAAAACTATTCCATCAGCTCATCTGGAGAAAACTGTATGTTATAGAGCAGCTAAAAGCTAAGGAATTGAAAGGGAGAGTTGTTGAAGATGAGTGAATATCTGAGGAATTGAATACTAAATACAAAAGTGCATTCACAGAGGAGGACAGTCTGACTCAAGCAAGACTGAATGGAGAAAAAGACTTTGAAAACAAAATTGAAATATTAAGAATAGACACGAGAAGGTTACTGAAGGGTCTTGATCCACTTCAGGCCATGGTTCTGAAAAGGTATTTCTATGTGTGCCCAGGGACTGTGCAGGAGCACTTGAGAGGAAGAGGAATATATTGTTAAAACTGGGTATAACTCCAGGTGAAGGTAAGAAAGTAAGTACAGTGCTGAGGGTGGTTTGCATAATGCTGCAGAAGATAATCAAAGTAGTATTTTCAATAATTACATAAATAGAAATAATGCACTGAGAGAGAGGCAACATGGCTTCAGAGAAGAGCAATCATGCGCAACACACAATTTACGCGTGAACAGCAGCGTGAACTCTGTCCCATGTGAAAGGAACGGATGGGTGGAAGCCATGTTCCTGAACTGGCAGAAAGCGTTTGTCACTGTCCCACTGAGAGGGTTGGGAAGAACGAATCTTAAATCCTCTTAGCGTATGGCAGCAGAGGATATGTGTCAGAGGAAGGCTTATATCATTATTGGCGGGTGCAGAACTCAGTCATGGGGTACTTGCCACTCTTTATCTACGTACGTATCTAAATACCTTGCTTAAAGAATTAGAGTCATTCAAGAATATGTTTTCAGATAAGATGAATATCATGAGTGAAGTGAGGAATGGTGAGGATTGCAGCGTCTTACAACAGACCAGGATAAGCTCCAGCAGCATTATTACGTGACTGATGAAGTCCACCCTAAGTGAGTGGAGGTATTTATGACAGAAGACAGTAGAAACAAGGCCTCAGGAAAGAAGTTACATGGATCTAATGGGAGAGGAACTTCGGGGTTGACACTGTTTTTAGCTTATCCCAAGAAGATCGATCAGAAGAATATCTATGGAATCATTGTCTACTGGATAATATTTGAAATGCGGTTACTCTACCGTATGTCAGTGGAAGAGGTGATGTTTGATGCAATATTCACGACAAATAGTAACAAATAGTAACAAATAGTAAGCATAACTTACATTATGCTTCCCTAGTTTGGTCAATTTACGTAGAAATCTCGAGAGACCAAAGAAGACGGCCCAGTGAAGAGTAAAAATATGGTACGCGAAGAGGTTACAGGCGGTTGTCTTGCCCAATATGGAAAAGGGAAAAGGAAGGGGAGACTTAATCACAACTTTGCAGATTTACAGACATCCATGGTATCAAAGTTGTGGAATATGGAATAAGTACACACACACGCACACACACACACACACACACACACACACACACACACACACACACACACACACACACACACATATTGCCTCTAAAGAATCTATTACAATTTTCAAACGAACCATACTTTTCAGTGCTTGGTTGATTTCAAGTACACTGTCAAATATTTTGACGACAGATACTTAACCCTGATCAAGGTAGCCTCAAATATACCAAGTACTACATTTCTCACCCTTTGCTCCTCACACAAAAGCCGAACCTTCCTCGCTGAAAATAAATAAAACCGTTCTTTTTTTAAGGAAGCTCCTGTATTAATGAAGTCTGAAAATGAGAAAATTGAATTTAACTTTTGCATCAAACTGAACTTTTTTCATTAGCCTCCCACAAGCTGGATGACACAGAAACCCAAACGCAATTTTCTGGTTTGAAAGTGAGGAAATGAAAAGTTGGGTTTCCGGCCGCCATGGAATGAGCAAGGTGGGAGGGAGGCGGGTGAGCGGCTCGAGCGAGGCTGGGAAGGTGGAGTGAGAGCGTGATGAGAGTGAGGGGAGGGGTGTGAGGCCGGGGATGGCTGGTGAAAGGGAGAGCTTAAGAGGCTGGCAAGGTGGAGGGAAATGGAGCGAGGGAGGAAAGTGTTAGTGGTGTTGTGGAGGGGAGTGAGGCGTGTTCAAAGACAGGAGAGTCTCTGGCTGTCAGGTGAATAGACAGTGTAACTTAGAGAGATGCGTGGCGGACAGGTGGATAGATACTGTAGACAGGAAGGTTGCTCGGTGGACAGGTATGTACATAGATGATGTACGTCAAAAATAGACGGAGAGGACGGTAATTTTTTTTGTCTAAAATGAGTATAGTTGGACGGTAAGGATCCTGAAGGAAAGGAAAGCTGTACAGTGGACCTTAGATAAAGAGGCGAAGCAACGAGAAGTTAGGATGAGGAAGGATTGGGTAGAATGAGGCAGGAGTAATAGAGTGATAGAGATGACAGAGGATGGACCTAACACATGAAGGTAGAGCTGCAGATACAGAAATACTCTTAAAGAATAAATGTCACAAAAATGTTACGCATGCAAACTGCCAACATTCTGCTGCGTCGCTGAGCACAGTTTGCATTCTTTACCTATTTACTTACAGACGTAAGGAAACAATACTTCTTGATATGGTAAGATTCCTCTTCACATATAGACATGGCTGAAACATTCCTGAAGAGCAGCTTTGAATTCAAACTCGTAGTAAATGCTATCTTTAAATTGCTTTCGCTCGAACACTTCTGCAGAGGATGGTTAGTATCATGACTTTAATTCATCATTTCCGGGGAGTATTATGCCAATAGCTGGGACTGGCTAGGCATATTCTTTTGAAATTCTTTATTTGGTTTGATATATGTTCTTTGGAAGTATTTCGATGCAGAAAACATTTACTCATTGCACAATAGCAAATTTGTAGCCTATCTTAAAAATACATAAACGATATTGATTTGCCTATGGATTTGTTCCTCTTCTTAAAAACAGTAGAATAGCTCACTTTAATATACACGAGGAGTGTGATTGATGCTCTAAGGTCACGTTGATAATGTTGTAGTTAGCACCTCACAGTGTTAACTGCAATTTGATTAATGCATACTTACCTCACCCTCCGCATACCCTTCCACATACACTCTCCAGCTGCAAAACCTCATCAGCATAACCAACATCTACCTATGTGTAACTTTTAAAGCCCACCATCTCAGTAGACTCAATACTCACTCCTAAGATCCTCGAGGTGAACTACTCATAAACTGACCGCAACCTTTCAGTGGACTCAACCTACTCAACCAGCCAATCAGACGCCCAACCTACCACCTCCAACGGCCTACTTCGCCACACATAAGCTTCCGCTCAACAGCCCTTCGCACATGGACCATCTGGAGCACGCTACACAAACTGCCCTCTGACCACCAGCCCATTCTGATGACACTCCACCTGGCCACCTGGCTCACCCAGTCAAAACAAACATCAAAGAGACACCAGCAGACTGACCAGCCTCTACAAAAGACAGGGAAACAAAGATCAAAAATTTTAGCGTAGATGATTTCCCATTTCTAAATCATACTATATCACACTTTATGAACATCTACTAAGCCATCAAAAAGCCCATACCACAAGGAAATAAAAGGAAACATAACTAAAACGTCTCCACACGAGTTACTCAGTTCATAAACAAAGTAACCAGCTCAGACACAAACACTTGCCATCAGCAATTATTAGAGAACAAATACAGACTAAATAACATCATCATTAACACTAGCACCTGAAAGGCAGACTACGTACAAATAAGCTCTCTTTCCCTGACATGAACCACATGATACACAACTACCAACGACAGCGCACGTTAAGGAAGATCGACTCATACCACACTAATCCAGCTCCCACCCATGAGGCACTACGAACCCATTCCAATGACATCCCTTCTCAAAATGAACACACAAACCTGCTTATGATGCACTATTGAAAGATCCATCCAAAACCTAACCAAACCCCAATACAAGAAAGTCACGAAATATTAAATATAATCCATACAAAAAACAAACGCAAACCACTCCTTCCCTCAAACTAATATAACAATGCATTTAAAACATTAAAGAAATCCTGACAACGTCTCCAGCTTTCATAAAAAGATTTATGTCCCATTCGCGATTCAAAGCACTTACAGATATCTTTAACTATCCTTGGCTACAGAATTTTTCCAGCATCCAGAACTTTGCCAACATAATGCCAATCCTAGATCCATCTAAACCATCCAATTCCCAACCAAACCATCGAATACTGTAAGGGGGTTTGATCGAGTAAGTATGAAAGGGTAAGAAGGGATGTGTTGTTAAAAGAGAGTGTCGTTGAGAGAGCAGAATAGGGTGTGTTGAAATGTTTTCGACATATGCAGAGAATGCGTGAGGAAAGGTTTACAAAGGGGATATATGCGTCAGAGGTAGAGTGAAGAAGGAGAAGCGCGAGATAAATTTGGAGGTGGAAGGATGGACTGAAAAAGATTATGAGCGATGGGGGCCTGAACATGCAAGGAGGGTGAGAAGCGTGCAAGAGATGGAGTGAATTGGAACGATGTGGTATACTGGGATCGACGTCCTCTCAATTGATTGAACTAGGGCATGTGAAGCGTCTGGGGTAAACTATGGAAACGTTTGTGGGGCCTAGATGGGGATAGGGTGTTGTGGTTTCGGTGCGTTACATAATAACAGCTAGAGACTGAGTGTGAACGAATGAGGCCATATATTGTCTGCTTTCATGGCGCTACCTCACTGACACAAGGGGTGGCGAAGTTGTTTTGTGTGGTGCGGTGGCGCCGAGAATACATGAAGGCAAACAAGTATGAATATACACACGGGTATACAGGTATATGCCTGTGTATGTATATGCATTTGTACATATATAGGGATATTCATTTATCTATTATACTGAATCGCTGTTTTCCTGCGTCAGCGGGTTAGCGCCTGGAAACAAACGAAAAAAGGCCCATCCACTCACATACACATATATATAAACACCCTCACAACCACATATACATTCATATACATATCAACCTACATCTACATGTAAATACATATACAAAGACATATACATATATACACATGTATAGGAAATAAGATCGCTACCCCACACTTCAGCGAGGTAACGGAATGAAAACAGACAAAAGGCCATATATTTATACTTATATGTAGTTATAAGCATATATATGTACATGTATGAACGTGTATGTATATATGTGTGTATATCAGTGGATGGGTCATTCTTCGTCTGTTTCCTAGCGCTACTTCGCTGATGCGAGAAACTGCGATCAAGTATGATAAATAAGTGAGTAGAATATATATATATGGGGATGAGAGAGCTTGGGAAGTGAGTCAGTTGTTGTTCGCTGATGATACAGCGCTGGTGGCTGATTCATGTGAGAAACTGCAGAAGCTGGTGACTGAGTTTGGTAAAGTGTGTGAAAGAAGAAAGTTAAGAGTAAATGTGAATAAGAGCAAGGTTATTAGGTACAGTAGGGTTGAGGGTCAAGTCAATTGGGAGGTGAGTTTGAATGGAGAAAAACTAGAGGAAGTGAAGTGTTTTAGATATCTGGGAGTGGATCTGGCAGCGGATGGAACCATGGAAGCGGAAGTGGATCATAGGGTGGGGGAGGGGGCGAAAATTCTGGGGGCCTTGAAGAATGTGTGGAAGTCGAGAACATTATCTCGGAAAGCAAAAATGGGTATGTTTGAAGGAATAGTGGTTCCAACAATGTTGTATGGTTGCGAGGCGTGGGCTATGGATAGAGTTGTGCGCAGGAGGATGGATGTGCTGGAAATGAGATGTTTGAGGACAATGTGTGGTGTGAGGTGGTTTGATCGAGTAAGTAACGTAAGGGTAAGAGAGATGTGTGGAAATAAAAAGAGCGTGGTTGAGAGAGCAGAAGAGGGTGTTTTGAAATGGTTTGGGCACATGGAGAGAATGAGTCAGGAAAGATTGACCAAGAGGATATATGTGTCGGAGGTGGAGGGATCGAGGAGAAGAGGGAGACCAAATTGGAGGTGGAAAGATGGAGTGAAAAAGATTTTGTGTGATCGGGGCCTGAACATGCAGGAGGGTGAAAGGAGGGCAAAGAATAGAGTGAATTGGATCGATGTGGTATACCGGGGTTGACGTGCTGTCAGTGGATTGAATCAAGGCATGTGTATGGGGGTGGGTTGGGCCATTTTTTTCGTCTGTTTCCATGCGCTACCTCGCAAACGCGGGAGACAGCAAAAAAAAAAAAAAAAAAAAATATATATATATATATATATATATATATATATATATATATATATATATATATATATATATATATATATATATATATATATGTATATATATTTATATGTATATATATATATATTTATATGTATATATATATATATATATATATATATATATATATATATATATATATATATATATATATATATATATATATATATATATATATATATATATATATAAATGTGCAAGAGAAAGGTGCAAGAGGTGAAAAAAAGGGCAAATGAGAGTTGGGGTGAGAGAGTATCATTAAATTTTAGGGAGAATAAAAAGATGTTCTGGAAGGAGGTAAATAAAGTGCGTAAGACAAGGGAGCAAATGGGAACTTCAGTGAGGGGCGCAAATGGGGAGGTGAAAACAAGTAGTGGTGATGTGAGAAGGAGATGGAGTGAGTATTTTGAAGGTTTGTTGAATGTGTTTGATGATAGAGTGGCAGATATAGGATGTTTTGGTCGAGGTGGTGTGCAAAGTGAGAGGGTTAGGGAAAATGATTTGGTAAACAGAGAAGAGGTAGTGAAAGCTTTGCGGAAGATGAAAGCCGGCAAGGCAGCAGGTCTGGATGGTATTGCAGTGGAATTTATTAAAAAAGGGGGTGACTGTATTGTTGACTGGTTGGTAAGGTTATTTAATGTATGTATGACTCATGGTGAGGTGCCTGAGGATTGGCGGAATGCGTGCATAGTGCCATTGTACAAAGGCAAAGGGGATAAGAGTGAGTGCTCAAATTACAGAGGTATAAGTTTGTATAGTATTCCTGGTAAATTATATGGGAGGGTATTGATTGAGAGGGTGAAGGCATGTACAGAGCATCAGATTGGGGAAGAGCAGTGTGGTTTCAGAAGTGGTAGAGGATGTGTGGATCAGGTGTTTGCTTTGAAGAATGTATGTGAGAAATACTTAGAAAAGCAAATGGATTTGTATGTAGCATTTATGGATCTGGAGAAGGCATATGATAGAGTTGATAGAGATGCTCTGTGGAAGGTATTAAGAATATATGGTGTGGGAGGAAAGTTGTTAGAAGCAGTGAAAAGTTTTTATCGAGGATGTAAGGCATGTGTACGTGTAGGAAGAGAGGAAAGTGATTGGTTCTCAGTGTATATAGATTTGCGGCAGGGGTGTGTGATGTCTCCATGGTTGTTTAATTTGTTTATGGATGGGGTTGTTAGGGAGGTAAATGCAAGAGTTTTGGAAAGAGGGGCAAGTATGAAGTCTGTTGGGGATGAGAGAACTTGGGAAGTGAGTCAGTTGTTGTTCGCTGATGATACAGCGCTGGTGGCTGATTCATGTGAGAAACTGCAGAAGCTGGCGACTGAGTTTGGTAAAGTGTGTGGAAGAAGAAAGTTAAGAGTAAATGTGAATAAGAGCAAGGTTATTAGGTACAGTAGGGTTGAGGGTCAAGTCAATTGGGAGGTGAGTTTGAATGGAGAAAAACTGGAGGAAGTGAAGTGTTTTAGATATCTGGGAGTGGATCTGTCAGCGGATGGAACCATGGAAGCGGAAGTGGATCATAGGGTGGGGGAGGGGGCGAAAATTTTGGGAGCCTTGAAAAATGTGTGGAAGTCGAGAACATTATCCCGGAAAGCAAAAATGGGTATGTTTGAAGGAATAGTAGTTCCAACAATGTTGTATGGTTGCGAGGCGTGGGCTATGGATAGAGTTGTGCGCAGGAGGATGGATGTGCTGGAAATGAGATGTTTGAGGACAATGTGTGGTGTGAGGTGGTTTGATCGAGTAAGTAACGTAAGGGTAAGAGAGATGTGTGGAAATAAAAAGAGCGTGGTTGAGAGAGCAGAAGAGGGTGTTTTGAAATGGTTTGGTCACATGGATAGAATGAGTGAGGAAAGATTGACCAAGAGGATATATGTGTCGGAGGTGGAGGGAACGAGGAGAAGAGGGAGACCAAATTGGAGGTGGAAAGATGGAGTGAAAAGGATTTTGTGTGATCGGGGCCTGAACATGCAGGAGGGTGAAAGGAGGGCAAGGAATAGAGTGAATTGGAGCGATGTGGTATACAGGGGTTGACGTGCTGTCAGTGGATTGAATCAATGCATGTGAAGCGTCCGGGGTAAACCAAGGAAAGCTGTGTAGGTATGTATATTTGCGTGTGTGGACGTGTGTATGTACATGTGTATGGGGGGGTTGGGCCATTTCTTTCGTCTGTTTCCTTGCGCTACCTCGCAAACGCGGGAGACAGCGACAAAGTATAAAAAAAAAAAAAAAAAAAAAAAAAAAAAAATATATATATACATATATATATATATATATATATATATATATATATATATATATATATATATATATATATATATATATATATATATATATATATATACATATATATATATATATATATATATATATAAGAGGGAGTCAAGCGGGAAATGCTCATCCTCCTGGAAGGCTCAGACTGAGGTGTCTAAATGTGTGTGAATGTAGCCAACATGAGAAAAAAGGAGAGATAGGTAATATGTTTCAGGAAAGGAACCTCGATGTTTTGAATATGAGTGAAACGAAGCTCAAGTGTAAAGAGGAACAGGGGTTTGGAATGTCCTGGGAGTAAAGTCAGGTGTTAGTGAGAGGACAAGAGGAATGGAAGGAGTAGCACTACTCCTGAAATAGGAGTGGTGGGAGTATGTGATAGAGTGTGAGAAAGTAAACTCTAGATTCATATGGGTAAAATAGAAAGCGGATGGAGGGAGATGGGTGATTTTTTGTGTATTTGTACCTGAGCAAGAGAAGAAAGATCATGAGAAGCAAGTGTTTTGGGAGCAGCTGAGTGAGTGTGTTAATAGCTTTGATGCACGATACCGGGTTATAGTGATGGGTGATTTGAATGCAAAGGTGTGCAATATGGCAGTTGAGCGAAAAATTGGTGTACATTGGGTGATCAGTGTTGCAAATGGAAATGGTGAAGAGCTTGTAGATTTATGTGCTGAAAAAGGACTGGTGATTGGGAGTACCTGGTTTAAAAAGAGAGGTATATTTAATTATACATATGTAAGTAGGAGAGATGGCCAGAGATCGTTATTGGATTACGTGTTAATTGATAGGCGCGCAAAAGCGGGACTATTGGATGTTAATATGCTGAGAAGTGCACTGGAGGGATGTCTGTACATTATCTTGTGGACGCGAGGGTTAAAATTTGTAGAGGTTTTCAGAAAAAAAGAGAGAATGTTGTTGCGAAAAGAGGGTTGAGAGTAAGTGAGCTTGGGAAGGAGACTTGTGTGAGGAAGTACCAGGATAGACTGAGAACAGAATAGAAAATGTTGAGAACTAAGGACGTAAGGGAAATGGGGGAGGAACGGGATTTATTTCGGGAATCAGTGATGGCTTGCGCAAAAGATGCTTGTGGCATGAAAAGCGTGGGAGGTGGGCAGATTAGAAAGGGTAATGAGTGGTGGGATGAAGGAATAAGATTATTTGTGAAGGAGAAGAGAGAGGCATTTGGACACTTTTTGCAGGAAAATAATGCAAATGAGTGGGAGATGTATAAAAGAAAGAGGCAGGAGGTCAAGAGAAAGGTGCAAGACGTAAAAAAGAGGGCATATGAGAGATGGGTTGAGAGAGTATCATTAAATTTAGGGAGAATAAAAAGGTGTTTTGGAAGGAGGTAAATAAAGTGCATAAGGCAAGGGAGCAAATGTGAACTTCAGTGAAGAGGGCTAATGGGGAGGTATTAACAATTAGTGGTTATGTGAGAAGGAGATGGAGTGAGTATTTTGAAGGTTTGTTGAATGTGTTTGATGATAGAGTGGCAGATATAGGGTGTTTTGGTCGAGGTGGTGTGCAAAGTGAGAGGGTTAGGGAAAATGATATGGAAAACAGAGAATAGGCAGTAAAAGCTTTGTGGAAGATGAAAGCTGGCAAGGCAGCTGTTTTGGATGGTATTGCAGCAGAATTTATTAAAAATTGGGGTGACTGTATTGTTGACTGGTTGGTGAGGTTATTTGATGTACGTATGTCTCATGGTGAGGTGCTTGAGGATTGCGGAATGCTTGCATAGTGCCACTGTACAAAGGCAAAGGGGATAAGAGTGAGTGCTCAAATTACAGAGGTATAAGCTTGTTGAGTATTCCTGGTAAATTATAAGGGAGGGCACTGATTAAGAGGGTGAAGACTTGTACAGAGCATCAGATTGGGGAAGAGCATTGTGGTTTCAGAAGTGGTAGAGGATGTGTGTTATCAGGTGTTTGCTTTGAAGAATATATGTGAGAAATACTTAGAAAAGTAAATGGATTTGTATGTAGCATTTATGGATCTGGAGAAGGCATATGATAGAGTTGATAGAGATGCTCTGTGGAAGGTATTAAAAATTTATGTTGTGGGAGACAAGTTAGAAGCAGTGAAAAGTTTTTATCGAGGATGTAAAGCAGGTGTACGTGAAGGAAGAGAGGAAAGTGATCGGTTCTCAGTGAATGTAGTTTTGCGGCAGGGATATGTGATGTCTCCATGGTTGTTTAATTTGTTTATGGATGGGATTATTAGGAAGTTGAATGCAAGAGTTTTGGAAAGAGGGGCAAGTATGCAGTCTGTTGTGGATGAGAGAGCTTGGGAAGTGAGTCAGTTGTTGTTCGCTGATGATACAGCGCTGATGGCTGATTCGTGTGAGAAACTGCAGAAGCTGGTGACTGAGTTTGGTAAAGTGTATGAAGGAAGAAAGCTGAGAGTAAATGTGAATAAGAGCAAGGTTATTAGGTACAGTAGGGTTGAGGGACAAATCAACTGGGAGGTAAGTTTGAATGGAGAAAACCTGGAGAAGTGAAGTGTTTTAGATGTCTGGGAGTGAATTTGGCAGCGGATGGAACCATGGAAGCGGAAGTGAATCATTGGGTGGGGGAGGGGGCGAAAGTTCTGGGAGCGTTGAAGAATGTGTGGAAGTCGAGAACATTATCTCGGAAAGCAAAAATGGGAATGTTTGAAGGAATAGTGGTTCTAACAATGTTATATGGTTGCGAGGCGTGGGTTATAGATAGAGTTGTGCGTAGGAGGGTCGATGTGCTGGAAATGAGATGTTTGAGGACAATATGTGGTGTGAGGTGTTGTGATCGAGTAAGTAATAATATGGTAAGAGAGATGTGTGGTAATAAAAAGAGTGTTGTTAAGAGAGCAGAAGAGGGTGTTTTGAAATGGATTGGTCACATGGAGAGAATGAGTAAGGTAAGATTGACCAAAAGGAAATATATGTCAGAGGTGGAGGGAACGAGGAGAAGTGGGAGACGAAATTTAAGGTGGAAAGATGAGGTGAAAAAGATTATGAGTGTTCGGGGCCTGAACATGCAGTAGGGTGAAAGGCGTGCAAGGACTAGAGTGAACTGGAACGATGTAGTATACCGGTGCCGACGTGCTGTTAATGGATTGTACCAGGGCGTGTGAAGCATCTGGGGTAGACAATTGAAAGTTCTCTGGGGCCTGTATTTGGAAAGGGAGCGGTGGTTTCAGCGCATTATTCATGACAGCTAGAGACTGAGTGTGAAGGAATGGGGCCTTTGTTGTCTTTTCCTCGCGCTACCTAGCGCTCATGAGGGGGGAGGGGGTTGTTATTTTATGTGTTGCGGGGTGGCGATGGGAATAAATAAAGGCAGACGGTATGAATTATGTACATGTGTATATATGTATTTGTCTGTGTGTGTGTGTGTGTTTGTGTGTGTATATATGTATGTATACGTTGAGATGTATAGGTATGTATATTTGCGTGTTTGGACGTGTATGCATATACACGTCTCCCGCGTTACCGAGGTAGCGCAAGGAAACAGACGAAAGAATGGCCCAACCCACCCACATACACATGTATATACATACACGTCCACACACGCACATATACATACCTATACATCTCAACGTATACAAATATATACACTCACAGACATATACAGGTATACATATGTACATAATTCATACTGTCTGCCTTTATTCATTCCCATCGCCAATATGCCACACATGATATAACAACCCCCTCCTCCCTTATGTGCGCGAGGTAGCGCTAGGAAAAGAACACAAAGGTCACATTCGCTCACATTCAGTCTCTACCTGTCATGTAATAATGGACCGAGACCACAGCTCCCTTTCCACATCCAAGCCCTCTAGAACTTTCCATGGTTTACCCCAGACGCTTCACATGCCCTGGTTCAATCCATTGACAGTACGTCGACCCCGGTATACCACATCGTTCCAATGCACTCTGTTCCTTGCACGCCTTTCACCCTCCTGCATGTTCAGGCCCCGATAACTCAAATCAATATATATATATATATATATATATATATATATATATATATATATATATATATATATATATATATATATATATATATATATATATATATATATATATATATATATATATATATATATATATATATATATATATATATATATATATATATGTATATATATATATATATATATATATATATATATATGAGAGTTGGGGTGAGAGAGTATCATTAAATTTCAGGGAGAATAAAAAGATGTTTTGGAAAGAGGTAAATAAAGTGCGTAAGAAAAGGGAGCAAAGGGGAACTTCAGTGAAGGGGGCTAATGGGGAGATGATAACAAGTAGTGGTGATGTGAGAAAGAGATAGAGTGAGTATTTTGAAGGTTTGTTGAATGTGTTTGATGATAGAGTGGCAGATATAGCGTGTTTTAGTCGAGGTGGTGTGCAAAGTGAGAGGGTTAAGGAAAATGATTTGGTAATTAGAGAAGAGGTAGTAAAAGCTTTACGGAAGATGAAAGCCGGCAAGGCAGCAGGTCTGGATAGTATTGCAGTGGAATTGTTCACTAGTTGGTAAGGTTATTTAATGTATGTATGATTCATGGTGAGGTGCCTGAGGATTGGCGGAATGCTTGCATAGTGCCATTGTACAAAGGCAAAGGGGATAAGAGTGAGTGCTCAAATTAGAGGTATACGTTTGTTGAGTATTCCTGGTGAATTATATGGGAGGGTATTGATTGAGAGGGTGAAGGCATGTACAGAGCATCAGATTGGGGAAGAGCAGTGTGGTTTCAGAAGTGGTGGAGGATGTGTGGATCAGGTATTTGCTTTGAAGAATGTATGTGAGAAATACTTAGAAAAACAAATGGATTTGTATGTAGCATTTATGGATCTGGAGAAAGCATATGATAGAGTTGATAGAGATGCTCTGTGGAAGGTTTTAAGAATATATGGTGTGGGAGGCAAGTTCGAAGCAGTGAAAAGTTTTTATAGAGGATGTAAGGCATGTGTACGTGTAGGAAGAGGGGAAAGTGATTGGTTCTCAGTGAATGTAGGTTTGCGGCAGGGTTATGTGATGTCTCCATGGTTGTTTAATTTGTTTATGGATGGGGTTGTTAGGGAGGTGAATGCAAGAGTTTTGGAAAGAGGGGCAAGTATGAAGTCTGTTGTGGATGATAGAGCTTGGGAAGTGAGTCAGTTGTTGTTCGCTGATGATACAGCGCTGGTAGCTGATTCATGTAAGAAACTGCAGAAGTTGGTGACTGAGTTTGGTAAAGTGTGTGAAAGAAGAAAGTTAAGAGTAAATGTGAATAAGAGCAAGGTTATTATGTACAGTAGGGTTGAGGGTCAAGTCAACTGGGAGGTAAGTTTGAATGGAGAAAAACTGGAGGAAGTAAAGTGTTTTAGATATCTGGGAGAGGATCTGGCAGCGGATGGAATCATGGAAGCGGAAGTGAATCATTGGGTGGGGGAGGGGGCGAAAATTTTGGGAGCCTTGAAGAATGTGTGGAAGTCGAGAACATTATCTCGGAAAGCAAAAATGGGTATGTTTGAAGGAATAGTGGTTCCAACAATTTTTTATGGTTGCGAGGCGTGGGCTATGGATAGAGTTGTGCGCAGGAGGGTGGATGTGCTGTAGATGAGATGTTTGAGGACAATATGTGGTGTGAGGTGGTTTGATCGAGCAAGTAATGCAAGGGTAAGAGAGATGTGTGGAAATAAAAAGAGTGTGGTTGAGAGAGCATAAGAGGGTGCATTGAAATGGTTTGGTCACATGGAGAGAATGAGTGAGGAAAGATTGACCAAGAGGATATATATGTCAGAGGTGGAGGGAACGAGGAGAAGTGGGAGACCAAATTGGAGGTGGAAAGATGGAGTGAAAAAGATTTTGAGTGATCGGGGCCTGAACATGCAGGAGGGTGAAAGGCGTGCAAGGAATAGAGCAAATTGGAACGATGTGGTATACCGGGGTCGACGTGCTGTCAATGGATTGAACCAGGGCATGTGAA
Source organism: Panulirus ornatus (assembly GCF_036320965.1). Classification (NCBI taxonomy): domain Eukaryota; kingdom Metazoa; phylum Arthropoda; class Malacostraca; order Decapoda; family Palinuridae; genus Panulirus; species Panulirus ornatus. Next base: position 23,294,043 of record NC_092227.1, read on the forward strand.
GCGTCTGGGGTAAACCATGGAAAGTTGTGTGGGGCCTGGATGTTGAAAGGGAGCTGTGTTTTCGACGCATTATTAGATGACAGCTAGAGACTGAGTGTGAACGAATTGGGCCTTTGGTGTCTTTTCCTAGCGCTACCTCGCACACATGAATGGGGAGGGGGTTGTTATTCCATGTGTGGCGAGGTGGCGATGGAACAAATAAAGAAAGACAGAATGAATTATGTACATGTGTATATATGTATATGTCTGTGTGTGTATATATATGTGTACATTGAGATGTATAGGTATGTATATTTGCGTGTGTGGACGTGTATGTATATACATGTGTATGTGTGCGGGTTGGGCCATTCTTTCGTCCGTTTCCTTGCGCTACGTCGCTAACGCGGGAGACAGCGACAGAGCAAAATAAATAAATAAATGAATAAATAAATAAATAAATAAATAAATATATATATATATATATATATATATATATATATATATATATATATATATATATATATATATATATATATATATATATATATATATATATATATATATATATATATATATATATATATATATATATCATTCTACTTTGTCGCTGTCCCCCGCGTTAGCAATTTGTCCAAATGGTTAATTTCTTTATTAATCCCTTTAGTGGGTAAGGTATCAAATTCTAATATCATAAAGAATGTAGATTTAGTCAACAAGCTAAACAATATCAATGTTGATTTTGATTTCAAAGTAGTTAGCTTTGGTATTTCCTCACTTTTCACTAAAGTTCCAGTTGATGATCTTTTAGAATATTTTTTTGATGTCTTAGATGATATTCATTTACCTATTTCCAAATCTAATTTCATTTAACTGATAAAATTGTGTATAAAAGACTGTGTATTTCAATTTCATGGTTATTATTATGCTCAAAAATTTGGTATGGCAATGGGTAACCCTCTTTCACCTGTACTGAGTAATCTTTATATAGAATTTTTTGAAACAAAATTACTAAAGGATATCTTACCTTCTAATGCAATTTGGTTTCGGTATGTAGATAATGGTCTTTGTGTTTGGCCAACAAATGAAAATTTACAAATATTTCTCCCCTTACTTAACAATCTAGTACCTTCCATCAAATTTACTGTAGAAAATGAAAATAATGTTATGTTACCATTTTTAGATTGCATGATCCATAGATAAGGAAACAAGTTTAAGTTTAGCATATACAGAAAACCTATCAATGTATGCTCATATATTCATTATTACTCATCTCAACATGACAGAGTTAAATTATCATCATTTCAATCTATGTTCCTTAGGGCATTACGTATTTGCAGTCCAGAGTTTATTGATGATGAGTTTGAGAAGATATATTCTATTGGATCTAAGTTAAAGTTCCCAGATCTTTCATTGACAAAACCCTTAAGTTAGCAAAGAAATAATTTTATAGAGTTGAGCCCAAACCTCCCATTGAAACCAAGAATCTTTTAGTTCTCCCTTTTAATGATAATTTCACTTTGCTTCCCATGTTGCTTAAATCCTTTAATGTAAATGTTGCCTTTAGCAACAATAATACTATAAAGAATATCTTATTCAGGAATTCACCAGAATATTCTCTTGGATGCATCTATAAAGTGCTTTGTGGAAACTGTGATAAATTTTATGTTGGTCAGACTAGTAAGGATCTTTCTGTTAGACTTAAGCAACATAAATATAGTATGAGAACGGGACAAGAATCAAATGCCTTGTTTAATCACGTTAAAAACTATGATCATTGTATTGACTGGAGTAACGCCATCTCAGTTGTTAACTCTAACTCTATCAACAAGAGAAATATCACTGAATCTTCTATTTTTGAATACACAAAGAATTATGCTCTTAATATTAGGGATGGTCTATACAAATCAGATAACTTTATTGTTGATGAAATTTGTAAAATGATAAGTTTATGAACGCTCGTTCTATGTTTTGGACAATCACATGTTTACCAAATGGCGTCCTAACTTCGTCTCTTCGATGTATATCAGGTGACTGTTATATTTCTCTCTTGTGTCTCTCCTGATGATGTGATTATTACACGAAAGTGCACTTGGGAACTTTTCGTGTTTCATTTTCCCCGTGGACTCATAGAAATATCTTGCTCACGCGCAAAATTGTGATCCTTTCCAATATACATATATATATATATATATATATATATATATATATATATATATATATATATATATATATATATATATATATATATATATATAAATATATATATATATATATATATATATATATGTAGCATTTATGGATCTGGAGAAGGCATATGATAGAGTTGATAGAGATGCTCTGTGGAAGGTATTAAGAATATATGGTGTGGGAGGCAAGTTGTTAGAAGCAGTGAAAAGTTTTTATCGAGGATGTAAGGCATGTGTACGTGTAGGAAGAGAGGAAAGTGATTGGTTCTCAGTGAATGTAGGTTTGCGGCAGGGTTGTGTGATGTCTCCATGGTTGTTTAATTTGTTTATGGATGGGGTTGTTAGGGAGGTAAATGCAAGAGTCCTGGAAAGAGGGGCAAGTATGAAGTCTGTTGGGGATGAGAGAGCTTGGGAAGTGAGTCAGTTGTTGTTCGCTGATGATACAGCGCTGGTGGCTGATTCATGTGAGAAACTGCAGAAGCTGGTGACTGAGTTTGGTAAAGTGTGTGGAAGAAGAAAGTTAAGAGTAAATGTGAATAAGAGCAAGGTTATTAGGTACAGTAGGGTTGAGGGTCAAGTCAATTGGGAGGTGAGTTTGAATGGAGAAAAACTGGAGGAAGTGAAGTGTTTTAGATATCTGGGAGTGGATCTGTCAGCGGATGGAACCATGGAAGCGGAAGTGGATCATAGGGTGGGGGAGGGGGCGAAAATTTTGGGAGCCTTGAAAAATGTGTGGAAGTCGAGAACATTATCTCGGAAAGCAAAAATGGGTATGTTTGAAGGAATAGTGGTTCCAACAATGTTGTATGGTTGCGAGGCGTGGGCTATGGATAGAGTTGTGCGCAGGAGGATGGATGTGCTGGAAATGAGATGTTTGAGGACAATGTGTGGTGTGAGGTGGTTTGATCGAGTAAGTAACGTAAGGGTAAGAGAGATGTGTGGAAATAAAAAGAGTGTGGTTGAGAGAGCAGAAGAGGGTGTTTTGAAATGGTTTGGGCACATGGAGAGAATGAGTGAGGAAAGATTGACCAAGAGGATATATGTGTCGGAGGTGGAGGGAACGAGGAGAAGAGGGAGACCAAATTGGAGGTGGAAAGATGGAGTGAAAAAGATTTTGTGTGATCGGGGCCTGAACATGCAGGAGGGTGAAAGGAGGGCAAGGAATAGAGTGAATTGGAGCGATGTGGTATACAGGGGTTGACGTGCTGTCAGTGGAGTGAATCAAGGCATGTGAAGCGTCTGGGGTAAACCATGGAAAGCTGTGTAGGTATGTATATTTGCGTGTGTGGACGTGTGTATGTACATGTGTATGGGGGGGGGTTGGGCCATTTCTTTCGTCTGTTTCCTTGCGCTACCTCGCAAACGCGGGAGACAGCGACAAAGTATAAAAAAAAAAAAAAAAAAAAATAAAATATATATATATATATATATAAAACATACAAAGCATATATGCGCGTTCATATACACTTTATTCGTATATATATATATATATATATATATATATATATATATATATATATATATATATATATATATATATGATAAGGGTGGCTCTTTTTTACCCTATTTTGATATTCACATGGAGGTAGTGTGAAAAACATGAGGATATAAGAGAAAAATTCTCAAAAAAAATATGAGTTCTGTGCGGCAACAGCATTAGCTCCTCCGAGGCGATCAAAAATTGAAAAATGAGGTATCAAAAAATCGCATATATAGAAAAAAATCTGTAGCTGAAAATAAGCGGGGTAGGGTCAGTTTTACAGAAATACACTTACATAGAATTTTTCTAAGGTCTGGAAGAAACTGAGCAACTCCTTCGGACCTCAGGGAAACTGAAAATATAGGATCTTTACTATTAAGAAAATCGCTATGTAACCGATTTGCCATATTTTCAGCAACAAATTCTATAATAATGATGTCTTAGATATGTTTGAATATTGTGAAAAGTTTAAGACAAATATTTCAACAACTTATCCAACTCATGAATGAGTTAGATAAATCTTGTATTTATCCCAATTGAAGTAGTTTCCCGTTAAATGCTTATAGTGAGCGTCTTTCAAGCATAGAACGTTATTTCCTTATAGAAAGTAGCCAATTGTGTGCCCTTTAACCGCATGCTTTCTGTCGACCACGTGATAAGTGCCTGATAGCTCGGATTTCATTGGTCCAACCAGCAAAGGGATAACCCATCTCTCAGTCGCATTTGAGTGCTCTTAGAGGAATGGTGTCTTATGTTTGTTTTCATCGTGAAATGGCAAGTCGCCCGTACTAGGCAAGCAACTAACGTGCCCTATATTGGTCATCCAGAACTACTGAAAGA
>NC_092227.1:23298627-23366127 GCF_036320965.1 Panulirus ornatus
CTCCATCTCCTTCTCACATCACCACTGCTTATTATCACCTTCCCATTAGCCCCCTTCACTGAAGCTCCCAATTGTTCCCTTGTCTTACGCACTATATTTACCACCTTTCAAAACATCTTTTTATTCTCCCTAAAGATTAATGATACTCTCTCACCCAACTCTCATTTGACTTTTTTTTCACCTCTTGCACCTTTCCCTTGACCTCCTCCCTCTTTCTTTTATATATCTCCCACTCATTGGCATTATTTCCCTGCAAAAATCGTCAAATGCCTCTCTCTTCCCTTTCACTAATAATCTTACTTATTCATGTCACTACTCACTACACTTTCTAATCTGCCCACCTCCCACGCTTCTCATGCCAAAAGCATCTTTTGCGCAAGACATTATATATATATATATATATATATATATATATATATATATATATATATATATATATATATATATATATATATATATATATATATAACTGTTTTTTCTTTTGGAAAAAAAAAAAAAAAACGAGAGGGGAGGATTTCCAGCCCCCCCGCTCCCTCCCTTTTTAGTCGCCTTCTACGACACGCAGGGAATACGTGGGAAGTATTCTTTCTCCCCTATCCCCAGGGATATATATATATATATATATATATATATATATATATATATATATATATATATATATATATATATATATATATATATATATATATATTTATATATATATATATATATATATATATATATATATATATATATATATATATATATATATATATATATATATATATATATATATTTATATATATATATATATATATATATATATATATATATATATATATATATATATATATATATATATATATATATATATATATATATATATATATATATATATATATATATATATATATATATATATATGTATTTAGGGAATCAGTGATGGATTGCGCAAAAGATGCTTGTGGCATGAGAAGAGTGGGAGGTGGGCTGTTTAGAAAGGGTAGTGAGTGGTGGGATGAAGAAGGAAGAGTATTAGTGAAAGAGAAGAGAGAGGCATTTGGACGATTTTTGCAGGGAAAAAATGCAATTGAGTGGGAGAAGTATAAAAGAAAGAGACAGGAGGTCAAGAGAAAGGTGCAAGAGGTGAAAAAAAGGGCAAATGAGAGTTGGGGTGAGAGACTGTCAGTAAATTTTAGGGAGAATAAAAAGATGTTCTGGAAGGAGGTAAATAGGGTGCGTAAGACAAGGGAGCAAATGGGAACTTCAGTGAAGGGCGTAAATGGGGAGGTGATAACAAGTAGTGGTGATGTGAGAAGGAGATGCAATGAGTATTTTGAAGGTTTGTTGAATGTGTCTGATGACAGAGTGGCAGATATAGGGTGTTTTGGTCGAGGTGGTGTGCAAAGTGAGAGGGTTAGGGAAAATGATTTGGTAAACAGAGAAGAGGTAGTAAAAGCTTTGCGGAAGATGAAAGCCGGCAAGGCAGCAGGTTTGGATGGTATTGCAGTGGAATTTATTAAAAAAGGGGGTGACTGTATTGTTGACTGGTTGGTAAGGTTATTTAATGTATGTATGACTCATGGTGAGGTGCCTGAGGATTGGCGGAATGCGTGCATAGTGCCATTGTACAAAGGCAAAGGGGATAAGAGTGAGTGCTCAAATTACAGAGGTATAAGTTTGTTGAGTATTCCTGGTAAATTATATGGGAGGGTATTGATTGAGAGGGTGAAGGCATGTACAGAGCATCAGATTGGGGAAGAGCAGTGCGGTTTCAGAAGTGGTAGAGGATGTGTGGATCAGGTGTTTGCTTTGAAGAATGTATGTGAGAAATACTTAGAAAAGCAAATGGATTTGTATGTAGCATTTATGGATCAAGAGAAGGCATGTGATAGAGTTGATAGAGATGCTCTGTGGAAGGTATTAAGAATATATGGTGTGGGAGGCAAGTTGTTAGAAGCAGTGAAAAGTTTTTATCGAGGATGTAAGGCATGTGTACGTGTAGGAAGAGAGGAAAGTGATTGGTTCTCAGTGAATGTAGGTTTGCGGCAGGGGTGTGTGATGTCTCCATGGTTGTTTAATTTGTTTATGGATGGGGTTGTTAGGGAGGTAAATGCAAGAGTCCTGGAAAGAGGGGCAAGTATGAAGTCTGTTGGGGATGAGAGAGCTTGGGAAGTGAGTCAGTTGTTGTTCGCTGATGATACAGCGCTGGTGGCTGATTCATGTGAGAAACTGCAGAAGCTGGTGACTGAGTTTGGTAAAGTGTGTGGAAGAAGAAAGTTAAGAGTAAATGTGAATAAGAGCAAGGTTATTAGGTACAGTAGGATTGAGGGTCAAGTCAATTGGGAGGTGAGTTTGAATGGAGAAAAACTGGAGGAAGTGAAGTGTTTTAGATATCTGGGAGTGGATCTGTCAGCGGATGGAACCATGGAAGCGGAAGTGGATCATAGGGTGGGGGAGGGGGCGAAAATTTTGGGAGCCTTGACAAATGTGTGGAAGTCGAGAACATTATCTCGGAAAGCAAAAATGGGTATGTTTGAAGGAATAGTGGTTCCAACAATGTTGTATGGTTGCGAGGCGTGGGCTATGGATAGAGTTGTGCGCAGGAGGATGGATGTGCTGGAAATGAGATGTTTGAGGACAATGTGTGGTGTGAGGTGGTTTGATCGAGTAAGTAACGTAAGGGTAAGAGAGATGTGTGGAAATAAAAAGAGCGTGGTTGAGAGAGCAGAAGAGGGTGTTTTGAAATGGTTTGGGCACATGGAGAGAATGAGTGAGGAAAGATTGACCAAGAGGATATATGTGTCGGAGGTGGAGGGAACGAGGAGAAGAGGGAGACCAAATTGGAGGTGGAAAGATGAAGTGAAAAAGATTTTGTGTGATCGGGGCCTGAACATGCAGGAAGGTGAAAGGAGGGCAAGGAATAGAGTGAATTGGAGCGATGTGGTATACAGGGGTTGACGTGCTGTCAGTGGATTGAATCAAGGCATGTGAAGCGTCTGGGGTAAACCATGGAAAGCTGTGTAGGTATGTATATTTGCGTGTGTGGACGTGTGTATGTACATGTGTATGGGGGGGGGGGGGTTGGGCCATTTCTTTCGTCTGTTTCCTTGCGCTACCTCGCAAACGCGGGAGACAGCGACAAAGTATAAAAAAAAAAAAAAAAAAAAAAAATATATATATATATATATATATATATCTATATATATATATATATATATATATATATATATATATATATATATATATAATATATATATTTATATATATATATATATATATATATATATATATATATATATATATATATATATATATATATATATATATATATATATATATATATATATATATATATATATATATATATATATATAAATATATATATATATATATATGTATATATATAAATATATATATTTATATATATATATATATATATATATATATATATATATATATATATATATATATATATATATATATATATATATATATATATATATATATATATATATATATATATATATATATATATATATATATATATATATATATATATATATATATATATATATATATATATATATATATCCCTGGGGATAGAGGAGAAAGAATACTTCCCACGTATTCCCTGCGTGTCGTAGAAGGCGACTAAAAAGGTAGGGAGCGGGGGGCTGGAAATCCTCCCCTCTCGTTTTTTTTTTTTTTTCCAAAAGAAAGAACAGAGAAGGGGGCGAGGTGAGGATATTTCCTCAAAGGCTCAGTCCTCTGTTCTTAACGCTACCTCGCTAACGCGGGAAATGGCGAATAGTGTGAGAGAAAGAAAAGATATATATATATATATATATATATATATATATATATATATATATATATATATATATATATATATATATATATATATATATATATATATATATATATATATCTTGTATTTTAACTTTCTAAAAGGGGAAACAGAAGAAGGAGTCACGCGAGGAGTGCTCATCCTCCTCGAAGGCTCAGATTGGGCTGCCTAAATGTGTGTGGATGTAACCAAGATGAGAAAAAAGGAGAGATAGGTAGTATGTTTGAGGAAAGGAACCTGGATGTTTTGGCTCTGAGTGAAACGAAGCTCAAGGGTAAAGCGGAAGAGAGGTTTGGTAATGTCTTGGGAGTAAAGTCAGGGGTTAGTGAGAGGACAAGAGCAAAGGAAGGAGTAGCACTACTCCTGAATCAGTTGTTGGAGTATGTGATAGAGTGTAAGAAAGTAAATTCTAGATTGATATGTGTAAAACTGAAACTTGATGGAGAGAGATGGGTAATTATTGGTGCATATGCACCTGGCCATGAGAAGAAAGATCATGAGAGGCAAGTGCTTTGGGAGCAGCTGAATGAGTGTGTTAGTGGTTTTGATGCACAAGATCGGGTTATAGTGATGGGTGATTTGAATGCAAAGGTGAGTAATGTGGCAGTTAAGGGAATAATTGGTATACATGGAGTGTTCAGTGTTGTAAATGGAAATGGTGAAGAGCTTGTAGATGTATGTGCTGAAAAAGAACTGGTGATTGGGAATACCTGGTTTAAAAAGCGAGATATACATAAGTATACGTATGTAAGTAGGAGAGATGGCCAGAGAGCGTTATTGGATTACGTGTTAATTGATAGACGCACGAAAGAGAAACTTTTGGATGTTAATGCGCTGAGAGGTGCAACTGGAGGGATGTCTGATCATTATCTTGTGGAGGCTAAGGTGAAGATTTGTAGGGGTTTTCAGAAAAGAAGAGAGAATGTTGGGGTGAAGAGAGTCCTGAGAGTAAGTGAGCGTGGGAAGGAGACTTGTGTGAGGAAGTACCAGGAGAGACTGAGCACAGAATGGAAAAAGGTGAGAACAAAGGGGGTAAGGGGAGTTGGGGAGGAAAGAGACGTATTTAGGGAAGCAGTGATGGCTTGCGCAAAAGATGCTTGTGGCATGAGAAGCGTTGGAGGTGGGTTGATTAGAAAAGGTAGTGAGTGGTGGGATGAAGAAGTAAGATTATTAGTGAAAGGGAAGAGCGAGGCATTTGGACGATTTTTGCAGGGAAAAAATGCAAATGAGTGGGAGAGGTATAAAAGAAAGAGGCAGGAGGTCAAGAGAAAGGTGCAAGAGGTGAAAAAGAGGGCAAATGAGAGATGGGGTGAGAGAGTATCATTAGATTTCAGGGAGAATAAAAAGATGTTTTGGAAGGAGGTAAATAAAGTGCGTAAGACAAGGGAGCAAATGGGAACTTCAGTAAAGGGGGCTAATGGGGAGGTGATAACAAGTAGTGGTGATGTGAGAAGGAGATAGAATGAGTATTTTGAAGGTTTGTTGAATGTGTTTGATGATAGAGTGGCAGACATAGGGTGTTTTGGTCGAGGAGGTGTGCAAAGTGAGAGGGTTAGGGAAAATGATTTGGTAAATAGAGAAGAGGTAGTAAAAGCTTTACGGAAGATGAAAGCCGGCAAGGCAGCAGGTTTGGATGGTATTGCGGTGAAATTTATTAGAAAGGGGGTGACTGTATTGTTGAGTGGTTGGTAAGGTTATTTAATGTATGCATGATTCATGGTGAGGTGCCTGAGGATTGGCGGAATGTTTGCATAGTGCCATTGTACAAAGGCAAAGGGGATAAGAGTGAGTGCTCAAATTACAGAGGTATAAGTTTGTTGAGTATTCTTGGTAAATTATATGTGAGGGTATTGATTGAGAGGGTGAAGGCATGTACAGAGCATCAGATTGGGGAAGAGCAGTGTGGTTTCAGAAGTAGTTGAGGATGTGTGGATCAGGTGTTTGCTTTGAAGAATGTATGTGAGAAATGCTTAGAAAAACAAATGGATTTGTATGTAGCATTTATGGATCTGGAGAAGGCATATGATAGAGTTGATAGGATGCTCTGTGGAAGGTTTTAAGAATATATGGTGTGGGAAGCAAGTTGTTAGAAGCAGTGAAAAGTTTTTATCGAGGATGTAAGGCATGTGTATGTGTAGGAAGAGAGGAAAGTGATTGATTCTAAGTGAATGTAGGTTTGCGGCAGGGGTGTGTGAAGTATCCGTGGTTGTTTAATTTGTTTATGGATGGGGTTATTAGGGAGGTGAATGCGAGAGTTTTGGAAAGAGGGGCAAGTATTTAATCTGTTGTGGAGGAGAGAACTTGGGAAGTGAGTCAGTTGTTGTTCGCTGATGATACAGCGCTGGTGGCTGATTCATGTAAGAAACTGCAGAAGCTGGTGAATGAGTTTGGTAAAGTGTGTGAAAGAAGAAGGTTAAGAGTAAATGTGAATAAGAGCAAGGTTATTGGGTACAGTAGGGTTGAGGGTCAAGTCAATTGGGAGGGAAGTTTGTATGGACAAAAACTGGAATAAGTAAAGTGTTTTAGATATCTGGGAGTGGATTTGGCAGCGGATGGAACCATGAAAGCGCAAGTGAATCATAGTGTGGGGGGGGGGGGGCGAAAATTCTGGGAGCCTTGAAGAATGTTTGGAAGTCGAGAACATTATCTCGGAAAGCAAAAATGGGTATGTTTGAAGGAATAGTGGTTCCAACAATGTTGTATGGTTGCGAGGCGTAGGCTATGGATAGAGTTGTGCGCAGGAGGATGGATGTACTGGAAATGAGATGTTTGAGGACAATGTGTGGTGTGAGGTGGTTTGATCGAGTAAGTAACGTAAGGGTAAGAGAGATGTGTGGAAATAAAAAGAGCGTGGTTGAGAGAGCAGAAGAGGGTGTTTTGAAATGGTTCGGGCACATGGAGAGAATGAGTGAGGAAAGATTGACCAAGAGAATATATGAGTCGGAGGTGGAGGGAACGAGGAGAAGAGGGAGACCAAATTGGAGGTGGAAAGATGGAGTGAAAAAGATTTTGTGTGATCGGGGCCTGAACATGCAGGAGGGTGAAAGGAGGGCAAGGAATAGAGTGAATTGGAGCGATGTGGTATACCGGGGTTGACGTGCTGTCAGTGGAGTGAATCAAGGCATGTGAAGTGACTGGGGTAAACCATGGAAAGCTGTGCAGGTATGTATATTTGCGTGTGTGGACGTATGTATATACATGTGTATGGGGGTGGGTTGGGCCTTTTCTTTCGTCTGTTTCCTTGCGCTACCTCGCAAACGCGGGAGACAGCGACAAAGCAAAAAAAAAAAAAAAAAAAAAAAAAAATAATATATATATATATATATATATATATATATATATATATATATATATATATATATATATATATATATATATATATATATATATATATATATATATATATATATCCCTGGGGATGGGGGAGAAAGAATACTTCCCACGCATTCCTCACGTGTCGTAAAAGGCGACTGAATGGGACTAGTGCGTGGGGCTGGAAACCCTCCCCTCCTTTGTTTTAGCTTTCTAAAAGGGGAAACAGAAGGAGTCAACGGGGAGTGCTCAAAGGGGAATGCTTCTCAAAGGCTCAGACTGGGGTGTCTAAATGTGTAACGATATAACCAAGATCAGACAAAAAGAGAGATAGGTAGTATGTTTGAGGAAAGGAACCTGGATGTTTTGGCTCTGAGTGAAACGAAGCTCAAGGGTAAAGGGGAAGAGTGGTTTGGGAATGTCTTGGGGTAAAGTCAGGGGTTAATGAGAAGACAAGAGCAAGGGAAGGAGTTGCACTATTCTTGAAACAGGAGTGGTGGGAGTATGTGATAGAGTGTAAGAAAGTAAACTCTAGATCGATATGGGTAAAACTGAAAGTGGATGGAGAGACATGGGTGATTATTGGTGCATATACACATGGGCTTGAGAAGTACGATCATAAGAGACAAGTGTTTTGGGAGCAGCTGAGTTAGTGTGTTAGTAGTTTTGATGCACGAGACCGGGCTATAGTGATGGGTGATTTGAATGCAAAGGTAAGTAACGTGGCAGTTGGGGGAATAATTGGTGTACATGGGGTGTTCAGTGTTGTAAATGAAAATGGAGAAGAACTTGTAGATTTATGTGCTGAAAAAGGACCGGTGATTGGGAATACCTGGTTTAAAAAGATAGATATATATAAGTATACGTATGTATGTAGGAGAGATGGCCAGAGAGCGTTATTGGATTACGCGTTATTTGATAGGCGCGCGAAAGAGAGACTTTTGGATATTAATGTCCTGAGAGGTACAACTGGAGGGATGTCTGATCATTATCTTGTGGAGGCGAAGGTAAAAATTTGTAGATACTTTCAGAAAAGAGGAGAGAATCTTGGGGTGAAAAGAGTGCTGAGGGTAAGTGAACTTTTGAAGGAGACTTGTGTGAGGAATTACTAGTATTGACTGAGTACAGAATGGAAAAAGGTGAGAACAAAGGGAGTAAGGGGAGTGGGGGAGGAATGGGATATATTTAGGGAGGCAGTGATGGCTTGCGCAAAGGATGCTTGTGGCATGAGAAGCGTAGGAGATTAGAAAGGGTAGTGTGTGGTGGGATGAAGAGGTAAGATTATTAGTGAAAGAGAAGAGAGAGGCATTTGGATGATTTTTGCAGAGAAATAATGCAAATGAATGGGAGATGTATAAAAGAAAGAGGCAGAAGGTCAAGAGAAGGGTGGAAGAGGTGTAAGAAATGGCAAATGAGAGTTGGGGTGAAAGAGTATCATCAAATTTTAGGGAGAATAAAAAGATGACTTGGAAGGAGGTAAATATAATGCGTAAGACAAGGGAACAAATGAGAACTTCCGTGAAGGGGGCAAGTGGGGAGGAGATAACAAGTAGTGGTGATGTGAGAAGGAGATGGAGTGAGTATTTTGAAGGTTTGTTGAATGTGTTTGATGATAGAGTGGCAGATACAGGGTGTTTTGGTCGAGGTAGTGTGCAAATGAAGAGGGTTAGGGAAAAGGATTTGGTAAACAGAGAAGAGGTAGTAAAAGCTTTGCGGAAGATGAAAGCCGGCAAGGCAGCGGCTTTGAATGGTATTGCAGTGGAATTTGTTAAAAAAGAGGGTTACCGTATTTTTGATTGGTTAGTAAGGTTATTTAATGTATGTATGACTCACGGTGAGTTGCCTAAGGATTGGCGGAATGCTCGCATAGTGCCATTGTACAAAGGCAAACGAGATAAAAGTAAATACTCAAATTACAGAGGTATGTTTGTTGAGTATTCCTGGGAAAGTATATGGGAGGGTATTGATTGAGAGGGTGAAGCAATGTACAGAGCATCAGATTGAGGAAGAGCAGTGTGGCTTCAGATGTGCTAGAGGATGTGTGGATCAGGTGTTTCCTTTGAAGAATATATGTGAGAAATATTTAGAAATGCAAATGGATTTGTATGTAGCATTTATGGATCTGGAGAAGGTATATGATAGAGTTGATAGAGATGCTTTCCGAGATAATGTTCTCGACTTCCACACATTCTTCAACGCTCCCAGAACTTTTGCCCCCTCCCCCACCCTATGATTCACTTCCCGTTCCAAGGTTCCACCCGCTGCCAAATCCACTCCCAGATATGTAAAGCACTTCACTTCCTCTAGTATTTCTCCATTCAAACTCTCCTCCCAATTCACTTGTCCCTTAACCCTACTGTACCTTATAACCTTGCTCTTATTCACATTTACTCTGACCTTACTTCTTTCACACACTTTACCAAACTCAGTCACCAGCCTCAGCAGATTCTCACACGAATCAGCCACCAGCGCTGTATCATCAGCGAACAACAACTGACTCACTTCCCAAGCTCTCTCATCCACAACAGACTGCATACTTGCCCCTCTTTCCAAAACTCTTGCATTTTCCTCCCTATCAACCATATCCATAAACAAATTAAAATACCACGGAGATATCACACACTCCTGCCGCAAACCTAGTTTCACTGAGAACCCATCACTTTCCTGTCTTCCTACACGTACACATACCTTACATCCTCGATAAAAACTTTTCACTGCTTCTAACAACTTGCCTCCCACACCATATATTCTTAATACCTTCCACAGAGCATCTCCATCAACTCTATAATATGCCTTCTCCAGATCCATAAATGCTACATACAAATGCATTTGCTTTTCTAAGTATTTCTCACATACATTCCTCAAAGCAAACACCTGATCCCTACATCCTCTACCACTTCTGAAACCACACTGCTCTTCCCCAATCTGATGCTTTGTATATGCCTTCACCCTCTCAACCAACACCCTTCCATAAATTTCCCAGGAACACTCAACAAACTTATACCTCTTTAATTTGAGCACTCTCTTTTATCCCCTTTGCCTTTGCACAATGGCACTATGCAAACATCCCGCCAATCCTCAGGCACCTCACCATGAGTCATACCTTCATTAAATAACCATACCAACCAGTCAAAAATACAGTCACCCCGTTTTTTCGTAAATTCTACTGCAGTACCATCCAAACCCGCTGCCTTTCCGGCTTTCATCTTCCGCAAAGCTTTTAATGCCTCTTCTCTGTTTACCAAATCATTCTCCCTGACCCTCTCACTTTTCACACCTCCACCAAAACACCCTATATCTGCCACTCTATCATGAAATACATTCAACAAAACTTCAAAATACTCACTCTATCTCCCTCTCACATTACCACTACTTGTTATCACCTTTCCATTAGCTCCCTTCATTGATGTTCCCGTTTGTTCCCTTGTGTTACGCACTTTATTTACCTCCTTCCAAAATAAATTTTTATTCTCCCTAAAACTTAATGATATTCTCTCACCCCATCTCTCATTTACCCTCTTTTTCGTCGCTTGCACCTTTCTCTTGACCTCGTGCCTCTTTCTTTTTTACATCTCCCAGTCATTTGAATTTTTTCCTTGCAAAATTCGTCCAAATGCCTCTCTCTTCTCTTTCAGTACGAATCTTACTTCTTCATCCCACCACTCACTACCCTTTCTAATATGCCCACCTTCCACCCTTCTTATGCCAGAAGCATCTTTTGCGCAAACCATGACTGCTTCCCTAAATATATCCCATTCCACCACCACCCCTGTTACGTCCTTTGCTCTCACCTTTTTCCAATCTGTAGTCAGGCTCTCCTGGTACTTCCTCACACAAGTCTCCTTCCCAAGCTCAATAAAGCTCACCACTCTTTTCACCCCAACATTCTCTCTTCTTTTCTGAAAACCTCTACAAAACTTCACCTCCTCCTCCTCAAAATAATGATCAGACATCACTCTAGTTGCACCTCTCAGCATATTAACATCCAAAATTCTGTCTTTCGCGCACCTATCAATTAAAACGTAATCAAATAACACTCTCTGGCAATGTCTCCTACTTACATACGTATATTTATGTATATCTCTCTTTTTAAACAAGGTATTCCCAATCACCAGTCCTTTTTGAGCACATAAATCTACAAGCTCTTCACCATTTCCATTTACAATACTGAAAACCCCATGTACACCAATTATTCACTCAACTGCTACGTTACTCACCTTTGCATTCAAACCACCCATCACTATATCACGGTCTCGTGCATCAAAACTACTAACACACTCACTCAGCTGCTTTGTTCTCATCTTTTTCCCCTGCACTCAGTCTCTCCTGGTACTTCCTCACACAAGTCTCCTTCCCAAGCTCACTTACTCTCACCACTCTTTTCACCCCAACATTCTCTCTTCTTTTCTGAAAAACCCCGATATATCACATCATTCCAATTCACTTTTTCCTTGAACGCCTTTCACCCTCCTGCCTGTTCAGGCCCCATCACTCAAAATCTTTTTCACTCCATCTTTCCACCTCCAATTTGGTCTCCTACTTCTTCTCCTTTCCTTCACCTCTGACACTTCTATCCTCGTTGTCAAACTTTCCTCACTCATTCTCCTCATGTGACCAAACCATTTCAAAACACACTCTTCTGCTCTCTCAACCACACTCTTTTTATTACCACACATCTCTCTAACCCTTTCATTACTTACTCGATCAAACCACCTCACACCACATATTGTCCTCAAACATCTCATTTCCAATACATCCACCCTTCGCTGCACAACTTTATCTATAGCCCACGCCTCGCAGCCATATAAAATTGTTGGAAACACTATTCCTTCAAACATACTCATTTTTGCCTTCCAAGATAACGTTCTCGGTTTCCACACATTCTTCAACGCTCCCAGAACTCTCGCCCCCTCGCCTACCCTATGATTCACTTCCGCTTCCATGGTTCCATCCGCTGCCAAATTCACTCCCAGATATCTAAAGCGCTTTTCTTCCTCCAGTTTTTCTATATTCAGTTTTACCTCCCAATTGACTTCTCCCTCAACCCTATTGTACCTAATAACCTTGCTCTTATTTACATTTACTCCCAGCTTTCTTCGTTCACACACCTCACCAAACTCAGTCCACCAGCTCCTGCAGTTTCTCACCCGAATCAGCCACCAGTGCTGTATCATCAGTGAACAACAACTGACTCACCTCACAAGCTCTCTCATCCACAACAGACTGCATACTTGGCCCTGTTTCCAAAGCTCTTGTGTACTCCATCCTAACAACCCCATCCATAAACAAATTAAACATCACGCACCCCTGCCGGAAACGAACATTCATTGAGAACCAATCACTTTCCTCTCTTCCTACACGTATACATGCCTTACATCCTAGACGAAAACTTTTCACTGCTTCAAACAACATATCTTCCACACCATATATTCTTAATACCTTCCACAGAGTCTCTCTATCAACTCTATCATAAGCCTTCTCGAGATCCATAAATGCTAGTAACAAATAAAGTTGCTTTTCTAAGTATTTCTCAAACACATTTTTTTTAAAGCAAACACCTGGTCCATACATCCTCTGCCCCTTCTGAAACCACATTGCTCTTCCCTTATCTGATGCTCTGTACATGCCATCACCCTCTCAATCAATGCCCTCCCATATAATTTACCAGGAATACTCAACAAATTTATACCTCTTTAATTTGAGCACTGTGCAAGCATTCCACCAATCCTCAGACACCTCAAAATGAATCATACATACATCAAATAACCTTAGCAACCAGTCAACAGCACAGTCACCCACTTTTTCAATAGATTCCTCTGCAATACCATCAAAACCCGCTTACTTGCCGGCTTTCATCTTCTGCAACGCTTTTACTATCTCTTCTATGTTTACCATATCATTCTCCCTAACTCTCTCACTGTGCAGGCCACCTTGACCAAAACACAATATATCTTCCACTCTATCATCAAACACATTCAACAAACCTTCATAATACTCACTCCATCTCTTTCTCACATCACCACTACTTATTACCTCCCCATTAGCCCCCTTCACTGAAGTTCCCATTTGTTCCCTCATCTTACGCACTTTATTTACTTCCTTCCAAAACATCTTTTTATTCTCCCTAAAATTTAATGATACTCTCTCACCCCAACTCTCATTTACCCTCTTTTCGCCTCTTGCAGCTTTCTCTTGACCTCCTGCCTCTTTTTTTTTATATACATCTCCCAGTCATTTGGATTATTTCCCTGCAAAAATCGTGCAATTGCCTCTCTCTTCTCTTTGACTAATAATCTTACTTCTTCATCCCACCACTTACGAACCTTTCTAATCTGCCCACCTCCCACGCTTCTCATGCCACAAGCATCTTTTGCACAAGCCATTACTGCTTCCCTAAATACATCCCATTCCTCCTCCACTCCCCTTTGCGTCCTTTGTTCTCACCTTTTTCCATTCTGTACTCAGTCTCTCCTGGTACTTTCTCACACAAGTCTCCTTCCTAAGCACATTTGCTCACCACTCTCTTAGCCCCAACATTCTCTCTTCTTTTCTGAAAACCTCTACAAATCTTGACCTTCGCCTCTACAAGGTAATGATCAAACATCCCTCCAGTTGCATCTCTCAGCACATTAACATCCAAAAGTCTTTCTTTCGCGCGCCTAACAATCATTACGTAATCCAATAACGCTCTTTGGCCATCTCTCCTACTTACATACGTATACTTATGTATATCACTCTTTTTAAACCCGGTATTCCCAATTACCAGTTCTTTATCAGCACATATATCTAGGAGCTCTTCACCATTACCATTTACAACACTGAACACCTCATATACACTAATTATTCCCTCAACTGCCACATTACTCACCTTTCCATTCAAATCACCCAACACTATAACCCGGTCTCGTGCATCAAAACTACTAACACACTCACTCAGCTGCTCCCAAAACTCTTGCCTCTCATGATCTTACTTCTCAAACTCAGGTGCATATGCACCAATGATCTCCTATCTCTCTCATTACGCTTGCAGTTTTACCAATATCAATATCGTGTTTATTTTTTACACTCTATCACATACTCCCACCACTCCTGTTTCAGGAGTAGTGTTACTCCTTCCCTTGCTCTTGTCCTCTCACTAACCCCTGACTTTACTCCCAAGATATTCCCAAACCACTCTTCCTCTTTACCCTTGAGCTTCGTTTCACTTAGAGCCAAAACATCCAGGTTCCCTTCATCAAACCTACTACGTATCTCTCTTTTTTTTTTCTCATCTTGGTTACATCCACATATATTCAAACTCCCCAATCTGAGCCTTCGAGGAGGATGAGCACTCCCCGCGTGACTCCTTCTTCTGTTTCCCAGTTTAGAAAGTTAAAATACAAGAAGGGGAAGGTTTCTAGCCCGCAACTCCCGTCCCCGCCATATATATATATATATATATATATATATATATATATATATATATATATATATATATATATGTATATATATATATATATATATATATATATATATATATATATATATATATATATATATATATATATATATATATATATATATATACATATATATATATATATATATATATATATATATATATATATATATATATATATATATGTATATATATATATATATATATATATATATATATATATATATATATATATATATATATATATATATATATATATATATATATATATATATACGTGAGGTTTGCGGCAGGGGTGTGTGATGACTCCATGGTTGTTTAATTTGTTTATGAATGGGGTTGTTAGGGAGGTGAATGCAAGAGTTTTGGAAAGTGGGGCGAGTATGAAGTCTGTTGTGGATGAGAGAGTTTGGGAAGTGAGTCAGTTGTTGTTCGCTGATGATACAGCGCTGGTGGCTGATTCATGTGAGAAACTGCAGAAGGTGGTGACTGAGTTTGGAAAAGTATGTGAAAGAAGAAAGTTAAGAGTAAATGTGAATAAGAGCAAGGTTATTAGGTACAGTAGGGTTGAGGGTCAAGTCAATTGGGAGGTAAGTTTGAATGGAGAAAAACTGGAGGAAGTAGAGTGTTTTAGATATCTGGGAGTGGATCTGGCAGTAGATGGAACCATGGAAGGGGAAGTGAATCACAGGGTGGGGGAGGGGGCGAAAATCCTGGGAGCCTTGAAGAATGTGTGGAAGTCGAAAACATTATCTCGGAAAACAAAAATGGGTATGTTTGAAGGAATAGTGGTTCCAACAATGTTGTATGGTTGCGAGGCGTGGGCTATGGGTAGAGTTGTGTGCAGGAGGGTGGATGTGCTGGAAATGAGATGTTTGAGGACAATGTGTGGTGTGAGGTGGTTTGATCGAGTAAGTAATGTAAGGATAAGAGAGATGTGTGGAAATAAAAAGAGCGTGGTTGAGAGGGCAGAAGAGGGTGTTTTGAAATGGTTTGGGCACATGGAAAGAATGAGGAAAGAATGGAATGAGGAAAGAAATGGAATGAGGAAAGATTGACCAAGAGGATATATGTGTCGGAGGTGGAGGGAAGGAGGAGAAGTGGGAGACCAAATTGGAGGTGGAAAGATGGAGTGAAAAAGATTTTGTGTGATCGGGGCCTGGGCATGCAGGAGGGTGAAAGGCGGGCAAGGAATAGAGTGAATTGGATCGATATGGTATACCGGGGTTGACGTGCTGTCAGTGGATTGAATCAGGGCATGTGAAGCGTCTGGGGTAAACCATGGAAAGTTGTGTGGGGTCTGGATGTGGAAAGGGAGCTGTGGTTTCGGGCATTATTGCATGACAGCTAGAGACTGAGTGTTAACGAATGGGGCCTTTGTTGTCTTTTCCTAGTGCTACCTCGCACACATGAGGGGGGAGGGGGATGGTATTCCATGTGTGGCGAGGTGGCGATGGGAATGAATAAAGGCAGACAGTGTGAATTGTGTGCATGGGTATATATGTATGTGTCTGTGTGTGTATATATATGTGTACATTGAGATGTATAGGTATGTATATTTGCGTGTGTGGACGTGTATGTATATACATTGTGTATGGGGGTGGGTTGGGCCATTTCTTTCGTCTGTTTCCCTGCGCTACCTCGCAAACGCGGGAGACAGCGACAAAGCAAAAAAAAAAGAAAAAAGATAAAATATATATATATATATATATATATATATATATATATATATATATATATATATATATATATATATATATATATATATATATATATATATATATATATATATATATATATATATATATATATATATATATGTATGTTTATGAACATGCAGGAGGGTGAAAGGCATGCAAGGAATAGAGTGAATTGAATTAGAACGATATGGTATACCGGGGTCGACGTGTTGTCACTAGATTGAACCAGGGCCTGTGAATCGTCTGGGGTAAACCATGGAAATTTGTTCGGGGCTTGGATGTGGAAAGGGAGCTTTGGTTTCGGTGCATTATTAAACGACAGATAGAGACTGAGTGTGAATGAATGTGGCTATTGTTGTCTTTTCCTTGCGCTACCTCGCACATATGAGCGGGGAGAGGGTTCTTATTTCATGATGTGGCGAGGTGGCGATGGGAGTAAATAAAGGCAGACAGGATGAATTATGTATATGTTTATATATGTATAGGTCTCTGTGTGTATATATATGTGTACATTGAGTTGTATAGGTATGTATATTTTGCGTGTGTAGACGTGTATGTATATACAGGTGTATGTGGGTGGGTTGGGCCATTCTTTCTTCTATCTCCTTGCGCTACCTCGCTAACGCGGGAGACAGCGACAAAGCAAAAATAATATATATATATATATATATATATATATATATATATATATATATATATATATATATATATATATATATATATATATATATATATATATATATATATATGAAGGTAAAACCGCACTTCAGTAGGAGTTCATACTATTTCATTTAACATGTAACTTTTTTCTGCTTGTTGCACATGTTTTTTGGAGACAATCCACCTTCTCAGGTGCCACTACTTAACAAAGTTATTTAGATCCCACCGTCACACTTAGTTCGTTCTAGGTCAAACACTGTCTGCTTTGTCTGGTCGTAACCCGTGTGAGGAAGAGTGATTAAGGGGGAGTCAGGTGGCAGGGGTTGATTTGGGTGTCTGTCCGTGTGTTGAATAATGTTTTTATACTTTCTTGTTTTCTTAATCTTCCCCTAATGATATGGTTAATGATAGGATGGGCTTTGAGATTGCATGGGGTAAAATCAATATTTTTGGTATTAGCAATTAAGACTAATTCAGTGAAGTTATGTGTGACATATTCTGCAGAGGTGCATAGAATAACGAAATTTTCAAGATCTATGGTGGTGATCATTTTCATGAAAATGTTTATAGCGACCGCATTTTTATGGTCATCCCTGCGTACTGAATGTCGGTGCCAATGAAACTTCACCGTTACAGTTTTACTAATTTACACTACATAGATATATTTACATGGCTTGCATTTGACGGCGTAAAAACCCCTAAGTGTTGCATGTTTTGGCCTACTACTTATCAAGGTCTTGCTGATGATGATATTGTAGTGTAAAGGAAAATTACAAGCACTGTTTTTAGAACATAGATTAGCTAAGTTTGAAGAATAGGTCAACACTAAACTTTTAGACTTATTATTTGTCACATCTTTGTCACAAGAAGCATAAAATGTCTTTCCAGCTTTCCAGTAAGATTTGTTCATAAACCAAATGTGATAATATAACTACCTAAAGATACGTATAATATGATTACATTCATATGTTTTCGCCTTTCTACATTGAAGGGCTGTTCTTATGTACCCATCGCTCCTTGTTTGGCCTCACACTTTAGTTGATATTTCCGTAACTAATTTCATATGGCGTTCTACAGTGTGGCATGGTATATTGAAATAACCATCTTCAGTGGGAATCTCACTCTTGATGATGCTCGAGAATGTTTCATCTTCCATATCCATTGTTAATGGCGGCGTCTCTGTAACATCAATATTGTGCCAGTCAATCATTTCATAATATTCCTTTGCACTGAAATCATTAACAGGAACTTTAAAAGGTCTAACACAGTTTCGCTTTCTTTTCTTGCCCGCAATACACTTCTCCATCCCAGTTCACGAACAAAGTTTCTTTCATCATGAATCATGATAATGAAAACGTTCTCAGAGTGTCCGAAGAATGCATTTCTCTGATTAACAGGCTTCACAATTTGTCTAATATTACAAGCGGAGGGACGCGTACGGACAAGGGTATTCTGGAATGTTGAGCACCATATGTGATGGAGGCTTTGCACTATCTTGAACCACATAGGTGTATAAACTTTCATTATAAATTCAGTTGTATTTGCAAAGTATTAGAAGACTCAGATATTGCAACAGAGTGACGTAGATCTTGATTCGCTGTTGTCAACCACCATGAATCAGATATTCTTCCTGGATTACGATGTGGTGGTATATCATCTACTGTACCTTTAGAGATTGCTTGATGAATATCAAATAAGAATTTTTGATCGGTAATCAATTCATCAGAGTCTACTTCACTATCTGATTTGATAGCCTTGAAATTTATATCAATTGAAATTTCCTCACAGTCTGGTAACTGTTTACCAACTTCTGTAAATCCAATTGGTCCACTTGTTTTCCCATCCATGGTTGTAATAAGATGCCTTAAAGGCAATTCATTAGCATAACGCTGGCAAATAAGCCATTGCAATAGCTTGTCAAATATTATTACTCCATTTTTAGAGCCTGTATTCACAGAAGTGCCATCGCATCCAATTGCTCTCAATATCAATATCACTACCATTACCGGAATTCGGAGTAACATGGGAAACAAATTTTGATCCAGGCTCTTGTAGAAGAAAAATATGCTCTTCATTTACAACGGTTTTTGAATATTTGCTGCCTTTTGTTCTCAGACAATAGTTTAATCTTTGCGACCATCATAGTAAATGACATAAGTATTAATTGTGTCCATCTCACTGAGCTGTTGACTTTCACTGTGTGCTTTTGCCTTTCACAGCGAATTTTGTTTCTGTCAATAACTAAATTGGTATTGCTTTCATCAATTTCACCTACTATATCTTGCAGCAGTGGACTGGAAATAGTCGCAGCTGCCCTGTGTGATACGCATGTTCTGTCACAAGTGCGTGCTACAGCTGAGAGACTAGAAGTCAATTTCTTTTTATTGAAATCTCTCTTGGCACAAGGTGGTAACTCTGTTTCATAGTTTGATGGTTCATATAAGTGTAGCTCTGATTCTGAAGATGAAGGAAGAACTACAAGAGATGAAAATGAATGGCATGATTCAATATCTTGTTTATGTTTATCCTTCTTTTTATGTTCAGACCTTTATTAATCCTCAAGCTTTCTTGACGGTCAAAACCTCCAATTATCATCTTTATCTCTGATCTTTGATCAATCAAAAATTCATGTTCATTTCTAGGAACTTTTGTTATAGCTGGACAGTTAGAGACATTCAAATCTGGACATTTACATGCAGCAATATCAAAGAGTGCTTTTGTATGGCTCTGCAACTCATTGAGAATCACTTAATAAGATGCAGTATCTTCTTTGTCTTTAAAGTGATATAAATGTCTCATATTTTCTCTGATTATTATTAATGGTCATATCTTTAATATGCTTGTTTTGATACAATAGGAATTGATGCTGACTACCAGATTTTCATAACGAAGTTAGTTACTGTATCACAAATACCTGAAAATGTTGGTTCCTTTGAGGTAGAGTATGATAATTCACTCTGCTCCAGATAGCAAGCTTTCAACAAATCTTCATATGTTGGTAAAACAGTTTCTTTCAGTAGTTCTGGATGACCAATATAGGGCACGTAGTTGCTTGCCTAGTACTGCGACTTGCCATTTCACCGATGAAAACAAACATAAGACACCATTCCTCTAAGAGCACTCAAATGCGACTGAGAGATGGGTTATCCCTTTGCTGGTTGGACCAATGAAATCCGAGCTATCAGGCACTTATCACGTTGTCGACAGAAGGCATGCGGTTAAAGAGCACACAATTGGCTACTTTCTATACGGAAATAACGTTCTATGCTTGAAAGACGCTCACTATAAGCATTTAACGGGAAACTACTTCAATTGGGATAAATACAAGATTTATCTAACTCATTCATGAGTTGGATAAGTTGTTGAAATATTTGTCTTAAACTTTTCACAATATTCAAACATATCTAAGACATCATTATTATAGAATTTGTGGCTGAAAATATGGCAAATCGGTTACATAGCGATTTTCTTAATAGTAAAGATGCTATATTTTCAGTTTCCCTGAGGTCCGAAGGAGTTGCTCAGTTTCTTCCAGACCTTAGAAATATTCTATGTAAGTGTATTTCTGTAAAACTGACCCTACCACGCTTATTTTCAGCTACAGATTTTTTTCTATTAATGCGATTTTTTGATACCTCATTTTTCAATTTTTGATCGCCTCGGAGGAGCTAATGATGTTGCCGCAGAGAAATCATATTTTTTTTGAGAATTTTTCTCTTATATCCTCATGTTTTTCACACTACCTCCATATGAATATCAAAATAGGGTAAAGAAGAGCCACCCTTATCATATATATATATATATATATATATATATATATATATATATATATATATATATATATATATATATATATATATACGAATAAAGTGTATATGAACGCGCACATATGCTTTGTATGTTATATATATATATATATATATATATATATATATATATATATATATATATATATATATATATATATATATATATATATATTGGAAAGGATCACAATTTTGCGCGTGAGCAAGATATTTCTATGATTCCACGAGGAAAATGAAACACGAAAAGTTCCCAAGTGCACTTTCGTGTAATAATCACATCATCAGGAGAGACACAAGAGAGAAATATAACAGTCACTTGATATACATCGGAGAGACGAAATTAGGACGCCATTTGCTAAACATGTGATTGTCCAAAACATAAAACGAGCGTTCATAAACTTATCATTTTACAAATTTCATCAACAATAAAGTTATCAAATTTGTATATACCATCCCTAATATTAAGATCATAATTCTTTGTGTATTCAAAAATAGAAGATTCAATGATATTTCTCTCGTTGATAGAGTTAGAGTTAACAACTGAGATGGCGTTACTCCAGTCAACACAATGATCATAGTTTTTAACGTGATTAAACAAGGCATTTGATTCTTGTCCCGTTCTCATACTATATTTATGTTGCTTAAGTCTAACAGAAAGATCCTTGCTAGTCTGACCAACATAAAATTTATCACAGTTTCCACAAAGCACTTTATAGATGCATCCAAGAGAATTTTCTTGTGAATTCCTGATTAAGATATTCTTTATAGTATTATTGTTGCTAAAGGCAACATTTACATTAAAGGATTTAAGCAACATGGGAAGCAAAGTGAAATTATTATTAAAAGGGAGAACTAAAAGATTCTTGGTTTCAATGGGAGGTTTGGGCTCAACTCTATAAAATTATTTCTTTGCTAACTTAAGGGATTTGTCAATGAAAGATCTGGGGAACTTTAACTTAGATCCAATAGAATATATCTTCTCAAACTCATCATCAATAAACTCTGGACTGAAAATACGTAATGCCCTAAGGAACATAGATTGAAATGATGATAATTCAACTCTGTCATGTTGAGATGAGTAATAATGAATATATGAGCATACATTGATAGGTTTTCTGTATATGCTAAACTTAAACTTGTTTCCTTATCTATGGATCATGCAATCTAGAAATGGTAACATAACATTATTTTTATTTTCTACAGTAAATTTGATGGAAGGTACTAAATTGTTAAGTAAGGGGAGAAATATTTGTAACTTTTCATTTGTTGGCCAAACACAAAGACCATTATCTACATACCGAAACCAAATTGCATTAGAAGGTAAGATATAATTTAGTAATTTGGTTTCAAAAAATTCTGTATAAAGATTACTCAGCACAGGTGAAAGAGGGATACCCATTGCCATACCAAATTTTTGTGCGTAATAATCTCCATGAAATTGAAATACACAGTCTTTTATACACAATTTTATCAGTTAAATGAAATTAGATTTGGAAACAGGTAAAGGAATGTCATCCAAGACATCAAAAAAATATTCTCAAAGATCATCAACTGGAACTTTAGTGAAAAGTGAGGAAATACCAAAGCTAACTACTTTGAAATCAAAATCAACATTGATATTGTTTAGCTTGTTGACTAAATCTACATTGTTGATGATATTAGAATTTGATACCTTACCCACTAAAGAGCTTAATAAAGAAATTAACCATTTTGACAAATTGCTAACGCGGGGGACAGCGACAAAGTAGAATTATATATATATATATATATATATATATATATATATATATATATATATATATATATATATATATATATCCCTGGGGATAGGGGAGAAAGAATACTTCCCACGTATTCCCTGCGTGTCGTAGAAGGCGACTAAAAGGGGAGGGAGCGGGGGGCTGGAAATCCTCCCCTCTCGTTTTTTTTTTTTTTTTTTTTTTTTTTTTTTTTTCCAAAAGAAGGAACAGAGAAGAGGGCCAGGTGAGGATATTCCCTCAAAGGCCCAGTCCTCTGTTCTTAACGCTACCTCGCTATCGCGGGAAATAGCGAATAGTATAAAAAAAAAAAAAAAAAAAAAAAAATATATATATATATATATATATGTGTGTGTGTACGTGTAGGAAGAGAGGAAAGTGATTGGTTCTCAGTGAATGTAGGTTTGCGGCAGGGATGTGTGATGTCTCCATGGTTGTTTAATTTGTTTATGGATGGGGTTGTTAGGGAGGTAAATGCAAGAGTTTTGGAAAGAGGGGCAAGTATGAAGTCTGTTGGGGATGAGAGAGCTTGGGAAGTGAGTCAGTTGTTCGCTGATGATACAGTGCTGGTGGCTGATTCATGTGAGAAACTGCAGAAGCTGGTGACTGAGTTTGGTAAAGTGTGTGGAAGAAGAAAGTTAAGAGTAAATGTGAATAAGAGCAAGGTTATTAGGTACAGTAGGGTTGACGGTCAAGTCAATTGGGAGGTGAGTTTGAATGGAGAAAAACTGGAGGAAGTGAAGTGTTTTAGATATCTGGGAGTGGATCTGGCAGCGGATGGAACCATGGAAGCGGAAGTGGATCATAGGGTGGGGGAGGGGGCGAAAATTCTGGGGGCCTTGAAGAATGTGTGGAAGTCGAGAACATTATCTCGGAAAGCAAAAATGGGTATGTTTGAAGGAATAGTGGTTCCAACAATGTTGTATGGTTGCGAGGCGTGGGCTATGGATAGAGTTGTGCGCAGGAGGATGGATGTGCTGGAAATGAGATGTTTGAGGACAATGTGTGGTGTGAGGTGGTTTGATCGAGTAAGTAACGTAAGGGTGAGAGAGATGTGTGGAAATAAAAAGAGCGTGGTTGAGAGAGCAGAAGAGGGTGTTTTGAAATGGTTTGGGCACATGGAGAGAATGAGTGAGGAAAGATTGACCAAGAGGATATATGTGTCGGAGGTGAAGGGAACGAGGAGAAGAGGGAGACCAAATTGGAGGTGGAAAGATGGAGTGAAAAGGATTTTGTGTGATCGGGGCCTGAACATGCAGGAGGGTGAAAGGAGGGCAAGGAATAGAGTGAATTGGAGCGATGTGGTATACAGGGGTTGACGTGCTGTCAGTGGATTGAATCAGGGCATGTGGAGCGTCCGGGGTGGGCCGTGGAGGGCTGTGTGGGTATGTATATTTGCGTGTGTGGACGTGTGTATGTACATGTGTATGGGGGGGGGTTGGGCCATTTCTTTCGTCTGTTTCCTTGCGCTACCTCGCAAACGCGGGAGACAGCGACAAAGTATAAAAAAAAAAAAAAAAAAAAAAAAAAAATATATATATATATATATATATATATATATATATATGTATATATATATATATATATATATATATATATATATATATATATATATATATGTATATATATATATATATATATATATATATATATATATATATATATATATATATATATATATATATATATATATATATATATATATATATATATATATATATATATATATATATATATATATATATATATATATATATATATATATATATATATATATATATATATATATATATATATATATATATATATATATATATATATATATATATATATATATATATATATATATATATATATATATATATATATATATATATATATATATATATATATATATATATATATATATATATATATATATATATATATATAAATATATAAATATATAAATATATATATATATATATATATATATATATATATATATATATATATATATATATATATATATACATATATATATATATATATATATATATATATATATATATATATATATACATATATATATATATATATATATATATATATATATTTTTTTTTTTTTTTTTTTTTTTTTTTTATACTTTGTCGCTGTCTCCCGCGTTTGCGAGGTAGCGCAAGGAAACAGACGAAAGAAATGGCCCAACCCCCCCCCATACACATGTACATACACACGTCCACACACGCAAATATACATACCCACACAGCCCTCCACGGCCCACCCCGGACGCTCCACATGCCCTGATTCAATCCACTGACAGCACGTCAACCCCTGTATACCACATCGCTCCAATTCACTCTATTCCTTGCCCTCCTTTCACCCTCCTGCATGTTCAGGCCCCGATCACACAAAATCCTTTTCACTCCATCTTTCCACCTCCAATTTGGTCTCCCTCTTCTCCTCGTTCCCTTCACCTCCGACACATATATCCTCTTGGTCAATCTTTCCTCACTCATTCTCTCCATGTGCCCAAACCATTTCAAAACACCCTCTTCTGCTCTCTCAACCACGCTCTTTTTATTTCCACACATCTCTCTCACCCTTACGTTACTTACTCGATCAAACCACCTCACACCACACATTGTCCTCAAACATCTCATTTCCAGCACATCCATCCTCCTGCGCACAACTCTATCCATAGCCCACGCCTCGCAACCATACAACATTGTTGGAACTACTATTCCTTCAAACATATCCATTTTTGCTTTCCGGGATAATGTTCTCGACTTCCACACATTTTTCAAGGCTCCCAAAATTTTCGCCCCCTCCCCCACCCTATGATCCACTTCCGCTTCCATGGTTCCATCCGCTGACAGATCCACTCCCAGATATCTAAAACACTTCACTTCCTCCAGTTTTTCTCCATTCAAACTCACCTCCCAATTTATATATTTATATATTTATATATATATATATATGTATATATATATATATATATATATATATATATATATATATATATATATATATATATATATATATATATATATATATATATATATATATATATATATATATATATATATATATATATATATATATATATATATATATATATATATATATATATATATATATATATATGTGTGTACCTTTAGGTGTATAGGTATGTATATGTGCGTGTTTGGACGTGTATGTATATGTATGTGTATGTGGGTGGGTTGTGCCATTCTTTCGTGTATTTCCTTGCGCTAGCTCTTTTTTGTAAATAGTTTTTTAGAATCGTTTTTAATAGATTAACTTCCCTCATTTCAATCAGTCACTAGAGTACTCTATGTATTCTCAATGATATCTTACAACATTTTCCTCAGGTACACTGTTTTGGAACCAGTCTTGCTAGGATATCCTTTGCCACCTCGACTTTACCTGAATGAATGGCACAGACTGATGCTGACTCGAGAGATTCCACATGGTGGATACTCGTATAAGAAGTTTTCAGCTCTCCCTCATGGTTGAGGTTCAAAAGCTGACATGGTTTACAAGGTTTCTATATGAACTTTGAGTGCATGTATTGTTTATTTACATGTGTATATGCATTTTATGTTTTGTGTTTCGTACTGTGATTCTGAAGCCTTGAATCTCGTGCGTTGTAAAGTGCGTAATCTTTTAGGAGGCTAACTGATCTGGTGTTTATCAAGACAACACTGACTGGACTACAACAACCTTTCAGACTTAAACGTTCATGCATGATAACTTGGATGCCGCGATTGAGTTTTATCTTGCATTGTGAATGATCTGGCTGATGTGTATCTAGCAGTTATTTACAGTATCAAATATCCAGCAGAGTAAAAGTGACTCAATTATTACTGTTTGTTGTCTTACTAGAGTCTAGGCTAGGCTAGGCTAGGTAATGCGTGAATTGAAAAGGATGTGTTTGAGTATTACGTGCTGTCTTTCATGTGTTTGCAAGCACAAGCACTGGCCCTGTTAACATAAAGATAACTGGTGTTGAAGACTACTTAGGATGAAGAGTGATAGCAGAGGTGCTCCTACAAAATACAAAAGACATAAATGACCAGTATTCCCAGTGGAGGAAAAAATGCTCCACTTTCGGCAAGACTTTCCACCTCCCTGTTCAGAGTAAAGACCTGACTTAAAACCTTTCACACTAGCTGAATGAATATCATCTAAAATGTTTCAAATCCCCAGTGAACAAAAGAGATAAAATTTCTCTTTTTAGAGCAGCAGTCTGACCTCATTCGCGAGAGGACGTGTCATAGCGTTGCTCCTGTGATCTTAGTGTTTAGTGACAAAGACAATGGCTCCTGCACCTCGCTTCATTTGTCCCCAGTGTTTCAAGGACTTCACCATGGGATCCCTTCTCAAAGAGGAGGTAAGATAGGTTCGTTTCGTATTCACTTTGTCAAGAATTTAATGGAAATCCTCAGTCTCAAGTAGGGTTGATAATCTCTAAATCAAGGTTGTGACCAGGGATAGATTGGAGGGTAGCTATACATACCTTCCAACCTTCTCAGAAAACTGGCAGGATTCCAGGATCTCAGGCGAGGGAGACTTCGACTCACAATATGTTTAGTGTACTAGAAGATGAAGTGCAGGAAGACCTTTGTATTATTCCGGTATGGACTACCATGTTAGGGATCAGGACCAGGAATGCTGCAATAAGGGAAAATGGAGCAAAAAATTTTGCTTTGCTTGTGTTAGACTGGAGGACGTACGTCTCAAACTTTCCAGAGAAGACGTAGTTAGTAGTCAAGGAGTGTGTCAATAATATAGCGAATGGTAAGTCGGAAGAAATTTTAGAAAGAATAGGGATCTTATATATAAGGTTAAAGACAGCCATAGATTAGTTGTATCGGGATTGCTTCCTCGCTTCAATGTCAATTCCTTTACCCTCATTAGAGAGCTGGGACTTGACGGTAGAGTTTAGGCTGTCTGTCAGGATTACTATGGAGTCTTTTAGAGTACATAGATATATATTTTTTCTCTTTTACTTAACTGTCGTCTCCGCGTTAGTGAGGTAGCGCAAGGAAACAGAGGAGGAATGGCCCAACCCACCCTCATACACATGTATATACATAAACGCCGACACACGCACATATACATACAAATACATTTCAACGTATACATACATATACATACACAGACATATACATATATACACATACACATATCCAAACTTGCTACCTTTATCCATTTCCATCGCCACCTCGCCACACACAAAATAGCATTTTCCCCCATCCAGCGAGGCAACGCAAGGAACAGACAAAAAAGGCCACATTCGTTCACACTCAGTCTCTACCTGTCATGTTTAATGCACCGAAACCACAGCTCCTTTTCAACATCCAGGCCCATCAGACCTTTCTATGGTTTACACCAGACTCTTCACATGCCCTGATTTAATCCATTGACAGCGCTTCGACCCCGGTATACCACATCGTTCCAAATCAATATATTCCTTGCACTCCTTTCACTCTCCTATATATTCAGGCCCCGATCACTATATATCTTTTTCACTCCATCCTTTCACCTCCAATTTGGTCTCCCATTTCTTCTTCCCTCCACCTCTGATACATATATCCTCTGTCAATCTCTCCTTATTCATTCTCTCCATGTGTCCAAACCATTTCAACGTACCCTCTTCTGCTCTCTCAACCACATCCCTTTTATTACCACACATCTCTCTTACCCTTTCAGTACTTACTCGATCAGACCACCTCACACCACATATTGTCCTCTGACATTTCATTTCCAACACATCCACCTTCCTTCCTTCGCACAACCATATCTATAGCCCATGCCTCGCAACCATATAACATTGTTGAAACCACTATTCCTTCAAACATACTCATTTTTGCTCTCTGAGATAAAGTTCTCGCCTTCCATACATTCTTCAAAGCTTCCAGAACCTTCACTCCCTCTCCCATCCTGTAACTCACTTTCGCTTCACTGGTTCCATCAGCTGCTAAGTCCACTCCCAGATATCTAAACACTTCACCTCCTCCAGTTTTTCTCCATTCAAACTTTCTTCCCAATTAACTTATCCCTCAACCCTACTGAGCCTAATAACCTTGCTCTTATTCACATTCACTCTCAACTTTCTTCTTTCACACACTTTAACCGAACTCAATCACCAGCTTCTGCAGTTTCTCACCCGAATCAGAAACTAGCGCTGATTCACCAGCGAACAACAAATGACTCACTTCCCGAACCCTATCATCCACAACAGACTTCATACTTGCCACTCTCTCCAAACTCTTGCGTTCACCTCCCTAACCAGCTCATCCATAAACAAATTAAACAACCATGGAGACATCACGCACCCCTGCCGCAAACAGACATTCACTGGGAAGCAATAACTTTCCTCGTACACATTCCTTATATTCTTGGTAAACTTCCACATCAAATACTTTTAAAATCTCTTCAAAGCATGTCTATCCACCCTATCATATGCCTTCTCCAGATCCATAGATGCTACATACAATTCCATCTGTTTTTCTAAGTATTTCTCACATACATTCTTCAAAGCAAACACCTAATCCACACATCTTTTATTCACGATAAAAGCTTTTTGAATGAAATAGGGAAAGCCCACCTGAGCATAGCTTTAGAAGGGAATATTAGGCTCTTTTTTCGATGAACAGAAAACTGAAAAACGAATAGAAAGATCCAGGCTAAGGATAGTGGTTGGCACCAAGAGGCGAGGGATGGCAGGGACCGTGGTTATGTGGAACACGGTGGAAGGTTCAGAGAGAGAATAGAAGACGTCAGTTGGTGGAAATTTGCCATGTAGGGGCCATTTATCGGGTAGTCTGGGGGTAAGGATGTGATGGGGGATATCGTGAGATGTATCAGTTGCCGTTTGTTGGAATGGAGACAGGTAGGAGTAAAGGCAACTGCAGCAGTTACAAGCAAATTCCCAAGTGAGGGCCGAGAAATTGGCAGGTGAGGACCGGTGCGGGACAGGTCAATTTGGGGGTCACAGTTGGGCTTTCTTTTTCATCGCTGCACACACACATACACACACACACACACACACACACACACACACACACACACACACACACACACACACACACACACACACACACACACACACACACACACACACACACACACACACACATACACACACACACACACACACACACACACACAAATTAATGAGTTTCATACGCACAGACCAATAACCAGACACAGGAAATTGATTTAATAGGGAGAAAATGGTGCACAAATGCTCAGAGCATCATTACCAGTGCTGCACAAACACTTACTAGTGACGAAAAGGCTCAGTCATATATACTAGAGTATTTTAATGCCAGGAGAGTTTCTAAAAGAAATGGGAGTTAGATACAACTGCTTGGGAAGAAAAATATAAGACTGGAATTTCGGATTCTTGGTTAGGTACAAAAAGAGAGATATCCTTCTCGAACGTGCTATTCCTGGTTACGCTCAGTTTAACAGCGATGAGGAATGACTAAAATGTGGTGGTGTCTTGGTCTTCGTTTAATCTGATCTTAATCCAGAACTAAAAGATAAAGACGTAGCTATTCATACGATCATCACAATTTTTTTTTTCGAAATTAGAGATAAACGTTGAAAGAAAATAATAGTACGATTAGTTTATATGCCATCTGCACAGACATCAGAGGTAGACGAAAGACTGTATGATCGCTTGGCAGAAATCTATTATGAGCAAGATCCGATCATGATGGGAGATTTTAGAACACCGGTATCTAAGTGGAGAAAATCCCTTTCCCGGAGCATGAGGAGTGAGCTCTACTTATTTGTGCTTCATAGTGCCCTAATACAATTAGCTGAGAAACGTGCTCGCGATGAGAACAAATTTGGTTACAGCCACAAATCCCTCGTTCATGTTGTTGATGTGGGAGAAAGGTTTGGTACAAGTGATCACCGGAAAATCAATCTGTAGGCAAATTCCAACACAGCCTGTAATGATAGTGATCATGAAAGTATCGAAAATATACCAGATTCTAGACTTGCAAATTTCAATAAACTTCGTATAATTCTTGACAGGAAAACCAGTAATGATATTGTTAATGAAAAAGATATGCACAAAGCTTGGAAAATATTCAGTAATAATCTAGTAATACTTTGAGAGCAGTTGAGGAAACATATGTTCCAAAGCATATAAGATCACCTTGTTTCAAAACAATGACTAGTGGTTGAGCAATGACATAAAGAAGTGCTTGTTGTCTAAGAAACCAGCACATGAGAAACTAAAAGAGACAATAACCAACATGACGGACTAAGATACGAAAATTTGCGTAGAAAAAACTAAGAGAATTATACGTCAGAGCAAACGTCAGTATGAAGCGTACATTGTGGAAAATAGCAAATGAATCCTAAGAGTTTTATAGTTATGTTAGAAGTGAGAGAACCATCGACCAATCCGCTGAGCAATTTGAGAAAAACGATGACGATTCATGATAACGAAGCCATGCTAAAGATTTTAATCTACTTTTTTTGCATCTGTATTTGCAACTGAAGATATAATTGATGCCCCGAATTCATCTAATTGCTACGAGAACGTTTTGCAATATCAACATAAAAGATGAAGATATACTGTCAACACAAAATGGAATGAAAATAGATAAGGCAGTAGGACCAGATAAGTTTTATCGAAGGACACAGAAAAAGGTGAATAATGAGACAGATCCTGACTTGCTGTTTTCAGGTAGTCAGTGGCTACGGTAAAAGTTA
The DNA here is from genome assembly GCF_036320965.1 of Panulirus ornatus. Classification (NCBI taxonomy): domain Eukaryota; kingdom Metazoa; phylum Arthropoda; class Malacostraca; order Decapoda; family Palinuridae; genus Panulirus; species Panulirus ornatus. The sequence goes on from NC_092227.1 coordinate 23,329,855, forward strand.
TAAACGAATGGAAGTTTTTCCATCAAACACCTGTGTGAAAAACTACTGTCTTTAAGTTATCTTCCGGTTAGCTTAACATCTGTAGTTATAATGGATACGATCATAAGGGGTAGGAGTGTCAACCATTTAAAGAACCGCTACTTCATTAACAATTCTCAACATAGTTTTCGGCGAAATAGCTAAGGTCTAGCAAATCTGCTTGAATCCTTTTAAGAAATGATATTCATGTATAGTATAAGTATAGCACTTGATATCATATATATAGATTTTCAAAAAAAACGTTCGATAGAGTTCCGAATCAAGATTACCGTCAAAAGTTAAGTAAATAGCATGGATGGGGTTGTGCATCAATGTTCAGAAAATTGGATGGTTGGCCACTCATACAAAGGATTGATCTGTCCTTGTATAGAGTACTGATCTCACATAGATGGGTCGAAAGCTGTCCAAAGTAAATACTTTCCCAAGCTAACTCCCAAGCTTGTTTCTCTTGCCTACGCCACAATGTTTGTTAACTTTCCCTCTTCTATAGGTATTACTTTGGTTTTTGCTCCCAAGAGTTGGCTGCTTGTGTGCACCCACCACTAGCAAGACCATGCAATGCTCGGCAAGCTGCCGAGCCTCATGATTACTATTTGGTAGTTGGGAACTCAAGAGCGGGCCACTTTGATTACTGTCTCTTTCCCTACACCTCAATGTTTTGGAACTCTCTACCTTCTCATGGCTTCCCAAATAACTATGACCTGGCACATTTCAAAAGGCAGGTTTTTCATTTCCTCTAACATTTGTAATATTTTCCCTTGCCTCTTCTCTTCCCCTTTCATAATTCTCTCATATTTCAATTTAGTCTAATCCTTGTTGTGGACTTTTATCCGTGACTGGAGCCTCCAACGTAAAAGAAAAAAAAAGATTGAAAAAATGAATAAAAAAAATCTGAGTGGTTAGATGTAACCTGTGGTTTGCCAAGGGAAGCATAAATGAAGCTGTTAGAACAGAATCAGATAAGGAAAATACAGAATTAATGATATATAAAAGAAGTTCTCCCGTATGCTAATCCTCAAACTAAGTTTTCACCAGCTGCAATAAAAGAATATATGGCTATCAGTATTACCTCATAAACTATTAAAAGCGGAAGGGTTACAGTGGAAGGAAAGATCACAAGAAGGAAGAGGAAGCCATAACTTCACTTTAAGAGAAAAGAACGAGGTATTACAACTGTCACTCTTCGTGCGTCTCCACACATAAGTTGTGTGGTGAAGCAGTCAGATGCATGCTGTGCGTCCAGATGATAAAGAATACGACATATGCAAACAGTTTGAAAAAGGCAGTGATGGTGAGTGATGGTTGCACAAGGAAAATACAGAAAATGCCGTAGGTTCACTAAGAAGAGCACTTAGAGGATTGCCATATAATGAATAATGCATTACACAACCAGTGTTGAGAGCGGCGCGCTAGAATCTCATGGAAAGATGGTGATCATTAAAATTCCTGACACCACACCACCGGGTAAATCAGGTTCTTAGAAGCGATCCTTTTAGATTCATCTGTCAGCTTCAGTGCTTCAACTTCAAGCTGCTGGGAATTAAAAGTGGAGTCTATGAAAGTGAACGCTATTCAGCAAAGGATGGATGAGGGGCATAAATCCCAGAGGACCAGAGACACGTCTGGATTCTCAAAAACTTGAGGTGTGACTGTCTGTATTTAGGGGCCCTGCAGCCACCATGACGGGATGCTATTCACTATCTCAGAGAGGACGCGTTAAGGAATGTTATGCTTGACATACATTACAATAACCAGTATCATGTAGTTTTATGGCATGACTTATGGCTCCCGTTGTGTTCAGCGGAAAACAAGTCAAGACTGAGTTGCTTGCAAGGACAATCTAATTCTATTCCTAACATCTGAAGCTGTATCAAAAATTCTAATCACTTTTATTTGGCACGGTCACTACCGTCACCCGTCCTCGTATGTCACTTAGACAATCTAGTCTAATCTAAGTACTTATTTCTATTCAAAATAATCATATTACTTTCATAGCATGAAAATCCTAATCGCCTTTGGTGATTATAATCTGTGGTACCTAGAATGTATGTCCTACAACGTTAATGCAACGAGAAAGAGCATAAGATTGAGTTCGTCGTCAATGATCAAGTCTCTCAGTCTTTTACATGGTGGAGCACAGCCAGTGGTGTAGGTTTTCGAAGTAAGCAAACCGTTACAATGACTGTTATCAATCAAAAACAAACACTAATCCTCTTATTCTCGGTATGAAATAGATTTTCGACACTACAGAGATCTTTTCATTGTAAAGTTTATTACTGTTTACTCGTGGTTCAGATTTCATTCGAGATCCTATGGTCAGGGGATATCTGTAGATTTTGGTAAGTGAACATCTTCAAGCACTGCCATTGGTACTAGTGCATTTACTGTAGATCTACACTTCAGCAGTCTACTTCCTTTGCTGGTAAGGTTTCCTGCACGTGGGAGCGATACAGACGTCATAATGTCATAATCTGCTTAATCGTTACAAACCCAATCAAGTAATTAGTACTGTATGCTGCTTGATCATTCGGTGAATCAACTAACGCTATAAGAGGGACTAATCTAAAGTTCAGTCACCTGTAGGTTTGAGGTAATCCCACGCCTGTATGTATCCTCTACTGACTCACTTTCCTTATTCAATTGAACATCAGGTTGATGAATCAAAATGACCTGCGCTTCTAGGATTTGTGGGTTCTCCTGACTGTTCTTAATCAAATGTTCTACTATGTGTACCGGTGTTACAAATGGCAATTTTGCTTTCGTCTAGAGTTTACCTCATCAGTAACATCATTAGTTTAGCTGGTGGTGTTTATATCTTCTTGGGGACGATGAGAGAGAGAGAGAGAGAGAGAGAGAGAGAGAGAGAGAGAGAGAGAGAGAGAGAGAGAGAGAGAGAGAGAGAGAGAGAGAGAGAGAGAGAGAGAGAGAGAGAGAGAGATATTGGTGCGGCAGATTTGTAAAGATCATTAATCCTCGAATGAGAAACTAGGGCCTCTTGCAGTTTCCTAATCGGCGGAGCATGTTGTGCCCTGAGTGTAGTGTTGGGACAAGTAACTGCACAAGCAACACCTTAATTGTTCCATTCTCACCATGAGTTGTACGGGCACGTGGTGTGTGTGTGTGCTTAGGTCTGCTCCACCTTTCCAACTACTTTAACTATTCTCTGTCTTTTTCCTTTTCTATCTTAATCTGTCTTATGCTTCCTCTGTACCAGCGTATTAATCTCTCGTTTTGTTTTTCTCTGCCTCTATATTTAACTGAATTGATTCCAAATTATCCAAGAGGGTACGTAATGTTAATCTTGAATGTTTTAGTCCAGAGTAAGTATCAGTGTGTATGTATGGCTTATTGCATACTATTTCTACGCATAATTCTGCGTGTTATGGGATGTCATAAAAGTAAGATTTATCCCGCTTCAAAGCATTCACTCTGGTGAAACAGGATATCTTATGTAAGGTGGACACATAGGGTGGTGTAGCGGGGGACTGTTTATTAGCACATAATTCAAGAAAGTTTGGGGATAACTGGTATGAAATACCATGTTTTTTTCATATGTGGTTTATTTGCACAGGGATTTCGGATACGTTTTTGCGCTTTGCCAGGCCATGAGGCAGCTGAACGCGCTCGACATTCATGCTTATAGTCAGTGCTCTGGGCCTTGTGGGACTTGAACTTTGTATAGGTAATGAGATCTCTTTCATTCAGGTTATAGAACTTATTTTGTAAAGATGAATTTGGGTTATTTTCAAACAAAAGCGTTTGCAAATAAGATATAAAGGAAAAATCAGGCAAGCTATTTTTACATATATTTTCAATATGAACCCCATTGATCATAATGACTTTGCTCCATTTGTCCTTCAATATCGTAAAGATAATCTTAAAAAAGTTTTCCAGCAGCTTGTTAAACAAGGCTCAGTGTAGTCTATAAGCTCTTTATTATCAAAGTTGCAACCAAGTTGGTGGAGCTTCAGGTTTATACTTATTAATCACCTTGGACCAGGTCAGATATGAAAGTAGGGAGTATAAGTTGATCAAAACTACAAGCATGTATAGGAGGGGCTGGTGCAATAGAGCCTTGTGGACCAGAACGTTATCATTCCTGGCCGTTTCTCACTGTTTTGCGTAATTTTCGAAACAGGACAACACAATAGCCAACAGTGATCATTGTTTTACAATTTACACGGACATATTCAATTACCTGCTGAGGTTTGAGAAGGTCGAGGCCTAGATCGTGTTTTGGAGCTTCTTGGGGATCGATGATATTAGGTGTATCCACCGTATGGATTCCAACTTGCACTGTGGGTTCTAGTAATGAACTGATATCGTGACTCTTCAAGTAGACGAAAAAGAAACATAGCTCGATTGGTTTTACACAGTCAAAGCAGCACGAGACTCTAGACACCACTTTGATGTCGATCCTGAATGCTGAGGATCCTGGAACCCATTTTGCCAAAAACTTAAATATGCCCATTGCTCAGTGATGATGGCTATGGCACTTCTATTTAATATTCACAGTTTACTGGTGATCTCTTGGATAGCAATGTGTCGATCCGTCATAATCCAGTTATTGACTTGGCCATACTTGTCTCATCAGCAGCATCTTAAGTCCGTCCTGACCGAACTTGAGCTCTTTGACCCACTTTGTTACTGTGGCACATGGAGTGCACGACCAGCGTACGTTGATGGCTATCCGCCGCACTAAGACTTGAAATTATTGAGAACTTTAGAAAAATCCAATGCTTATGTGTGTGAATATCCATAAGATCTTCTTAGATACCAGACTACGAGTTCTTTATCTGATGCAAAGAACGATACGTCATAAGTATGATTAATCCCAAATATTAACCAATTTCACCATAATTATATATAACAAACAGATACCTGTTAGGCTACTCTATAACGGGCTTGCAAAATGTATATATCTTACGCTAGTACCTGACTTTCATCCGGCGGAGTGTGCGTCTTGCCAGGACACAGATTCCCACGGCGCCACCACTGTTTGGACAGTATAACTAGAAAGCCGGCGCTTACGTGTTCCTGATTGTGTTGTTCGAGCCTCCGGTCCATCTATTCCTAATCAAAGGATGTGGTCAGACACGGAATGGGTGTCATCCGCAAAGTGTAGTCTGTTTTAGTGATATCGACAGTCTTAGAAAGCCTTGAAAAGGAGGATATTTTCAGAGATTTTCCTTGCATGTGTCTTTCGTAAGCTGTGTATCTCATTGATCGATTTAGCTATTTCGTCTATATCAGTAACAGTGAGTGAGTCTGTACTCGTTCGCCCTTGAAAACGTTACTGGATGCAGCTGAAATAGATCACCGTTGAGGATGCTCTATTAAACACTCATCAGGGATTGATACCTCGATTACAGGACTCAGCCGAAGGGTCTTTCGGGGGATGAGGACGGTCGACTCAAGTTTACTATGAATATCATTTCGTACAATTAGTCACCATGTGATACAATGGGTTCGAAACCTGGTTACGGTTGATGGTCCTAAGTCATCCCAGCTGTTCATACACCCCTAACTGTCGGTTAATGAAATGGACGCTTGCTTCAAACTAGGGAATATTTTCACATCTATTATTTTTCATAATAATGTACTTAATCGTCGTCTTCCGCGTCGGTAAGGTAGCCCAAGGAAACAGACTAGGAATAATCCAACCCACCCACATGCACACACACACACACACACACACACACATATATATATATATATATATATATATATATATATATATATATATATATATACATATATATATATATATATATATATATGTGTGTGTGTGTGCGTGTGTGCATGTGGGTGGGTTGGATTATTCCTAGTCTGTTTCCTTGGGCTACCTTACCGACGCGGAAGACGACGATTAAGTACATTATTATGAAAAATAATAGATGTGAAAATATTCCCTAGTTTGAAGCAAGCGTCCATTTCATTAACCGACAGTTAGGGGTGTATGAACAGCTGGGATGACTTAGGACCATCAACCGTAACCAGGTTTCGAGCCCATTGTATCACGTGGTGACTATATGTATATAAATATATATATATATATATATATATATATATATATATATATATATATATATATATATATATATATATATATATATTTCCCTGGGGATAGGGGAGAAAGAATACTTCCCACGTATTCCCTGCGTGTCGTAGAAGGCGACTATAAGGGGAGGGAGCGGGGGGCCGGAAATCCTCCCCTCTCATTATTTTTTTTTTTTCTTTTTTTTCTATTTTTCCAAAAGAAGGAACAGAGAAGGGGGCCAGGTGAGGATATTCCCTCAAAGGCCCAGTTCTCTGTTCTTAACGCTACCTCGCTAACGCGGGAAATGGCGAATAGTTTGAAAGAAATATATATATATATATATATATATATATATATATATATATATATATATATATATATATATATTCCTATGAGTCCACGGGGAAAATGAAACACGAAAAGTTCCCAAGTGCACTTTCGTGTAATAATCACGTCATCAGGGGAGACACAAGAGAGAAATATAACAGTCAGTTGATGTACATCGAAGAGACGAAGCTAGGACGCCATTTGGTAAACATGTGATTGTCCAAAACATACAACGAGCGTTCATAAACTTATCATTTTACAAATCTTATCAACAATAAAGTTATCAAATTTGTACAGTCCATCACTAATATTAAGATTATAATTCTTTGTGTATTTAATAAAAGAAGATTCAATGATATTTCTCTTGGTAATAGAGTTAGAGTTAACAACTGAGATGGCGTTACTCAAGTCAATACAATGATCATAGTTTTTAACATGATTAATCAAGGCATTTGATTCTTGTCCCGTTCTTATACTATATTTATGTTGCTTAAGTCTAACAGAAAGATCCTTACCAGTCTGACCAACATAAAATTTATCCCAGTTTCCACAAGGAACTTTATAGATGCAACCAAGAGAATTTTCTGATGAATTCCTGATTAAGATATTCTTTATAGCATTATTGTTGCTAAAGGCAACATTTACATTAAAAGATTTAAGCAACATGGGAAGCAAAGTGAAATTATTATCAAAAGGGAGAACTAAAAGATTCTTGGTCTCAATGGGAGGTTTGGGCTCAACTCTATAAAATGATTTCTTTGCTAACTTAAGGGATTTATCAATTAAAGATCTAGGGTACTTTAACTTAGATACAATAGAATATATCTTCTCAAACTCATCAACGACAAACTCTGGACTGCAAATGCGTAATGCCCTTAGGAACATAGATTGAAATGATAATAATTCAACTCTGTCATGTTGAGATGAATGATAATGGATATATGAGCATACATTGGTGGGTTTTCTGTATATGCTAAACTTAAACTTGTTTCCTTGTCTATGGATCATGCAATCTAGAAATGGTAACATACCATTATTTTCATTTTCTACAGTAAATTTGATGGAAGGTACTAAATTGTTAAGTAAGGGGAGAAAGATTTGTAAATTTTTATTTGTTGGCCAAACACAAAGAACACCATCTACATACCTAAACCAAATTGCATTAGATGGTAAGATATCCTTTAGTAATTTTGTTTCAAAAAATTCCACATAAAGATTACTTAGTACAGGTGAAAGAGGGTTACCCAATGCCATACCAAATTTTTGAGCACAATAATCTCCATTAAATTGAAATACACAGTCTTTTATACACAATTTTATCAATTCAAGGAAATTAGACTTTGAAACAGGTAATTGAATATCATCCAAGACATCAAAAAAATATTCTAAAAGGTCATCAACTGGAACTTTAGTGAAGAGTGAGGAAACATCAAAGCTAACTAGTTTGAAATCAAAATTAATATTGATATTGTTTAGCTTGTTGACTAAATCTACATTGTTGATGATATTAGAATTTGATACCTTACCCAATAAAGGAATTAATAAGGAAACTAACCATTTTGATAATTCATATGTGATGGAGCCTACTGAACTCACTATAGGTCTTGCTGGAAAATTCTGTTTATGTGTTTTGATAAGTCCATACATATATGGCAATGAAGGGGACAAAGATGACAAATTTTTGATAAGAGAAATGTTAACTTTCAACAACTTCATTTCTTTATTGAAGTGAGAATTAACTGCTTCTAAGTGATTTTTACTAAGTTTAGAATATGTTGTGTTATCATTTAGAAGATCATTCATTTTAGATAAATAGTTGGTTTTGTCTAAAATCACAACAGTGTTAGCCATATCTGCTTTAGTAATTGTATATCCTTGTCTTTTTTTAAAGTGTTAATAGCTCTTATGAATCTTTTAGGGCAATTAGCTTCCACTGGTTTTGACAAACTGGCATACACTAAACCCTTGCAAATATTGATATCATCATTTCTTAAATTACTGTATTTTTCTAAATTACAAAAAGACTTTGTGACATCAACACAGCTGGCTTCTCTGTTAGAGCATACAAAACTTAAACCATAGCCTAATGCACACAAGGAATCTTTATCTAGTTGTTTATTAGACAGGTTTACCACAAAAGATGGGTTTGTGTTCTTGGTCCAGTCGCTGTTTTCAATAAGATGGTCCAACTTACGGTTTAGTGACACTTGTAGCCTATTACGTTCTTTCCTTAATTCATCATAGCAATAGTCCAACATCTGGTTCTTCCAGTGTGTCGGTATTGTCATTTGAAAGGCACGTTTCTTCTCACTTGAAATGCGAAAAGTCTTCTCCATTTCAAGTTTCTTTAATTCAAAATTTTTCTTTAAAATAACATTTTGAAATTGGTCAAATGGTCGACCAGACAGCTGCAACAAACGTTGAGGTAGGACAGATCTTGGCATCACTTGTTCATCAAGTTTATATTCTAAACTTAGTAAAAATCCCTTAGAAGCAGTTAATTCTCACTTCAATAAAGAAATGAAGTTGTTGTTGAAAGGTAACATTTCTCTTATCAAAAATTTGTTATCTTTGTCCCCTTCATTGCCATATATGTATGGACTTATCAAAACACATAAACAGAATTTTTCAGCAAGGCCTATAGTGAGTTCAGTAGGCTCCATCACATATAAATTATCAAAATGGTTAGTTTCCTTATTAAGCCCTTTATTGGGTAAGGTATCAAATTCTAATATCATCAACAATGTAGATTTAGTCAACAAGCTAAACAATATCAATATTAATTTTGATTTCAAACTAGTTAGCTTTGATGCTTCCTCACTTTTCACTAAAGTTCCAGTTTATACCTTTTAGTATATTTATTTGATGTCTTGGATGATATTCAATTACCTGTTTCAAAGTCTAATTTCATTGAACTGATAAAATTGTGTATAAAAGACTGTGTATTTCAATTTAATGGAGATTATTATGCTCAAAATTTTTGGTATGGCAATGGGTAACCCTCTTTCACCTGTACTAAGTGATCTTTATATGGAATTTTTTGAAACAAAATTACTAAAGGATATCTTACCATCTAATGCAATTTGGTTTAGGTATGTAGATGATGTTCTTTGTGTTTGGCCAACAAATGAAAATTTACAAATCTTTCTCCCCTTACTTAACAATTTAGTACCTTCCATCAAATTTACTGTAGAAAATGAAAATAATGGTATGTTACCATTTTTAGTTTGCATGATCCATAGACAAGGAAACAAGTTTAAGTTTAACATATACAGAAAACCCACCAATGTATGCTCATATATCCATTATTACTCATCTCAACATGACAGAGTTGAATTATCATTATTTCAATCTATGTTCCTAAGGGCATTACCTATTTGCAGTCCAGAGTTGGTTGATGATGAGTTTGAGAAGATATATTCTATTGGATCTAAGTTAAAGTACCCTAGATCTTTCATTGATAAATCCTTTAAGTTAGCAAAGAAATCATTTTATAGAGTTGAGCCCAAACCTCCCATTGAGACCAAGAATCTTTTAGTTCTCCCTTTTAATAATAATTTCACTTTGCTTCCCATGTTGCTTAAATCTTTTGATGTAAATGTTGCCTTTAGGAATAATAATACTATAAAGAATATCTTAATCAGGAATTCATCAGAAAATTCTCTTGGTTGCATCTATAAAGTTCCTTGTGGAAACTGGGATAAATTTTATGTTTATTTTTGCTTTCTGAGATAACGTTCTCGCCTTCCGCACATTTTCCAACGCTCCCAGAACTTTCGCCCCCTTCTCCACCTTATGACTCACTTACACTTCCATAGTTCCATCTGCTACCAGATCCTCTCCAAGATATCTAAAACACTTCACTTCCTTCAGTTTTTCTCCATTCAAACGTACCTCTCACTTGACTTGTCCCTCAAACTTACTGTACCTAATATCCTTGCTCTTCTTCACATCTAATTTCAGCTTTTTTCTTTCACACACTTTACCAAATTCAGTCACCAGTTTCTGCAATTTCTCAAGCGATTTAACCACCAGCGCTGTATCATCAGCGAACAACAACTGACTCACTTCCCAAGCTCTCTCCTCCATAACAGACTGCATTCTTGCCCTCTCCCCAAAACTCTTGCATACGGCTCCCTAACAAGACCATCCATATACAAATTAAACAGCCATGGAGACATCACGCACCCCTGCCGCAAACCGAATTGGGATGAGAGAGTATCATTAGATTTTAAGGAGAAGAAAAAGATGTTATGGAAGGAGGAAAATAAAGTGCTTAAGACAAGAGAACAAATGGGAACATCAGTGAAGGGGGCTAATAGGGCGGTGACAACAAGTAGTGGTAATGTGAGAAGGAGATGGAGTGAGTATTTTCAAGGTTTGTTGCATGTGTTTGATGATAGAGTGCCAGATATAGGGTGTTTTTGGTCAAGGTTGTGTGCAAAGTGAGAGGGTTAAGAAGAATAATTTGGTAAACAGAGAAGAAGCAGTAAAAGATTTGCGGAAGATGAAAGCTGGCAAGGCAGTGGGTTTGGATGGTATTGCAGTGGAATTTATTAAAAAAGGGGGTGATTGTATTGTTGACTGGTTGGTAAGGTTATTTAATGTATGTATTACTCTTGGTGAGGTGCCTGAGGATTGGCGGAATGGTTCCATAGTGCCAATGTACAAAGGGAAAGGGTTTAAATATGAGTGCTCAAATTACAGAGGTATAAGTTTGTTGAGCATTCCTGGGAAACTATATGGGAGGGTATTGATTGAGAGGGTGAAGGCATGTACAGAGCATCAGGTAGGGGAAGAGCAGTGTGATTTCAGAAGTGGCAGAGGATGTGGGGATCAGGTTTCTCCTTTGAAGAATGTATGTAAGAAATACTTAGAAAAGCAAATGGATTTGTATGTAGTATTTTGGATCTGAAGAAGGCATATGACAGAGTTGATAGAGTTGCTCTGTGGAAGGTATTAAGAATATATGGTGTGGGAGGCAAGTTGTTCGAAGCAGTGAAAAGTTTATATCGAGTATGCAAGGCAGGTGTACGTGTAGGAAGAGAGGAAAGTGATTGATTCTTAGTGAATGTTGTTTTGCGGCAGGGGTGCGTGATGTCTCCATGGTTGTTTAATTTGTTTATGGATGGGGTTGTTAGGGAGGTGAATGCAAGAATTTTGGAAAGAGAGGCAAGTATGCAGTCTGTTGTGGATGAAAGAGCTTGGGAAGTGAATCAGTTGTTGTTCGCTTATGATACAGCGCTGGTGGCTGATGTGGGTGAGAAACTGCAGAAGCTGATGACTGAGTTTGGTAAAGAGTGTGAAAGAAGAAACCTGAGAGTAAAAGTGAGTAAGAGCAAGGTTATTAGGTACAGTAGGGGTGTGGGACAAGTCAATTGGGAGGTAAGTTTGAATGGAGATAAACTAGAGGAAGTGAAGTGTTTTAGATATCTGGGAGCGGATTTGGCAGCGGATGGAACCACCGAAGCGGAAGTAGATAATATGGTGGGGGAGGGGGCGAAAGTTCTGGGAGCGTTGAAAATTGTGTGGAAGTCGAGAACGTTATCTTAGACAGCAAAAACGGGTATGTTCGATGGAATAAATGTTCCAACAATGTTATATTGTTGCGAGGCGTGGGCTATAGATATAGTTGTGCGAAGGAGGGTCTAAGTGCTGGAAATGACATGTTTGAGGACAATATGTGGTGTGAGGTTGTTTGACCGAGTAAGTAATGAAAGGGTAAGAGAGTTGTGTGGTAATAAAAAGGGTGTTTTTTGAGAGAGCAGAAGAGGTTGTTTTGAAATGGTCTGGTCACATAGTGGGAATGAGTGAGGAAAGATTGACCAAGAGGATATATGTGTCAGAGGTGGAGGGAACGAGAAGTAGCTAACCAAATTGGCGGTAGAAAGATGGAGTGAAAAAGATTGTGAGTGATCGGGGCCTGAACATGCAGGAGGATGAAAGATGTGCAAGGAATGGAATGAATTGGAACGAAGTGGTATACCGGGGTCGACGTGCTGTTACTGGATTGAACTAGGGAATGTGAAGCGTCTGGGGTAAACCATGAAAATTTTGTGGGGACATTGATGTGGAAAGGGAGGTGTAGCTTAAGTGCATTATACATGACAGCTGGAGACTGAGTGTGAACGAATGTGGCCTTTGTTGTCTTTTCCTAGTGCCACCTCGCGCACATGCGGGGGGAGGGGGTTGCGCACATGCGGGGGGAGATGGCTGTCATTTCATGTGTGGCGGAGTGGCGACAGGCATAAACAAGGGCAGATAGCATGAATTAAGTAGATGTGGATATTTGTATATGTATGTGTGTGTATATATATGTATACGTTGAGATATGTAGGTATGTATATGTGCGTGTGTGGATGTGTATGTATATTTCTATGTGTGTTGGTGGGTTGGGCCATTCTTTCGTCTGTTTCCTTGCACTGCCTCGCTAACGCCGGAGACAGCAACAAAGTATAAGAAAAAAATAAACATCCACTGCAATACCTTCCAAACCCGCTGCCTTGCCGGCTTTCACCTTCCGCAAAGCTTTCACTACTTCTTCTCTGTTTACCAAATCATTCTCCCTAACCCTCTCACTTTGCACATCACCTCGACCAAAATACCCTATATCTGCCACTCTATCATCATACACATTCAACAAACCTTCAAAATACTCACTTCATCTCCTCACATCGCCACTACTTGTTATCACCTCCCCATTAGACCCCTTCACTGATGTTCCCATTTGTTCCCTTGTTTTACGCTCTTTATTCAACCCTTTATTCACATCTTTTTATTCTCCCTAAAATTTAGTGATACCTTATCACCCCAACTCTCATTTGCCCTCTTTTTCACCTCTTACACCTTTCTCTTGACCTCATGCCTCTTTCCTTTACAAATCTCCCAGTCATTTGCATTATTTTCCTTCAAAAATCGTCCAAATGCCTCTCTCTTCTCTTTCACTAACAATCTTACTTCTTCATCCCACCACTTACTGCCCTTTCTAATCTGCCCATCGCCCACGCATCTCATGCCAAAAGCATCTATTCGCAAGCCATCACTTCTTCCCTAAATTCATCCCATTCTTCTTACTCCCTTTACGTACTTCGTCATCACCTTTTTCCACTCTGTATTCGTCTCTCCTGGTACTTCCTCACACAAGTCTCCTTCCCAAGCTCACTTACTCTCACCACTCTCTTTACCCCAATATTCTCTCTTTTTTTATGAAAACCTCTATACATCTCTGTCACTTCCACAAGACATCCCTTCAGTTGCACTTCTCAGCATATTAACATCCAAAAGCCTCTCTTTTGCGCGCATATAAATTAACACGTAATTCAATAATGCTCTCTGGCCATATCTCTTACTTACATACGTATACTTATGTATATATCTCTTTCTTCTCATGACCAGGTACATAGGGACCAGTAATCACCCATCTGTCGCATTCTCCCCATGTCACAATTTATTTATTTATTTATTATACTCTATCGCTGTTTACCGCGTTAGCGAGGTAGCGCAAGGAAACAGATGAAAGTATGGCCCAAACCACCCATATACACATGTATATACATACACGTCCACACACGCACATGTACATACCTATACATCTCAACGCATATATATGAATACACACACAGACATATACAGATATACACATGTACATAATTCACTCTGCCTGTCTTTATTCACTCCCATCGCTATCCCATCACACATGAAATAACAACCCCCTCCCCAAGCATGTGCGCGAGGTAGCGCTAGGAAAAAACATCAAAGGCCACATTCGTTCACACTCAGTCTCTAGCTGTCATGTATAATGCACCGAAACCACAGCTCCCTTTACACATCCAGGCCCAAAAAAACTTTCCATGGTTTAGCCCCGACGCTTCACATGCCCTGGCTCAATCCAATGAGAGCACGTTGACCCCGGTATACCACATTGTTCCAATTCACTCTGGTCCTTGCACGCCCTTAACCCTCCTGCATGTTCAGACCCCTACCATTAAAAATCTTTTTCACGCCATCTTTCCACCTCCAATTTGGTCTCCCACTTCTCGTTACCTCCATCTCTGACACATATATCCTCTTGGTCAATCTTTCCTAACTCATTCTCTCCATCTGACCAAACCATTTCAAAACATCCTCCCCTGCTCTCTCAACCACACTCTCGTTATTACCACACATCTCTCTGACCCTATTATTACTTGCTCAATCAAACCACCTAACACCACATAATGTCCTCAAACATCTCATTTCCAGCACATCCACCTACCTCCGCACAGCTCTATCTATAACCCACTCCTCGCAACCATATAACATAACATTGTTGGAACTACTATTCCTTCAAACATACACATTTTTGCTTTCCAAGATAATGTTCTCGACTTCCACACAGTCTTCAACGCTCCCAGAACTTTCGCCCCTCCCCACCCTATGATTCACTTCCGCTTCCATGGTTCCATCCGCTGTCAAATCCACTCTTATATATCTAAAACACTTCCCTTCCTCCAGTTTTTCTCCATTCAAACTTACCTCCCAATTGACTTGTCCCTCAACCCTACTGTACCTAAAAACCTTGCTCTTATTCACATTTACTCTCGACTTTCTTCTTTCACACACTTTACCTAACTCAGTCATAGCTTCTGTAGTTTCTCACAAGAATCAGCCACCATCGCTGTATCATCAGCGAACGACAACTGACTCACTTACCAAGCTCTCTCATCCACAACAGACTGCATACTTGCCCCTCTTTCCAAAACTCACCCATTCACCTCCCTAACAACCCCATCCATAAACAAATTAAACAACCATGGACACATCACACACCACTGCCGCAAACGAACATTCACTGAGGACCAATCACTTTCCTCTCTTCCTACTCGTACAGAAGCCCTACATCCTCGATAAAAACTCTTCACTGCTTCCAACAACTTGCCCCCCACTCCATATATTCTTAATACCTCCCGCAAAGCATCTCTATCAACTCTATCATATGCCTTCTCCAGATCCATAAATGCTACATACAAATCCATCTCCTTTTCTAAGTACTTCTCACATACATTCTTCAAAGCAAACACCTGAACCACACATCCTTTACAACTTCTGAAACCACACCTCTTCCGGAATCTGATGTTCTGTACATGCATTCACCCTCTCAATCAATACCCTCCCATATAATTTCCCGGAGATATTCAACAAAGTTATACCTCTGTAATTTGAGCACTCACTTTTATCCCATTTGCCTTTGTACAATGGCACTATGCACGCATTCCTCCAATCCTCAGGCATCTCATCATGAGACATACATACGTTAAATAACCTTACCAACCAGTCAACAGTACAGAAACTCCCTTTTTTAAGAAATTCCAATGCAATACCATCCAAACCCTCTGCCTTGCCGGCTTTCATCTTCCGCAAAGCTTGTACTACCTCTCCTCAGTTTACCAAATCATTCTCCCTAACACTCTCACTTTTCATACCACCTCGACCAAAACACCCTATATCTGCCACTCTATCATCAAACACATTCAACAAATCTTCAAAAATACTCACTCCATCTCCTTCTCACATCACCACTACTTGTTATCACCTCCCCATTAGCCCTTTTCACTGAATTTCCCATTTGTTCCCTTGTCTTACGCACTTTATTTACCTCCTTCCAAAACATCTTTTCATTCTCTCTAAAATTTAATGGTACCGACCCAACTCTCATTTGCCCTCTTTTTCACCTCTTGCACCTTTCTCTTGACCTCCTGCCCTTTTCTATTCTACATCTCCGACTCATGTGCATTATTTCCCTGCAAAAAACGTCCAAACGCCTCTCTCTTATCTTTCACTGATAATCTTACTTCTTCATGCCACCACTCACGACCCTTTTAATCTGCCCACTTCCCATGCTTCTCATGCCACAAGCATCTTTTGTGCAAGCCATCACTGCTTCCCTAAATCCATCCCATTCCTCCCCACCTCTCCTTACATCCTTTGTTCTCACCTTTTTCCATTCTGTACTCAGTCCCTCTTCGTACTTCCTCACACAAGTCTCCTTCAGAAGCTCACTTACTCTCACCACTCTTCACCCCAACATTCTCTTTTCTTTTCTGAAAACCTCTACAAATCTTCACCTTCACCTCCATAAGATAATGATCAGACATCCCTCTAGTTGCATCTCTCAGCATATTAACATCCAAGTTTCTTTCGCGCGCCTATCAATTAACACGTAATCCAATTACGCTCTCTGGCCACCTCTCCTTCAAACATACGTATATTTATGTATATCTTTCCTTTTAAACAAAGTATTCCCAATCACCAGTCCTTTTTCAGCACCCAAATCAACAAGCTCTTCACAATTTCCCTTTAAAACACTGAACGCCCCATGTGCGGTAATTATTCCCTCAACGGCCACATTACTTACATTTGCATTCAAATCACCCATCACTATAACCCGGTCTCGTTCATGAAAACTACTAACACAGTCAGCTGCTCCCAAAACACTTGCCTCTCATGATGTTTCTTCTCATACCCAGGTGCATTTGCACCAATAGTCACCCATTTCTCTCCTTCCACTTTCGATTTTACCCATATAAATTCAGAGTTTACTATGTTACACTCTATTACATACTCCCACCACTCCTGTTTCAGGAGTAGTGCTACTCCTTCCCTTGCTCTTCTACTCTCACTAACCCCTGACTTTACTCCCAAGACATTCCCAAACCACTCTTCCCCTTACCCTTGAGCTTCGTTCCACCCAGAGCCAAGAAATCAAGGTTTCTTTCCTCAAACATACTACCTATCTCACATTTTCTTCTCATCTAGGTTACATCCACACACATTTAGACACCCTAATCTAAGCCTTCGAGGAGGAGGAGAACTCCCACCTGACTCCTTCTTTTGTTTCCCCTTTTAAAATGTAGTACAAGGAGGGGAGGGTTTCCCGCCTCCGGTTCCTGTCCCATTTAATCACCTTCTAGGACACGTGAGGATATTGTGAGAAGTATTATCTCTCCTCTATCCCCAAAGGATATATATATGTATATATTGAAAAGGATTTCAATTTTGCAAGGGATCAAGTATATTCTTAAGAATTAACGGGAAACTGAAACACAATCGTGTTTCATGTTCCCCTAGAACTCTCAAGAGTGTATACATATATATATATATATATATATATATATATATATATATATATATATATATATATATATATATATATTTTTTTTTTTTCCTTTGTCGCTGTCTCCCGCGTTTGCAAGGTAGCGCAAGAAAAACAGACGAGAGAAATGGCCCAACACACCCCCATACACATGTATATACATACGTCCACACACGCAAATATACATACCTACACAGCTTTCCATGGTTTACCCCAGACGCTTCACATGCCCTGATTCAACCTACTGACAGCACGTCAACCCCGGGATAGCACATCGATCCAATTCACTCTATTCCTTGCCCTCCATTCACCCTTCTGCATGTTCAGGCCCCGATCACACAAAATCTTTTCACTCCATCTTTCCACCTCCAATTTGGTCTCCCACTTCTCCTCGTTCCCTCCACCTCCGACACATATATCCTCTTGGTCAATCTTTCCTCACTCATTCTCTCCATGTGCCCAAACCACTTCAAAACACCCTCTTCTGCTCTCTCAACCACGCACTTTTTATTTCCACACATCTCTCTTACACTTACGTTACTTATTCGATCAAACCACCACACACCACACGTTGTCCTCAAACATCTCATTTCCAGCACATCCATCCTCCTGCGCACAACTCTATCCATAGCCCACGCCTCGCAACCATACAACATTGTTGGAACCACTATTCCTTCAAACATACCCATTTTTGCTTTCCGAGATAATGCCTCTGACTTCCATACATTCTTCAAGGCTCCCAGAATTTTCGCCCCTCCCACACCAAATGATGCACTTCCGCTTCCATGGTTCCATCCGCTGCCAGATCCACTCCCAGATATCTAAAACACTTTACTTCCTCCAGTTTTTCTCCATTCAAACTTACCTCCCAATTGACTTGACCCTCAACCCTACTGTACCTAATAACCTTGCTCTTTATCACATTTACTCTTAACTTTCTTCTTTCACACACTTTACCAAACTCAGTCACCAGCTTCTGCAGTTTCTCACATGAATCAGCCACCAGCAACCAGCGAACAACAACTAACTCACTTCCCAAGCTCTCTCATCCCCAACAGACTTCATACTTGCCCCTCTTTCCAAAAATCTTGCATTCACCTCCCTAACAACCCCATCCATAAACAAATTAAACAACCATGGATACATCACACACCCCTGCCGCAAACCTACATTCACTGATAAACAATCACTTTCCTCTCTTCCTACACGTACACATGCCTTATATCCTCGATAAAAACTTCTCACTGCTTCTAACAATTTGCCTCCCACACCATATATTCATAATACCTTCCACAGAGCATCTCTATCAACTCTAGCATATGCCTTCTCCAGATCCATAAATGCTACATACAAATCCATTTGCTTTTCTAAGTATTTCTCACATACATTCTTCAAAGCAAACACCTGATCCACACATCCTCTACCACTTCTGAAACCACACTGCTCTTCCCCAATCTGATGCTCTCTACATACCTTCACCCTCGCAATCAATACCCTCCCATATAATTTACCAGGAATACTCAACAAACTTATACCTCTGTAATTTGAGCACTCACTCTTATCCCCTTTGCCTTTGTACAATGGCACTATGCAAGCATTCCGCCAATCCTCAGGCACCTCACCATGAGTCATACATACATTAAATAACCTTACCAACCAGTCAACAATACAGTCACCCCCTTTTTTAATAAATTCCACTGCAATACCATCCAAACCTGCTGTCTTGCCGGCTTTCATCTTCCGCAAAGCTTTCACTACCTCTTCTCTGTTTACCAAATCATTTTCCCTAACCCTCTCACTTTGCACACCACCTCGACCAAAACACCCTATATCTGCCACTCTATCATCAAACACATTCAACAAACCTTCAAAATACTCACTCCATCTCCTTCTCACATCACCACTACTTGTTATCACCTCCCCATTTGCGCCCTTCACTGAAGTTCCCATTTGCTCCCTTGTCTTACGCACTTTATTTACCTCCTTCCAGAACATCTTTTTATTCTCCCTAAAATTTAATGATACTCTCTCAGCCCAACTCTCATTTGCCCTTTTTTTCACCTCTTGCACCTTTCTCTTGACCTCCTGTCTCTTTCTTTTATACATCTCCCACTCAATTGCATTTTTTACCTGCAAAAATCGCCCAAATGCCTCTCTCTTCTCTTTCACTAATAATCTTACTTCTTCATCTCACCACTCACTACCTTTTCTAATCAACCCACCTCCCACTCTTCTCATGCCACAAGCATCTTTTGCGCAATCCATCAGTGATTCCCTAAATACATTCCATTCCTCCCCCACTCCCCTTACTTCCATTGTTCTTACCTTTTTCCATTCTGTACTCAGTCTCTCCTGGTACTTCCTCACACAAGTCTCCTTCCCAAGGTCACTTACTCTCACTACCCTCTTCACCCCAACATTCACTCTTCTTTTCTGAAAACCCATACAAATCTTCACCTTAGCCTCCACAAGCTAATGTTCAGACATCCCTCCAGTTGCACCTCTCAGCACATTAACATCCAAAAGTCTCTCTTTCGCGCGCCTGTCAGTTAACACGTAATCCAATAACGCTCTCTGGCCATCTCTCCTACTTACATACGTATACTTATGTATATCTCGCTTTTTAAACCAGGTATTCCCAATCACCAGTCCTTTTTCAGCACATAAATCTACAAGCTCTTCACCATTTCCATTTACAACACTGAACACCCCATGTATACCAATTATTCCCTCAACTGCCATATCACTCACCTTTGCATTCAAATAACCCATCACTATAACCCGGTCTTATGCATCAAAACCACTAACACACTCATTCAGCTGCTCCCAAAACACTTGCCTCTCATGATCTTTCTTCTTGCGCCCCGGTGTATATGCACCAATAATCACCCATCTCTCTCCATCAACTTTCAGTTTTACCCATATTAATCGAGAATTTACTTTCTTACATTCTATCACATACTCCCACAACTATATATATATATATATATATATATATATATATATATATATATATATATATATATATATATATATATATATATATATATATATATATATATATATATATATATATATATATATATATATATATATATATATATATATATATATATATATATATATATATATATATTATAATATATATACATATATATATATTTTATATATATATATATATATATTATTTATATAATTCTATATATATATATTTTTTCCCTGGAGATAGGGGATTAAAATACTTCCACTATTCCTGGTTATTAGGTTATTGGTTTTGGGTTTCAGTGGGTTGGGGTTTCAAGTCAATTGGGAGGTGGTTAAATGGGGGAAAAATTTGGAGGAAGGGGAAGGTTTTAGATTCTGGGAGTGGATCTGGCAGGGATGGAACATGGAGCGGAAGTGCTATTGGGTGGGGGGGCGAAAATTGGGAGCCTTGAAGATGTGTGGAAGTCGAGAACATAAAATTGGAAAGCAAAAATGGGTATGTTTGAAGAATAGGGTTTTAACAATATTTTTTGGTTTGGGGGCGCGGGCTATGGATGAGTTGTGCGCAGGAGGAGGTGTGCTGGAAATGGGTGTTTGAGGACATTTTGTGGTGTGAGGTGTTTGATCGAGTAAGTAACGTAAGGGTAAGAGGGATGTGTGGAAATAAAAAGAGCGTGCTTGAGAGAGCAGAAGAGGGTGTTTTGAAATGGTTTGGGCACATGGAGAGAATGAGTGAGGAAAGATTGACCAAGAGGATATATGTGTCGGAGGTGGAGGGAACGAGGAGAAGAGGGAGAACAAATTGGAGGTGGAAAGATGGAGTGAAAAAGATTTTGTGTGATCGGGGCCTGAACATGCAGGAGGGTGAAAGGAGGGCAAGGAATAGAGTGAATTGGAGCGATGTGGTATACCGGGTTGACGTGCTGTCAGTGGATTGAATCAAGGCATGTGAAGCGTCTGGGGTAAACCATGGAAAGCTGTGTAGGTATGTATATTTGCGTGTGTGGACGTATGTATATACATGTGTATGGGGTGGGTTGGGCCATTTCTTTCGTCTGTCTCCTTGCGCTACCTCGCAAACGCGGGAGACAGCGACAAAGGAAAAAAAAAAAAAAAATATATATATATATATATATATATATATATATATATATATATATATATATATATATATATATTTTATTTATTTATTTTGCTTTGTCTTTGTCTCCTGCGTTTGCGAGGTAGCGCAAGGAAACAGTCGAAAGAATGTCCCATCCCGCCCACATACATTTGTATATACATACACGCCCACACATGCAAATATACATACCTATACATCTCAATGTACACATATAGATACACCCACAGACATATACATATATACACCTGCACATAATTCATACTGTCTGCCTTTATTTGTTCCCATCGCCACCTCGCCACACATGGAATAACAACCCCCACCCCCCTCATGTGTGCGAGGTAGCGCTAGGAAAAGATACCAAAGGCCCCGTTCGTTCACACTCAGTCTTTAGCTGTCATGTAATAATGCAACGAAACCACAGCTCCCTTTCCACATCCAGGCCCCACACAACTTTCCATGGTTTACCCCAGACGCTTCACATGCCCTGGTTCAATCCATTGACAGCACGTCGACCCCAGTATACCATATCGTTCCAATTCACTCTATTCCTTGCACGCCTTTCACCTTCCTGCATGTTCAGGCCCCGATCACTCAAAATCTTTTTCACTCCATCTTTCCACGTCCAATTTGGTCTCCCACTTCTCGTTCCCTACACCTCTGACACATATATCCTCTTGGTCAATCTTTCCTCACTTATTCTCTCCATGTGACCAAACCATTTCAAAACACCCTCTTCTGCTCTCTCAACCACACTATTTTTATTATCACACATCTCTCTTACCCTTACATTACTTACTCGATCAAACCACGTCACACCACATATTGTCCTCAAACATCTCATTTCCAGCACATCCACCCTCCTGCGCAGAACTCTATCCATAGCCCACGCCTCGCAACCATACAACATTGTTCGAACCACTATTCCTTCAAACATACCCATCTTTGCTTTCTGAGATAATGTTCTCGACTTCCAAACATTCTTCAAGGCTCCAAGAATTTTCGCCGCCTCCCCCACCCTATGATTTACTTCCGCTTCCATGGTTCCTTCCGCTGCCAGATCCACTCCCAGATATCTAAAACACTTTACTTCCTCCAGTTATTCTCCATTCAAACTTACCTCCCAATTGACTTGACCCTCAACCCTACTGTACCTAATAACCTTGCTCTTATTCACATTTACTCTTAACTTTCTTCTTTCACACACTTTACCAAACTCAGTCACCAGTTTCTGCAGTTTCTTACATGAATCAGCCACCAGCGCTGTATCATCAGCGAACAACAACTGACTCACTTCCCAAGCTCTCTCATCCACAACAGACTGCATACTTGCCCCTCTTTCCAAAACTCTTCCATTCACCTCCCTAATAACCCCATCCAGAAACAAATTAAACAACAAGTGAGACATCACACACCCCTACCGCAAACCTACATTCACTGAGAACCAATCACGTCTATCACCTCTATTACCTCTATCATATGCCTTCTCCAGATCCATAAATGCTACATACAAATCCATTTGTTTTTTTAAGTATTTCTCACATACTTTCTTCAAAGCAAACACCTGATCCACACATCCTCTACCACTTCTGAAACAACACTGCTCTTCCCCAGTCTGATGCTCTTTACATGCCTTCACCCTCTCAATCAATACCCTCCCATATAATTTACCAGGAATACTCAACATACTTATTCCTCTGTAATTTGAACACTCACTCTTTTCCCTTTTGCCTTTGTACAATGGCACTATGCAAGCATTCCGGCAATCCTCAGGCACCTCACCTTGAATCATACATACATTAAATAACCTTACCAACCAGTCAACAATACAGTCACCCCCTTTTGTAATAAATTCCACTGCAATACCATCGAAAACTGCTGCCTTGCCGGCTTTCATCTTCCGTAAAGCTTTTACTACCTCTTCTCTATTTACCAAATCATTTTCCCTAACCCTCTCACTTTGCACACCACCTCGACCAAAACACCCTATATCTGCCACTCTATCATGAAAAACATTCAACAAGCCTTCAAAATACTCACTCTATGTCCTTCTCACATCACCACTACTTTTTATCACCTCCCCATTAGCCCCCTTCACTGAAGTTCCCATTTTCTCCCTTGTCTTACGCACTTTATTTACCTCCTTCTAAAACATCTTTTTATTGTCTCTAAAGTTTAATGATACTCTCTCACGCCAACTCTCATTTGCTCTCTTTTTCACATCTTGCATCTTTCTCCTGACCTCTTGGCTCTTTCTTTTATACATCTCCCACTCATTTGAACTTTTCCTGCAAAAATCGTCCAAATGCCTCTCTCTTCTCTTTCACCAATAGTCTTACTTCTTCATCCCGCCATTCACTACCCTTTCTAATGTGGCCACCTCCCACGCTTCTCATGCCACAAGCATCTTTTGCGCAAGCCATCACTGCTTCCCTAAATACATCCCATTCCTTACCCACTAATCTTACGTTCTTTGTTCTCACCTTTTTCCATTCTGTAATCAGTTTCTAATGGTACTTCCTCACAAGAGTTTCCTTCCCAAGCTCACTTACTCTCACCGCTCTCTTCACCCTAACATTCTCTCTTCTTTTCTGAAAACCTCTACAAATCTTCACCTTCGCCTCCACAAGATAATGTTCAGACATCCCTCCAGTTGCACCTCTCAGCATATTAACATCCAAAAGTCTCTCTTTCTCGCGCCTATCAATTAACATGTAATCGAATAACGCCCTCTGGCCATCTCTCCTACTTACATACGTATACTTATGTATGGGTTTCTTTTTAAACCAGGTATTCCCAATCACCAGTCCTTTTTCAGCACATAAATCTACAAGCTCTTCACCATTTCCATTTACAACACTGAACACCCCATATATATACCAATTATTCACTCAACTGCCACATTAATCACTTTGCATTCAAATCACCCATCACTATAACCCGATCTCGTGCATCAAAACCAGTAACACACTCATTCAGCTTCTTCCAAAACACTTACCTCTAATGATCTTTCTTCTCATGCCCAGGTGCATATGCACCAATAATCTCCCATCTCTCTCCATCAACTTTCTGTTTTACGAATATTAATCTAGAATTTACATTCTTACACTCTATCACATACTCCCACAACTCCTGTTTCATGAGTAGTGCTACTCTCTCCCTTGTTCTTGTCCTCTCACTAACCCCTGACTTTACTCCCAAGATATTCCCAAACCACTCTTCCCCTTTACCCTTGAGCTTTGTTTCACACAGAGCCAAAACACCCAGGTTCCTTTCCTCAAACATACTACCTATCTCTCCTTTTTCTCATCTTGGTTACATGCACACACATTTAGTCATCCCAATCTGAGCCTTCGAGGAGGATTAGCACTCCCAGCGTGACTCCTTCTTCTGTTTCCCCTTTTAGAATGTTAAAATACAAGGAGGGGAGGGTTTCTAGCCCCCCGTTCCCGTCCCCTCTAGTCGCCTTCTACGACACGTGAGGAATGCGTGGGAAGTACTCTTTCTCCCCTATCCCCAGGTATAAAAATATAAATGAATAAAAAATCTGACTTCTAACGTAGTCAGTCCAAAAGTCCTTTTGGTTCTGACCTTAAAATCATCTTCTGGTGTTCAACTTCTATTACTGGTTATAACTTGATGCTAATAACCTTAATGACCCTGGCAGCTGATAGCCCTAAAGCCCAAATAACTAAACAACCAACCACTAACCATTAAAAGAGCACTAAATACCTAGGATTCATTCATGATTCTATATATTCTTTTTTTGATGACATCAGCAGATGGAAGTTTTTATATTGTTGGGCGCAGTAGTCGTGTTGAAAAATCAGTGGAGGCTCATCATGGTGCCATTTTAGCTGGCCGATGGCGTCACGATGGAGGTGGTCTTGTCACAGTCGGTGAGGATGGTTTGTTGAAGATCTGGTCTACAAGTGCAATGCTGCGACCAACACTCGCCCAAGTATCAGTGCCAGTTTATGGTACAGCTTGGGCACCTGATTCAGATGCTGTCCTGTATACAACAGGCACAAACCTGATTATAAATCATTGGTACCAAATTCGATGTCTATTCAGGTAAAAAAAGAAGCATAAGAATGACCAGTTTCTGATGGATATGGTTACCCCATCTTTG
Source organism: Panulirus ornatus (assembly GCF_036320965.1). Taxonomy (NCBI): domain Eukaryota; kingdom Metazoa; phylum Arthropoda; class Malacostraca; order Decapoda; family Palinuridae; genus Panulirus; species Panulirus ornatus. Next base: position 23,355,629 of record NC_092227.1, read on the forward strand.
GTTTTGAGAAATTAGAAAATTTCCTTGTTTCACTGGTGCAAAACTGTGAATTACCATAGATAATTGATTATCCAAGGGTTAGGTATCCCTGGGGATAGGGAAGAAATAATACTTCCCACGTATTCCCTACATCTCATAGAAGGTGACTAAAAGGGATGGGAACAGGGTACTAGAAATCCTCCCCTCCGGTTATACTTTTATGAAAGAGGGAACAGCTAGGGGCCAAGTGAGGATATTTCCCTCTGAGACTCAGTCATATGCTCTTGATGCTACCTCACTATTGCAGGAAATGTGAAATATGTATTTATATATATTTGTATATATATATATATATATATATATATATATATATATATATATATATATATATATATATATATATATATATATATATGTATATATATATATATATATATATATATATATATATATATATATATATATATATATATATATATATATATATATATATATAGATGGATAGATAGATATATATCTATTCTTTCTTTCAAACTATTCGCCATTCCCCGCATTAGCGAGGTAGCGTTAAGAACAGAGAAAAGGGCCTTTAAGGGAATATACTCACCTGGCCACCTTCTCTACTCGTTCTTTTGGAAAATTAAAAAAAGATAATGAGAGGGGAGGATTTCCAGCCCCCCGCTCTCTCCCCTTTTAGTCGCCTTCTACGACACGTAGGGAATACGTGGAAAGTATTCTTTCTCCCCTATCCCCAGGGATATATATATATATATATATATATATATATATATATATATATATATATATATATATATATATATATATATATGTATATATATATATATATATATATATATATATATATATATATATATATATATATATATATATATATATATATATATATATATATATATATATATATATATATATATATATATTTCTTTCTTTCAAGCCATTCGCCATTTCCCGCGTTAGCGAGGTAGCGCCAAGAACAGAGGACTGGGCCTTTTTTGGAATATCCTCACCTGGTCCCCTCTGTTCCTTCCCTTGGAAAATTAAAAAAAAAAACGAGAGGGAAGGATTTCCAGCCCCCCGCTCCCTCCCCTTTAAGTCGCCTTCTACGACACGCAGGGAATACGTGGGAAGTATTCTTAATCCCCTATCCCCATATATATATATATATAAGTATATATATATATATATATATATATATATATATATATATATATATATATATATATATATATATATATATATATATATATATATATATATATATATATATATATATATATATATATATATATATATATATGTATACATATATATATATATATATTTATATATATATATATATATATATATATATTCTTTTTTTTTTTCAAACTATTCGCCATTTCCCGCATCAGCGAGGTAGCGTTAAGAACAGAGGACTGGGCCTTTGAGGGAATACCCTCACCTGGCCCAATTCTCTGTTCCTTCTTTTGGAAAATTGAAAAAAAAAAAAAAAAAAAAAAGAAACGAGAGGGGAGGATTTCCAGCCCCCCGCTCCCTCCCCTTTTAGTCGCCTTCTACGAAACGCAGGGAATACGTGGGAAGTATTCTTAATCCCCTATCCCCAGGGATAATATATATATATATATATATATATATATATATATATATATATATATATATATATATATATATATATATATATATATATATATATATATATATATATATATGAATATATATATATATATATATATACATATATATATATATATATATATATATATATATATATATATATATATATATATATATATATATATATATATATATATATATATATATATATATATATATTTGTATATCTATATATATATATATATATATATATATATATATATATATATATATATATATATATATATATATATATATATATATATATATATATATATATATATATATATATATATATATATATATATATATTTTTTTTTTTTTTTTGCTTTGTCGCTGTCTCCCGCGTTTGCGAGGAAGCGCTAGGAAACAGACGAAAGAAATGGCCCAACCCACCCCCATACATATGTATATACATACGTCCAAACACGCAAATATACATACCTAAACAGCTTTCCATGTTTATCCCAGACGCTTCACATGCCCTGATTCAATCCACTGACAGCACGTCAACCCCGGTATACCACATCGATCCAACTCACTCTATTCCTTGCCCTCATTTCACCCTCCTACATGTTCAGGCCCCGATAACACAAAATCTTTTTCACTACATCTTTCCACCTCCAATTTAGTCTCCCACTTCTCCTCGTTCCCTCCACCTCTGACACATATATCCTCTTGGTCAATCTTTCCTCACTCATTCTCTCCATGTGCCCAAACCATTTCAAAACAAACTCTTCTGCTCTCTCAACCACGCTCTTTTTATTTCCACACATCTCTCTTACCCTTACGTTACTTACTCGATCAAACCACCTCACACCACACATTGTCCTCAAACATCTCATTTCCAGCACATCCATCCTCCTGCGCACAACTCTATCCATAGCCCACGCCTCGCAACCATACAACATTGTTCGAACCTCATTTCCTTCAAACATACCAATTTTTGCTTTCCGAGATAATGTTCTCGACTTCCACACATTATTCAAGGCTCCCAGAATTTTCGCCCGCTCCCCCACCCTATGATCCACTTCCGCTTCCATTGTTCCATCCGCTGACAGATCCACTCTCAGATATCTAAAACACTTTACTTCCTCCAGTTTTTCTCCATTCAAACTTACCTCCCAATTGACTTGACCCTTAACCCTACTGTACCTAATAACCTTGCTCTTATTCCCATTTACTCTTAACTTTCTTCTTTCACACACTTTACCAAACTCAGTCACCAGCTTCTGCAGTTTCTAACATGAATCAGCCACCAGCGCTGTATCATCAGCGAACAACAACTGACTCACTTCCCAAGCTCTCTCATCCACAACAGACTTCATACTTGCCCCTCTTTCCAAAACTCTTGCATTCACCTCCCTAACAACCCCATCCAAAAACAAATTAAACAACCATGGAGATATCACACACCCCTGCCGCAAACCTATATTCACTGACAACCAATCACTTTCCTCTCTTCCTACACGTACACATGCCTTACATCCTCGATAAAAACTTTTCAATGCTTCTAACAACTTGCCTCCCACACCATATATTCTTAATACCTTCCACAGAGCATCTCTATCAACTCTATCATATGCCTTCTCCAGATCCATAAATGCTACATACAAATCCATTTGCTTTTCTAAGTATTTCTCACATACATTCTTCAAAGCAAACACCTGATCCACACATCCTCGACCATTTCTGAAACCACACTGCTCTTCCCCAATCTGATGCTCTGTACATGCCTTCACCCTCTCAATCAATACCCTCCCATATTATTTACCAGGAATACTCAACAAACTTATACCTCTGTTATTTGAGCACTCACTCTTATCCCCTTTGCCTTTGTACAATGGCACTATGCACGCATTCCGCCAATCCTCAGGCACCTCACCATGAGTCATACATACATTAAATAACCTTACCAACCAGTCAATAATACAGTCACCCCCTTTTTTAATAAATTCCAATGCAACACCATCCAAACCTGCTGCCTTGCCGGCTTTCATCTTCTGCAAAGTTTATGCTACCTCTTCTCTGTTTACCAAATCATTTTCCCTAACCCTCTCACTTTGCACACCACCTCGACCAAAACACCCTATATCTGCCACTCTATCATCAAACACATTCAACAAACCTTCAAAATACTCACTCCATCTCCTTCTCACATCACCACTACTTGTTATCACCTCCCCATTTGCGCCCTTCACTGAAGTTCCCATTTGCTCCTTTGTCTTACGCACTTTATTTACCTCCTTCCAGAATATCTTTTTATTCTCCCAAAAATTTAATGATACTCTCTCACCCCAACTCTCATTTGCCCTCTTTTTCACCTCTTGCACCTTTTTCTTGACCGTCTGTCTCTTTCTTTTATACATCTCCCACTCAATTTCATTTTTTCCTACAAAAATCATCCAAATGCCTCCCTCTTCTCTTTCACTAATAATCATCCTTCTTCATCCCACCACTCACTACCCTTTCTAATCAACCCACCTCCCACTCTTCTCATGCCACAAGCATCTTTTGCGCAATCCTGATTCCCTAAATACATCCCATTCCTCCACCACTCCCCTTACTTCCATTGTTCTTACCTTTTTCCATTCTGTACTCAGTCTCTCCTGTTACTTCCTCACACAAGTCCCCTTCCCAGCTCACTTACTCTCACCACCCTCTTCACCCCAACATTCACTCTTCTTTTCTGAAAACCCCCACAAATCTTCACCTTAGCCTCCACAAGATAATGATCAGACATCCCTCCAGTTGCACCTCTCAGCACATTAACATCCAAAAGTCTCTCTTTCGCGCGCCTGTCAATTAACACGTAATCCAATAACTCTCTCTAGCCATCTCTCCTACTTACATACGTATACTTATGTATATCTCGCTTTTTAAACCAGGTATTCCCAATCATCAGTCCTTTTTCAGCACATAAATCTACAAGCTCTTCACCATTTCCATTTACAACACTGAACACCCCATGTATACCAATTATTCCCTCAACTGCCACATTACTCACCTTTGCATTCAAATCACCCATCACCATAACCCGGTCTCGTGCATCAAAACCACTAACACACTCATTCAGCTGCTCCTAAAACACTTGCCTCTCATGATCTTTCTTCTCATGCCCAGGTGCATATGCACCAATAATCACCCATCTCTCTCCATCAACTTTCAGTTTTACCCATATTAATCGAGAATTTACTTTCTTACATTCTATCACATACTCCCACAACTCCTGTTTCAGGAGTAGTGCTACTCCTTCCATTGTTCTTGTCCTCTCACTAACCCCTGACTTTACTCCCAAGACATTCCCAAACCACTCTTCCCCTTTACCCTTGAACTTCGTTTCACTCAGAGCCAAAACATCCAGGATTCTTTCCTCAAACATACTACCTATCTCTCCTTTTTTCACATCTTGGTTACATCCACACACATTTAGACACCCCAGTCTGAGCCTTCGAGGAGGATGAGCATTCCCCGCGTGACTCCTTCTTCTGTTTCCCATTTTAGAAAGTTAAAAAAAAAAATACAAGGATGGTAGGATTTCTGGCCCCCCGCTCCCGTCCCCTTTAGTCGCCTTCTACGACACGCAAGAAATACGTGGGAAGTATTCTTTCACCCCTATCCCCAGGGATAGCATATATATATATATATATATATATATATATATATATATATATATATATATATATATATATATATATATGTATACTATCCCTGGGGATAGGGGATTAAGAATACTTCCCCCGTATTCCCTGCGTGTCGTAGAAGGCGACTAAAAGGGGAGGGAGCGGGAGGATGGAAATCCTCCCCTCTCGTTTTTTTTTTTTTTTTTTTTAATTTTCCAAACGAAGGAACAGAGGAGGGCCAGGAGAGGATATTTCCACAAAGGCCCAGTCCTCTGTTCTTAACGCTACCTCGCTAATGCGGGAAATGGCGAATAGCTTAAAAGAAAAAAAAAAAAAAAAATATATATATATATATATATATATATATATATATATATATATATATATATATATATATATATATATATATATATATATATACGTACACATACATACGCACATATACACACACACACATATACATATATATATACATATAAAAAATGTAAGAAATAATTTAGAAAACTGAAACTTCTAGCTTGAAATGAAATGAAAAAATGAATGTCACATAATGCTTCAACCTCAGGCTATGGAAAAGGGAAATGTATAATTTATTTACACAAACGTCAATAGCAGTTCTCATCAATTTAACCACTGTATCAATAAGCTTCAATGTCTAAGCTACATTTTTTCCAATTTCACTATTTTCTTGTCGAAGCACCATGCATGAAAACTATCACTCAAGTAACACAAATATTAACATTTGCTTCCCCTTTAAAAAAGTTCTGGGGAAGTCTGTCTCGATACACTGCGGGACACTCTACCACCTGCCGAGGTTTGTGTTGCAATGGATTCTTGATTCACACACATATATATATATACATATATAAATATATATATATATATATATATATATATATATATATATATATATATATATATATATATATATATATATATATATATATATATATATATATATATATATATATATGTAAGAACGAGAGATGGCCAGAGAGCGGTATTGGATTACGTGTTAATTGATAGGCGCGCGAAAGAGAGACTTTTGGATGTTAATGTGCTGAGAGGTGCAAGTGGAGGGATGTCTGATCATTATCGTAAGGAGGCGAAGGTGAAGATTTGTAGCTGTTTTCAGAAAAGAAGAGAGAATGTTGGGGTGAAGAGGGTGGTGAGAGTAAGTGAGCTTCGAAAGAGACCTGTGTGAGGAAGTACCAGGAGAGACTGAGTACAGAATGGAAAAGGGTGAGAACAAACGAGGTAAGGGGAATGGTGGAGGAATGGGATGTATTTAGGGAATCAGTGATGGCTTGCGCAAAATATGCTTGTGGCATGAGAAGCGTGGGGGTGGGTTGATTAGAAAAGGTAGTGAGTGGTGGGATGAAGAAGTAAGATTATTAGTGAAAGAGAAAAGAGAAGCATTTGGACGATTTTTGCAGGGGAAAAAATGCAAATAAGTGGGAGATATAGAAAAGAAAGAGGTAGGAGGTCAAGAGAAAGGTGCAAGAGGTGAAAAAGAGGGCAAATAAGAATTGGGGTGAGAGAGTATCATTAAATTTTAGGGAGAATAAAAAGATGTTTTGGAGGGAGTTAAATAAAGTGCGTAAGACAAGGGGGCAAATGGGAACTTCACTGGAGGCGGCTAATGGGGAGGAGATAAGAAGTAGTGGTGATGTAAGAGGGAGATGGAGTGAGTATTTTGAAGGTTTGTTGAATGTGTTTGATGATAAATTGGCAGATATAGGGTGTTTTGGTCGACGTGGTGTGCAAAGTGAGAGGGTTAAGGAAAATGACTTGGTAAACAGAGAAGAGTTTGTAAAAGCTTTGCGGAAGATGAAAGCCGGCAAGGCAGCAGGTTTGGATGGTATTGCAGTGGAATTTATTAATAAAGGAAGTGACTGTATTGTTGACTGGTTGGTAAGGTTACTTAATGTACGTATAATTCATGGTGAAGTGCCTGAGGATTGGCGGAATGCTTGAATAGTGACATTGTACAAAGGCAAAGGGGATAAAAGTGAGTGCTCAAATAACAGAGGTATATGTTTGTTGATTATTCCTGGTAAATTATATGGGCGGGTATTGATTGAGAGGGTGAAGGCAAGCACAGAGCATCAGATTGGGGAAGAGCAGTGTGGTTTCAGAAGTGGTAGATGATGTGTGGATCAGGTGTTTGCTTTGAAGAATGTATGTGAGAAATACTTAGAAAAGCAAATGGATTTGTATGTAGCATTTATGGATCTGGAGAAGGCATATGATAGAGTTGATAGAGATGCTCTGTGGAAGGTAGTTAAGAATATATGGTGTGGGAGGCAAGTTGTTAGAAGCAGTGAAAAGTTTTTATCGAGGATGTAAGGAATGTGTACGTGTAGGAAGAGAGGAAAGTGATTGGTTCTCAGTGAATGTAGGTTTGCGGCAGGGGTGTGTGATGTCTCCATGGTTGTTTAATTTGTTTATGGATGGGGTTGTTAGGGAGGTAAATGCAAGAGTTTTGGAAAGAGGTTCAAGTATGAAGTCTGTTGGGGATGAGAGAGCTTGGGAAGTGAGTCAGTTGATGTTCGCTGATGATACAGCGCTGTTGGCTGATTCATGTGAGAAACTGCAGAAGCTGGTGACTGAGTTTGGTAAAGTGTGTGGAAGAAGAAAGTTAAGAGTAAATGTGAATAAGAGCAAGGTTATTAGGTACAGTAGGGTTGAGGGTCAAGTCAATTGGGAGGTGAGTTTGAATGGAGAAAAACTGGAGTAAGTGAAATGTTTTAGATATCTGGGAGTGGATCTGGCAGCGGATGGAACCATGGAAGCGGAAGTGGATCATAGGGTGGGGGAGGGGGCGAAAATTCTGGGGGCCTTGAAGAATGTGTGGAAGTCGAGAACATTATCTCGGAAAGCAAAAATGGGTATGTTTGAAGGAATAGTGGTTCCAACAATGTTGTATGGTTGCGAGGCGTGGGCTATGGATAGAGTTGTGCGCAGGAGGATGGATGTGCTGGAAATGAGATGTTTGAGGACAATGTGTGGTGTGAGGTGGTTTGATCGAGTGAGTAACGTAAGGGTAAGAGAGATGTGTGGAAATAAAAAGAGCGTGGTTGAGAGAGCAGAAGAGTGTGTTTTGAAGTGGTTTGGGCACATGGAGAGAATGAGTGAGGAAAGATTGACCAAGAGGATATATGTGTCGGAGGTGGAGGGAACGAGGAGAAGAGGGAGACCAAATTGGAGGTGGAAAGATGGAGTGAAAAAGATTTTGTGTGATCGGGGCCTGAACATGCATGAGGGTGAAAGGAGGGCAAGGAATAGAGTGAATTGGAGCGATGTGGTATACCGGGGTTGACGTGCTGTCAGTGGATTGAATCAAGGCATGTGAAGCGTCTGGGGTAAACCATGGAAAGCTGTGTAGGTATGTATATTTGCGTGTGTGGACGTATGTATGTGCATGTATATGGGTGGGGGGGGTTGGGCCATTTCTTTCGTCTGTTTCCTTGCGCTACCTCGCAGGCGCGGGAGAGAGCGACAAAGTATAAAAAAAAAAAAAAAAAATATATATATATATATATATATATATATATATATATATATATATATATATATATTTGTATGTAGCATTTATGGATCTGGAGAAGGCATATGATAGAGTTGATAGAGATGCTCTGTGGAAGGTATTAAGAATATATGGTGTGGGAGGCAAGTTGTTAGAAGCAGTGAAAAGTTTTTATCGAGGATGTAAGGCATGTGTACGTGTAGGAAGAGAGGAAAGTGATTGGTTCTCAGTGAATGTAGGTTTGCGGCAGGGGTGTGTGATGTCTCCATGGTTGTTTAATTTGTTTATGGATGGGGTTGTTAGGGAGGTAAATGCAAGAGTCCTGGAAAGAGGGGCAAGTATGAAGTCTGTTGGGGATGAGAGAGCTTGGGAAGTGAGTCAGTTGTTGTTCGCTGATGATACAGCGCTGGTGGCTGATTCATGTGAGAAACTGCAGAAGCTGGTGACTGAGTTTGGTAAAGTGTGTGGAAGAAGAAAGTTAAGAGTAAATGTGAATAAGAGCAAGGTTATTAGGTACAGTAGGGGTGAGGGTCAAGTCAATTGGGAGGTGAGTTTGAATGGAGAAAAACTGGAGGAAGTGAAGTGTTTTAGATATCTGGGAGTGGATCTGTCAGCAGATGGAACCATGGAAGCGGAAGTGGATCATAGGGTGGGGGAGGGGGCGAAAATTTTGGGAGCCTTGAAAAATGTGTGGAAGTCGAGAACATTATCTCGGAAAGCAAAAATGGGTATGTTTGAAGGAATAGTGGTTCCAACAATGTTGTATGGTTGCGAGGCGTGGGCTATGGATAGAGATGTGCGCAGGAGGATGGATGTGCTGGAAATGAGATGTTTGAGGACAATGTGTGGTGTGAGGTGGTTTGATCGAGTAAGTAACGTAAGGGTAAGAGAGATGTGTGGAAATAAAAAGAGCGTGGTTGAGAGAGCAGAAGAGGGTGTTTTGAAATGGTTTGGGCACATGGAGAGAATGAGTGAGGAAAGATTGACCAAGAGGATATATGTGTCGGAGGTGGAGGGAACGAGGAGAAGAGGGAGACCAAATTGGAGGTGGAAAGATGGAGTGAAAAAGATTTTGTGTGATCGGGGCCTGAACATGCAGGAGGGTGAAAGGAGGGCAAGGAATAGAGTGAATTGGAGCGATGTGGTATACAGGGGTTGACGTGCTGTCAGTGGATTGAATCAAGGCATGTGAAGCGTCTGGGGTAAACCATGGAAAGCTGTGTAGGTATGTATATTTGCGTGTGTTGACGTATGTACATGTGTATGGGGGGGGGGGGTTGGGCCATTTCTTTCGTCTGTTTCCTTGCGCTACCTCGCAAACGCGGGAGACAGCGACAAAGTATAAAAAAAAAAAAAAAAAAAAAAAAATATATATATATATATATATATATATATATATATATATATATATATATATATATATATATATATATATATATATATATATATTCTTTTTTTCTTTCTTTCAAACTGTTCGCCATTTCCCGCATTAGCGAGGTAGCGTTAAGAACAGAGGACTGGGCCTTTGAGGGAATACCCTCACCTGGCCCAATTCTCTGTTCCTTCTTTTGGAAAATTAAAAAAAAACGAGAGGGGAGGGTTTCCACCCCCCGCTCCCTCCCCTTTTAGTCGCCTTTTACGACACGCAGGGAATACGTGGGAAGTATTCTTTGTCCCCTATCCCCAGGGAAAAT
>NC_092227.1:23368627-23396496 GCF_036320965.1 Panulirus ornatus
TTTCCATGGTTTACCCCAGACGCTTCACATGCCTTGATTCAATCCACTGACAGCACGTCAACCCCGGTATACCACATCGCTCCAATTCACTCTATTCCTTGCCCTCCTTTCACCCCCCTGCATTTTCAGGCCCCGATCACACAAAATCTTTTTCACTCCATCTTTCCACCTCCAATTTGGTCTCCCTCTTCTCCTCGTTCCCTCCACCTCCGACACATATATCCTCTTGGTCAATCTTTCCTCACTCATTCTCTCCATGTGACCAAACCATTTCAAAACACCCTCTTCTGCTCTCTCAACCACGCTCTTTTTATTTCCACACATCTCTCTTACCCTTACGTTACTTACTCGATCAAACCACCTCACACCACACATTGTCCTCAAACATCTCATTTCCAGTACATCCATCCTCCTGCGCACAACTCTATCCATAGTGCACGCCTCGCAACCATACAACATTGTTGGAACCACTATTCCTTCAAACATAGTCATTTTTGCTTTCCGAGATAATGTTCTCGACTTCCACACATTCTTCAAGGCTCCCAGAATTTTCGCCCCCTCCCCCACCCTATGATCCACTTGCGCTTCCATGGTTCCATCCGCTGCCAGATCCACTCCCAGATATCTAAAACACTTCACTTCCTCTAGTTTTTCTCCATTCAAACTCACCTCCCAATTGACTTGACCCTCAACCCTACTGTACCTAATAACCTTGCTCTTATTCACATTTACTCTTAACTATCTTCTTTCACACACTTTACCAAACTCAGTCACCAGCTTCTGCAGTTTCTCACATGAATCAGCCACCAGCGCTGTATCATCAGCGAACAACAACTAACTCACTTCCCAAGCTCTCTCATCTCCAACAGACTTCATACTTGCCCCTCTTTCCAAAACTCTTGCATTTACCTCCCTAACAACCCCAACCATAAACAAATTAAACAACCATGGAGACATCACACACCCCTGCCGCAAACCTACATTCACTGAGAACCAATCACTTTCCTCTCTTCCTACACGTACACATGCCTTACATCCTCGATAAAAACTTTTCACTGCTTCTAACAACTTTCCTCCCACACCATATATTCTTAATACCTTCCACAGAGCATCTCTATCAACTCTATCATATGCCTTCTCCAGATCCATAAATGCTACATACAAATCCATTTGCTTTTCTAAGTATTTCTCACATACATTTTTCAAAGCAAACACCTGATCCACACATCCTCTACCACTTCTGAAACCACACTGCTCTTACCCAATCTGATGCTCTGTACATGCCTTCACCCTCTCAATCAATTTATATATATATATATATATATATATATATATATATATATATATATATATATATATATATATATATATATATGTATGTATACACTCAAACGCAGACATATACATATATACAATATGCATAATCATACTTCCTTAACTACATCCATTCCTGTCGTAGCTTCCTCTTCAACGAGGTAGCGCTAGGAAAAGACAAGTAAAAAAGGCCACATTCGTTTACACTCATTCTCTAGATTTCATATGTAATGCACCGAAACCACAGCTCCTTATTCACATCTAGGCCCCACAGACCTTTCCATGGTTTACCCAAGAGGCTTCACAAGCACTGGTTTAGTCCAATGATAGCACTTCGATCCCCCGGTATATCACATCTTTATAATTCACTCTATTCTTTGCTCGACTCTCACCCTCCTTTATGTTCAGACTCCGATCGCCCAGTCTTTTCTACTCCATCCTTCCATCTCTAATTTGGTTTCACACTACTTTATGTTCCCTTAACCTCTGTCAATCTTTCATCAATCATTCTCTCCAAATGTTGAAACCATTTCAACACACCCTCTTCTGATCTCTCAACAACACTCTTTTTACTACCACACATCTCTCTTACCCTTTCATTACTTATACGATCAAAACACATCACACCAAAATTTTGTCCTCAAACATTTCACTTTCAACACATCCACCCTTCTCCGTATAACCATATATATAGCCTATGCCTTGCAACCATATAACATTGTTGGAACTGCTATTCCTTGAAAAATACACATTTTTCCTCTCAAAGATAATTTTTTCTCCTGCATATTCTTCATCGCTCCCAGAACCTTAGCCCTCTCCCCCATCCTGTGACTCACTTCCTATTTCATTGTTTCCCCCGCTGCTAAGTTCCCTCCCATATATCTGAAACACTTCACTTCTTTCAGTTTTTTCCATTCAAACTTACATCCCCAATTAACTTCTTCAGCACTATTGAACCTAATAGCCTTGCTAATATTCACATTTACTCTGAACTTTCTCCTTTCACAAACTTTTCCAAACTCGGTCACCAACCTCTGCATTTTCTCACACGAATTCGCTATTAGCGCTGTATCATCGGCGAACAACATCTGACTCACTTTTCAAGACCTCTCATCCACAACAGACTGCATATTCACCCCTCGCTCCAAAAAACTTGTATGTACTTCCCTAACCACCATATCCATAAACAAATTAAACAGCCATGGGGATATCAGACACCCCTGCCGTAAACTGACATTCACTGGGAAGCAATCACTCTCCTCTCTTTCTACTCGTACACATGCCTTATATCTTTGGTAAAATCTTTTCACTACTTCTAGTAACTGACCTCCCACACTGTATACTCTTAAAACCTTCCACAAAAAATCTCTATGAACCCTATCATATACCTTCTTTAGATCCGTAAATGATACATGAGAATCCATCTATTTTTCTAAGTATTTCTTACACACCTTATTCAAAGCAAACACCTGATCCACACATTCTCTACCACTTCTGAAACCATACTTCTCCTTCCCAATCTGATGCACTGTACATGCATTCACCTTCTCAATCAATACCCTCCCATATGATTTCCCAGGAATTCTCAACAAACTTATGCCTCTTTAGTTTGGACACTCACCTTTATGCTCTTTGTCTTTGTACAATGGCACTATGTATGCATTCTGCCAATTCTCAGGCACTTCAGTATGATCCATACATACAGAAAATACCCTTACCAACCAGTCAACAACACAGCCCCCCATTTAATAAAGTCTTCTGCTATACCATCGAAACCCGCCGTACTGGGGGATTTCATCTTTCTCAAAGCTTGTACCTCCTCTTCTCTGTTTACCAAACCATTCTTTCTGACCCTTTCACTTCGCACACCAGAACACCCTATATCTGCCACTCTATCATCAAACACGTTGAATAAACCTTCAAAATACTCACTCCATCTCCTTCTCAGTTCATCACTACCTGTTATTACCGCCCAATTTGCCCCTTTCACCGATGTTTCCATTTGTTCTCTTGTCTTACGCATGATATTTACCTCCTTCCAAAGTATCTTTTTGTTCTCCCTGCCTTTAAGAATTGTGGGCCTAGATAGTTAGAGCCGGTTGATTTGTCTGGGTTTAATTATTTTGTTACTCTCTAATTCTTAATTTCCATATCTTTCAGTTGCTCGTCATCAGATCCTTAAAATGTTTCTTGTTGTAAAGGTATGCATATTTCTTCTCTGACTTCTTATATAGAACTAAAGACTTTATCAGTAAGAAGGCTATTTTCATGTTGCCATCATTTACTTCATCAAGTTTGGGCTATCAGTCGTCCTATTGTATCTTCTATGCCCTGTCGTAGTTTTTATATAATTGCAGAATTCCTTGGAATTATTTTCAACATCCATGGAAATCATTTTTTCACGTTCGCGTTTACTTTGTCGAACGACATTTTCACATAGTCTCTTGGTATTTCAACCAGCTTTTGAAAATTTTCAGTGTTTCATATTAGATCAAATTTCTCATATGTTTTTTCATATGGTTCATTGATTCTTTCAATTTTCTGGTTATCAAGGCCGGTTTATAGGTTCCACTAGCTCTTTACATCATTCATGGTAAATTTTCACTCTCAATATGAAGTGCTTTGCTTTTATAGATACTCCACGTCTCTTGCTTATTTAATTTCTTAATCTCTCATAGTCTGCTTGTCTGTGATCTTGTTACTAGATTACATCTTGTATTTACATGCAATCTAATGATACCATGGTCGCTATATGACACAGACTTGCCTCCCTCACATGAGTTAATCAAGTGTTTTTCACTGATCAAGGGGAAGTTGGAGGACATTATGGTCTCTTGTCGGTTTATCATCCAACTAATCAACAAAAACATCTTCACTCATGTCCTCTTGATCACCTGTTGATATATTCTAGTCTATATTTGCATTAAAGACCAATTGTGATAACCTCCTTGTTTACAATTGATTATACTTCGTCGAGGAATGAGTCATGTAAGACCCGGCTTTGTTCAGGAACAGCAAATCGTTAGATGTAAAGTCCTGGAGAATGTTGTCTCTTTGTTCCAGGGATGGTAGCCTGCTGGTGCTCCCTGCCACTGAGTACTAGGGAATTACTAGAGCCACGACAAGTGATGGATGTGTTTGCGATTAAGCCGTCTACTTTGATACACTGAAAAGTGCCACGTACAAGCGCATGTTCTTTTCCTGGAGGTACCATCCTGGCTCACCTGACTGTAAGAAATGAGACAGATTGTGAGAGTTTCAACCATTACGGTTCATTTTACAAATGAAATAAAAAAATGCCCATAACGGCTTTTACTTTCGTTAGCAATGAGAGATCTTGATGATGGAGAGGAAGGACTGAGCGGGGCAGTGGCCAGGCAGTAATAGCTAACGGACCCAATATTTACAATTGGCTCAGGTTGGCATCCTGTGAACCAGGAACAAAGGGCCTTGAGAAGCGGAGTTCCCGGGTTCCCAGGGGCAACACAGGAGGAACCCCTCAGGCTGATATGTTTTATGTGAAAGTTTATCATCCATGGCCCGCAACACCAGGGGATTTATAGCCTTTTGTCCTTCACAAAACATAAACTTGTTACACGTTTTGTGAAAAGTTGGCGGTCATGATTTGCTTTCAGTGTGAGTATGTGAGTGGTTGAATTGGGTAAAATAGACCTTCCACACACACACACACACACTCACACATACACACACACACACACACACATACACACACACACATACACACACACACACACACACACACACACACACACACACACACACACACACAAACACACACACATACGCAAACACACACACACACACACACACACACACACACACACACACACACACACACACACACACACACACACACACACACACACACACACACACACAAACAAACACACAAACACACGTATGGGAAAAGCCAGGATCAGACAATTTTGACCTGGCCTTCAACAAGAAGGAAACTTAGAGAGGACAAAATACAGGAAACACAGTCGCCAGTACTTCAGAGGGGCTTTCTGAAACAGCTGTCTCTCCTGGAGACAAAGCAATTCTCTTTAGTTCCCTTTTCTCTCTAACTCCTTGTGTAACTTTAACATTCCTTCACCCCTGATGCTCCTCTTACTAATCTTATGCTCCTCCCCGTAATCTCTTTTCGGACTCCCCGAAAAGCGTTCTTCTCTCTGGACATAAGCAAGGCTTATGGTCCTGATGGCATCCATCTCCGTGTGTTGAAAGAGTGTGCCTCTGAATTTGCACCTGTGCTTGTTCGTCTGTTCTGTTGTTTAAGAAACAAAACTTTTCCTTCTCCTTGGAAGCATGCAATGATACATCCCATCCCTATGAAGGGTGACCGTTCTGACACCTCTAACTATCGTCCTATTGCTGTGACATCTACCATTTTCAAGTCTTTAAATCCCTCCTCAACTCCCATATCCTTAGATATCTCGAAAATCACACTCTTCTCTTTGATCACCAGCATGGCTTCATTAAGGCGAGATCCACTGGTCATATTCTTTCTTATCTTACTAACATCTGGTCATTATCCCTCAAAGATTTTAGGGACATGTGTAGTTGCTCTTGACATACCTAAGGCTTTTGACAGGGTATGACATCCGGGTTTCATCTTTATGCTCCCCTCATTTCGCTTCCCTCTCTCACTTTGCTCCTTCGTATCTAGCTTTTTCTCTAGCCGATCTATCTCTGTGGTTGTTGATGGATCAGCATGCCCCCCCTCCATCAACAGCGGCGTCCCTCAAGGTTCTGTCCTGTCCCCTACACCTTTCTCCTTTTTTCAACAATTTCCTCCCCTCCAAAAATAATCCAATATCCTTCAATTCTGCTCCCTCTTCTCTCACTCGATCTGCATCTCGCCTTGACGCAGCTTTCTCAATAATCTCAGACTTGGATAGGATATCTCAATGGGGTACACAAGAATCTTGTTAAGTTTGATACCTCCTAAACCCAATTTCTACTCAACTTTCTCTCGAAAAATCCTCACAAAACTTCTCTCCTTTGACTGTTCTGTAATTCCACCTCTTGACTTCATGAATATACTTGGTATTACTGTAACATCCACTCTTTCTTGGAAACCCCAGCTAAGTTTGCCTCTACAAATCTGGGTGTCCTCTTTAGATGTCGAAACTTTTGAACAGTTGCTCCTTTTATACAAGACTAATTCTTCCTTGTATGGCGTACTACTCTCACATTTAGGCTGGTTCTAGCTCTACATCCTTAACTGACAGAGTTGAGTCGAAAGTGGTCCGCCTTATAAACTCTCCCAGGCTAACTTCCAAACTTGACTTGACTCCTTGCCCTTAGCCGCAATGTTGGTTCACTTTCCCTCTATTGTACGTATCATTTTGGTTTTTGCTCCAGTGAGCTGGCTTCTTGTGTGTCCACACCAGGAGCTTGACTATGCAATACTCGGCAAGCAGCTGCGTCACCTGACTTATTGTGTGGCCATCAGCAACTCAATGGTGGGCCAATTTGATACCTGCTTCTTCCCTACTCCTTGAAGCTTTGGAACTCTTTACCCTCTCATGTCTTTCCCAATACCTGTGACCTGGCAAGTTTCAAATGAGAGGTCTGTCACTTTCTTAAATATTCGTAAATACTTTCCCTGTCTTTTCTTTTTCCGTTTCATAATTCTCTATATACTTTAATTAAGGGCCGGACTTGATGTGGACTATCGTCCGTGACTGGAACCTTCAACGTAAGAAAATGAAATATGATAAGATGTTAAAACCACTATAGATGGAAGTTCAGAACCTTAGAGATCAAGTTGAAAACCATGTAGGATATTATGCGATGAAAGATGAACTTAATGACCTCAGGACTATAGCCTTTGGATATGAACATTAATTCAGGACAATAGAGGGGATGCAGGAGATACGTAAATGAGGGGGGGGGCTGAATTAATGAGAAAGCTGGTGGGTCTTTTGAAAATGTTCAAGAGGCAACTTCAGCAGCTGATCAGTAGACACGGAGCATGAAGAATGATGTAGTGGAACATAAACCTGGAGCCAAAGTAACAAACATAGACAGAGAGTAATATGAAGTTGGAGAAAGCGTAATATGTGTTACTGGAGGTGAAGTTATCCTGGAAGTTTATGTTATGGTTGATGAAAGGTTTAGGAAAGTGCAGAGCATACACGGTCCGTGCTTGGTGGCAAAAAGGGAAATCTTGAAGATAGATCGAGATACAGAAGTTGACAAAGAAACATTGAATAATCTAGCTGAAGTAGGTGGCACCAAAATTGGAATGCTAAGTAAAACAGGAGGTCGAGAGACAGAAATCACTAAATCACATTTGGTATGGAAGATCATACAGTAAGAAAGGAAATTTCAATTTCAATGGTCAAAAAATAAGAATGATTGGTCGTTAGAGTCAAGAAGTTAGAGAACGACTAGTTAAAGTAACGCATGGCTTGGAGTCAACTAGTTAGGAAGTATGTAGACTGACAAAGGATTCTAAAACAAGGTAGAATTCAGCACGGTATATATCAAAGATAGACCAGAGGAAGGGAAAGAGAAATGCAAAGAATAAAATGAAAAAGCTCAAAAAATTGGAGACGCCAAAAGAGTCTAGAGAAGAGAAGAGCCGCGATGGCACCACAAAGAATGTTGGAGCGTAAGGAGATGGTTCGTCACACTGACATCAATTCATAAGAAAGAGCTGGAACTCAAGGATCGTATGTGGGAAAGTAAACCAGACGTTGTCAGAGCCGTGGAAACAAAGCTTACGAAAGATAAGAATTCACTTATTTTACTGAGAAGGATATATGATACTGAGGAGAAAAAATGTGGCAAAGGGGGAGGGGGAGGGTTGGCCCTCGTGATAAATGAGTATCTTAAGTTTCTAGAAAAAGTTCAGACAATACATAATGGGAAGCGTAAGTGTTGGTAAGAATTGTATATTAGCATTGCTGTGATATGATCCCAATATACAATGATAACAGTTGAAGGAACATTCACGATGGTATATGAAGTAGTAGGACAATCCCTTCGTAGAGATGGTAAAGTACTGATAATGGAAGATTTCAGTTATATTATAGAGATGTGTACTGGGGGGAATTTGGAATCTCGTTGTGACAATGAGTCACAGAGAAGCAAGTGTTTAGAGCATATACAGAGACATTTCATATACCATGTCGCGGAGCATACTATGATGAGAAGCGCTGATACACCATTAATGCTATATCTTATCTTCAAACGTATTAAAATGGATATTGAGAATATCGTATTTGATACACCAACTGGCAAAAATGATCATGTAATGCTTAGGGATATGAGGATATTAAAGGAGGAGAGGGTAGATAAGACCCAAAGATGAGGATAATCGTTGAAACTGCGCAAGCCTCATAAATTTCTTTGGTGACATAGAAAATGCAGTTCGGTAACCAAGAACCGGGACTTGTTATGAGAGGATCTGTGTCATTCACAGTGAAGGAGTTGGAACATAAGTACCAATAGCCTCAAATACAGAGAGAATGTTAAGAAAGGATGGAATGGTTTGATACAAAATGTCAAAAAGCAAAGGAGCTCCGAGATTTACAGTGGCGAAGATACAAAGGGAACTCAGCCAGCCAGCATTTGTATCATGCAAGAGAACAAGCAACGAGTACGCCAGGATAAGAAAAAAGGAAAAAAGAAACTTTGAAAAAGAAATATTGTTGACAAGTCAGCAGAAAAATCGAATTTTTCCCAAAAATTCATCAGGAGTCAGTTGTTAGTTAAAGAGCAGCTAATCAGGTTTGAGGATTTAGAGAGAACTAGTGAGGGTGATGTAAGGATATATTAGGAACCGAATAAGTTCAAGAAGGGGTATTTACAATGGAAGAAGCCTAACCCCAACAGCAATGAGATGTAATGGGGAGGATGCCTTAGAAAATATTGATATATCTAGAAAAGACGTTACCAGAATAACTGAAGGTTTTCACCCATACAAAGCTATTGATACTGATCAAATTTCACTACATATGTCTAAGATGTGTAAAAATACGCTAGTTAAACCTCTTGAAATACTGTTCAAGATGTCACCGGAGAGAGACAGAGTGCTAAGGAATGGAAAAGGATAAACTTCATACCTATCTGTAAGAAAGGAGGTCGGGAAGAGACACTGAACTACAAACTGATCTCACTAATGAGTGTGACCTGTGGGGTCCGAGAAAAGATAGTCAGAAAACAAATTGATGACTTTCTACAGAGGAACAATAACCCAAGTGAGAAACAGTTTGGTATAGGGAAAGGAGGACTTGTGTAACAAACTTCTTAGATTCATATGAAAGAGTGAGTTTTGTCTTAGGCAGGGGAAGGCTGGGTTCATTGTTTACGTTTGGACTGCCAGAAAGTATCTCATACTGTACCTCATGGGAGACTGAAAAGAAACTGGATCACTAGGCAGGAATAATGGGGGGATACTCCTTCGGTGGAAACAAGATCATATCAATGGAAGGGAACAGAGGACGCATGTCAGTGAAGCTTTCTTGAAATGTGGAATGTCACAGGAAGCATCGCTCTTCTTGTGTTATGTTAATGCCATTTCTGGAAGTATGGGATCCTACGTACGTATGTTCGCACACGATGCAAATGTTGTGAGGGAAGCAGAAAGTGAAGAGCATTGCATAAGGCTACATTGAAACCCAAACAGATTTCAAAAGTGGTCTGATACATAGCTGATGGAGTTCAACCTGAGCAAATGTGAGGTAATAAAGATGGTACAAAGTGAAAGAAAGTCTCAATTTGATTATCATCTAGCAGGAAATGAGCTCCAGGGTTCTGTGTGTGAAAACGACTTAGGAGTTGACATCATCCCAAATTTGTTGCTAGCGTCCCATGCTGGAATAGCAGTTAAAATGTAGACAAAGTATCTGATGGCAAATATTAGAATAATATTCAAGTGTACGGAAAAGGAGATATTTAGCAAACTTTCATATCTTACATAAAGCCAAAGCTAGAATATGCTTTTTAGACTTTGTCACCACACCAAAAGATGCACAAGAGAGCTAATAGAGAAGGTCCAGATGTGGGCAACAAAAAAGGTACCAGAATTAAGAGGGTTAAGTTACAAACAAAAACTAGAGGCTTTTATTGGGTTATTTTAGAAGAGATATAAATGACGGGTGACATGATAAAATCCTTTTTAAAAGAGATCTATGACTTAGACAATGAACACGTCGTTAACAATGTAGGGATATAGCAACCAAAGGACATATCATGCAATTAAGCAGGATCTTTGTTAAAATTGTGTGAAGAAGTGCAGTACTTCCATAGTATAAGAAAGGAGGATGAATGGAACAGAATATCCAAGGACATGGTTAATGCAAAGAGCATACGTACGTTTAAGTTTTAGATTGTTAAGAAGTTCAAGAGGAGCGGCTCCAAGAGCGAGTCTAATACTCCTTCTCAGTACAGTACAAATATATAACAAATAGTTAACCACACACACACACACACACACACACACACACACACACACACACACACACACACACACACACACAAACACACGCACACACACACACACTGCCTTATGCTGTGGCGTATGTTTGTATGTGTCTACACACATAGGTGTAAAGAAGTAGTACATATATATACAAGATCAAGAGACGGGCCACCAAGAACTTAAACTTCTCTCTCTGCAACACGCACAAATCAGAATCATGAAAATCATAAGAAAATCATTAAAAGTAATCTGATACTGAGTCAGCGCGGGCCCATTTGGATCCGGAGTGGCGTGAATTTCAATCCTGGGCGCGTCAGTCGGACCACAGCCAATACCATGATGTTCATTCTACAGGTCAGTAAATGGGTACATGGCTTAGGTTGGTGCTGTGAGTGTGTTTCTGCACATATGTACACGCAGAGGAATAAAGACATGTCATATACATATAATGTTAAGAGACGGGGCTAAACAAGTGTAAAATTCTCTTCCCATAACACAGATATTTATCACACACACACACACACACACACACACACACACACACACACACACACACACACACACACGCACACACACTCATAAACACGGACATTCGGCTCCGGAAGAAACAATTTTGAAGTAAACGTATATTGGAAAATTTCCATTGAGTTGCTCGGTAAATGCTGGTGAGACATACAGCCCGGTGGAGTCTGGTTAAGTGATTTACGTCATATGATGTTGGCACCTGGCGTGTGGGCTAGTGGCAGGGGGACAAAACACAAGTGTTACGTCCTGGACAGGCTTGGTACTAAACCTATATTGTGCAAAGTGTTATACAATGTACAGAGGAAGAGACAGACTGACAGACAGACAGACGTCTAGAGAGAGGGGAAAAATAGATTTTTCTCTGAAAGAAAAGGCTACAATGAATTAAAAAGATGGATTAGCGAAAGAAAATTTTTCCCTTTGGTTGAATTCAAGTGAAGAACGATCTTGTGCCAAGATAAAATTTGACGCTCTTGTTAAGATCTCTTACTGCTGGATCATATTAGTAGCTAGCTGTACCGTCTGGCCAGATAACTGGACAACCATGACCCTAATTGCTGCTCTCACATCCAAAGTTTATACTGGAACAATGTTCTGAATCTGTACCAGCAACACTTACTGAGCTCGTGTTGGCACTACGTTCTGTGTTCTGTTGGCATCACGTCCCGAGTTGTATTAGAGACACGTCCTGAGTTATACTGGCACCAAGTCCTGAATTGTACTGGCACTACGTCCTGGGTTCTGCTGGCACGACCTGCTGAGTTGTATCGGCACTGCATCCTAAGTTGTACTGGTCCTACATCTCGAGTTTTGTTAACACTATGTCGTGAGTGGAACTGGCACCAAGTCATGAATTGTACTGGCACCATGTTTTGAAGCTGTATGGTACCAAGTGCTCTAACTTTATTGTCTCTAACTTATATTTGTCACCACGTGATGAGATTTTACTAGTGCCACGTGCTGAGCTTGTACTGGCACCACGTCCTGGGCATCTGCCTGCTCCATATAATAAGACTCTGCTGGTACCACCTGTGCCTGTACTGGTACCTCGTACTGACTTGTACTGGCGCTACTTCCTATATTGTGCAGACACCTCCCCTTAAGCTTGTATTGGCACTACGACCTCGGTGTTTATTGGCACTGTTCTGAGTTGCACTAGTACCACTTACTGACCTTGCATTGCTTTTACTCCTGAAATGCACTTGCTCTACTTTCTGAATTTCTATTAGCACTACGTCCTATGTTCTGTTGGCATCACGTCCAAAGCTCGTACTTGCACCATGTGTTGCCCTTGTACTGGCATCATATACTGAGTTTGGATTTCTAACACGTCCTCCGCTTGTATTGGCACCACGTACTAAAATTGTACTGGAATCACCCACTGAGTTTGTATTTGCACCTCGTCCTGAGCTTATATTGACACCACGTGCTGAGCTTGCATTGCTTTTACTCTTGAACTGTACTTGTTCTACTTCCTGAACTTCTAATGGCACCTAGTCCTTGTGCTAACACCACGTGCTACCCTTGTATTGGCATAACGCACTAAGCTTACACTTGCACCACGTCCTGAACTTGTACTGGCACAACGTGCTGAGCTTGTACTGGCACCACGTGCTACCCTTGTACTAGCATCACGCACTGCGCTTGTATTTGCATCACGTCCTGAGCTTGTATTGGCACCACGTCCAGACCTTGTACTGGCACCACGCAGTGAGCTTACATTAGCAGCGCGTCCTAATCTTGTATTTGTACCACATCCTGAGCTTGTAGTGGACCACGTCCTGTGCTTGTACTGGCACCACGTAAAGAGCTTGTAGTGGACCACGTCCTGAGCTAATACCAGCAGCACGTAACAAGCTTCTACTGGCTCCATGACCTTTGCGTGCACTGATACCACGTACTGAGTTGTGCTGGCGCTACATCCTGAATTGCAGTGGCTCCAATATTGAGTTGTACTGGCACCATGTCCCAAGCTTTGATTGTAGCACTTGCTGAGCTTGTACTAGTTCCACCTCCTAAGTTGTACTGGCATCACGACCTAAGCTTGTACTGGAGCCAAGTCCTTAGGTTGCGCTGGCACCACGTGCAGAGCTTGTATTGGCACCAAGTGCTAACCTTGCACTGGCACCATGTCCTCAGGTTGCACTGTTAAGACATACTGAATTTTTACTAGCACCATGTGCTGAGCTTATACTATCATCACGTGCTGAGCTTATACTATCATCACGTGCTGAGCTTATACTATCATCATGTGCTGAGCTTATACTATCATCACGTGCTGAGCTTATACTATCATCACGTGCTGAGCTTATACTATCATCACGTGCTGAGCTTATACTATCATCATGTGCTGAGCTTATACTATCATCACGTGCTGAGCTTATACTATCATCATGTGCTGAGCTTATACTATCATCATGTGCTGAGCTTATACTATCATCATGTGCTGAGCTTATACTATCATCACGTGCTGAGCTTATACTATCATCACGTGCTGAGCTTATACTATCATCATGTGCTGAGCTTATACTATCATCACGTGCTGAGCTTATACTATCATCACGTGCTGAGCTTATACTATCATCATGTGCTGAGCTTATACTATCATCATGTGCTGAGCTTATACTATCATCATGTGCTGAGCTTATACTATCATCATGTGCTGAGCTTATACTATCATCACGTGCTGAGCTTATACTATCATCACGTGCTGAGCTTATACTATCATCATGTGCTGAGCTTATACTACCATCACGTGCTGAGCTTATACTACCATCACGTGCTGAACTTATATTAGCATCATGTGCTAAACTTATACTATCATCACGTGCTGAACTTGTACTATCATCACGTTCTGATCTTATACTATCATCACGTGCTGAAAATATACTATCATCACGTGCTTAAATTATAGTATCCTCACGCGCTGAACTTATACTGGCATCACGTGCTGTACTTATACTAGCATCACGCGCTGAACTTATACTAAAATCATGTGCTGAACTTATACTAGCATCACGTGCTGAACTTATACTAGCATCAAGCGCTGAACTTATACTAGAATCACGTGCTGAACTTATACTAGCATCAAGCGCTGAACTTATACTAGATTCACGTGCAGAACTTATACTAGCATCAAGCGCTGAACTTATACTAGATTCACGTGCTGAACTTATACTAGCATCAAGCGCTGAACTTATACTAGAATCACGTGCTGAACTTATACTAGCATCAAGCGCTGAACTTATACTAGAATCACGTGCTGAACTTATACTAGCATCAAGCGCTGAACTTATACTAGAATCACGTGCTGAACTTATACTAGCATCAAGCGCTGAACTTATACTAGATTCACGTGCTGAACTTATACTAGCATCAAGCGCTGAACTTATACTAGAATCACGTGCTGAACTTATACTAGCATCAAGCGCTGAACTTATACTAGAATCACGTGCTGAACTTATACTAGCATTAAGTGCTGAACTTATACTAGAATCACGTGCTGAACTTATACTAGCATCAAGCGCTGAACTTATACTAGAATCACGTGCTGAACTTATACTAGCATCAAGCGCTGAACTTATACTAGAATCACGTGCTGAACTTATACTAGCATCAAGCGCTGAACTTATACTAGAATCACGTGCTGAACTTATACTAGCATCAAGCGCTGAACTTATACTAGAATCACGTGCTGAACTTATACTAGCATCAAGCGCTGAACTTATACTAGAATCACGTGCTGAACTTATACTAGCATCAAGCGCTGAACTTATACTAGAATCACGTGCTGAACTTATACTAGCATTACGTGCTGAACTTATATTGGCAACAAATCCTGAGCCTGTCCCAGTGGCACCCTATAAGGTTGTACTGACATGATGATACATATTATCTCTAGATGTAAAAAAACTTGCATCTTTTTCTTTATCTTATCTTGTTTTCACTTCCTACCTACCGAGATATTAGGTATTCTATTTATCTTTCTTATGTCCAAGATTTTGCTCTCTCTCCTCTCTCTCTCTCTCTCTCTCTCTCTCTCTCTCTCTCTCTCTCTCTCTCTCTCTCTCTCTCTCTCTCTCTCTCTCTCTCTCTCTCTCTCTCTCTCTCTCTCTCTCTCTCTCTCTCTCTCTCTCTCTCGCTCTTGTTATAGTGTTTCTTCGAAGCATTATTTCACTAATGCAAAACATCCCAGGGCATACTCAGAAAACTCATTGTGCCGTGGTCGGGGAAGATCCCTTTTATCAGAGAAATAGTTTTACGGTGATGAGGTTGCAGGGTTCCTTATTCTCAATATTGTTCTTAAAAACTCCATATGGGTATATATACATATATACATATATATGTATATATATATATATATATATATATATATATATATATATATATATATATATATATATATATATATATATATATATATATATATATATATATATATATATATATAGTGAGTGGTGGGATGAAGAAGTAAGAGTATTAGTGAAAGAGAAGAGAGAGGCATTTGGACGATTTTTGCAGGGAAAAATGCAATTGAGTGGGAGATGTATAAAAGAAAGAGACAGGAGGTCAAGAGAAAGGTGCAAGAGGTGAAAAAAAGGGCAAATGAGAGTTGGGGTGAGAGAGTATCATTAAATTTTAGGGAGAATAAAAAGATGTTCTGGAAGGAGGTAAATAAAGTGCGTAAGACAAGGGAGCAAATGGGAACTTCAGTGAAGGGCGCAAATGGGGAGGTGTTAACAAGTAGTGGTGATGTGAGAAGGAGATGGAGTGAGTATTTTGAAGGTTTGTTGAATGTGTTTGATGACAGAGTGGCAGATATAGGGTGTTTTGGTCGAGGTGGTGTGCAAAGTGAGAGGGTTAGGGAAAATGATTTGGTAAACAGAGAAGAGGTAGTGAAAGCTTTGCGGAAGATGAAAGCCAGCAAGGCAGCAGGTTTGGATGGTATTGCAGTGGAATTTATTAAAAAAGGGGGTGACTGTATTGTTGACTGGTTGGTAAGGTTATTTGATTTATGTATGACTCATGGTGAGGTGCCTGAGGATTGGCGGAATGCTTGCATAGTGCCATTGTACAAAGGCAAAGGGGATAAGAGTGAGTGCTCAAATTACAGAGGTATAAGTTTGTTGAGTATTCCTGGTAAATTATATGGGAGGGTATTGATTGAGAGGGTGAAGACATGTACAGAGCCTCAGATTGGGGAAGAGCAGTGTGGTTTCAGAAGTGGTAGAGGATGTGTGCATCAGGTGTTTGCTTTGAAGAATGTATGTGAGAAATACTTAGAAAAGCAAATGGATTTGTATGTAGCATTTATGGATCTGGAGAAGGCATATGATAGAGTTGATAGAGATGCTCTGTGGAAGGTATTAAGAATATATGGTGTGGGAGGAAAGTTGTTAGAAGCAGTGAAAAGTTTTTATCGAGGATGTAAGGCATGTGTACGTGTAGGAAGAAAGTGATTGGTTCTCAGTGAATGTAGGTTTGCGGCAGGGGTGTGTGATGTCTCCATGGTTGTTTAATTTGTTTATGGATGGGGTTGTTAGGGAGGTAAATGCAAGAGTTTTGGAAAGAGGGGCAAGTATGAAGTCTGTTGGGGAAGAGAGAGCTTGGGAAGTGAGTCAGTTGTTGTTCGCTGATGATACAGCGCTGGTGGCTGATTCATGTGAGAAACTGCAGAAGCTGGTGACTGAGTTTGGTAAAGTGTGTGGAAGAAGAAAGTTAAGAGTAAATGTGAATAAGAGCAAGGTTATTAGGTACAGTAGGGTTGAGGGTCAAGTAAATTTTGAGGTGAGTTTGAATGGAGAAAATCATCTCGGAAAGCAAAAATGGGTATGTTTGAAGGAATAGTCGTTCCAACAATGTTGTATGGTTGCGAGGCGTGGGCTATGGATAGAGTTGTGCGCAGGAGGGTGGATGTGCTGGAAATGAGATGTTTGAGGACAATGTGTGGTGTGAGGTGGTTTGATCGAGTAAGTAATGTAAGGGTAAGAGAGATGTGTGGAAATAAAAAGAGCGTGGTTGAGAGAGCAGAAGAGGGTGTTTTGAAATGGTTTGGGCACATGGAGAGAATGAGTGAGGAAAGATTGACCAAGAGGATATATGTGTTGGAGGTGGAGGGAACGAGAAGTGGGAGACCAAATTGGAGGTGGAAAGATGGAGTGAAAAAGATTTTGTGTGATCGGGGCCTGAAAATGCAGGAGGGTGAAAGGAGGGCAAGGAATAGAGTGAATTGGATATATATATATATATATATATATATATATATATATATATATATATATATATATATATATATATATATATATATATATATTTTTTTTTTTTTTTTATACTTTGTCGCTGTCTCCCGCGTTTGCGAGGTAGCGCAAGGAAACAGACGAAAGAAATGGCCCAACCCCCCCCCCCCATACACATGTATATACATACGTCCACACACGCAAATATTCATACCTACACAGCTTTCCATGGTTTTCCCGAGACGCTTCACATGCCTTGATTCAATCCACTGACAGCACGTCAACCCCGGTATACCACATCGCTCCAATTCACTCTATTCCTTGCCCTCCTTTCACCCTCCTGCATGTTCAGGCCCCGATCACACAAAATCTTTTTCACTCCATCTTTCCACCTCCAATTTGGTCTCCCACTTCTCCTCGTTCCCTCCACCTCCGACACATATATCCTCTTGGTCAATCTTTCCTCACTCATTCTCTCCATGTGCCCAAACCACTTCAAAACACCCTCCTCTGCTCTCTCAACCACGCTCTTTTTATTTCCACACATCTCTCTTACCCTTACGTTACTTACTCGATCAAACCACCTCACACCACACATTGTCCTCAAACATCTCATTTCCAGCACATCTATCCTCCTGCGCACAACTCTATCCATAGCCCACGCCTCGCAACCATACAACATTGTTGGAACCACTATTCCTTCAAACATACCCATTTTTGCTTTCCGAGATAATGTTCTCGACTTCCACACATTCTTCAAGGCTCCCAGAATTTTCGCCCCCTCCCCCACCCTATGATTCACTTCCGCTTCCATGGTTCCATCCGCTGCCAGATCCACTCCCAGATATCTAAAACACTTTACTTCCTCCAGTTTTTCTCCATTCAATCTTACCTCCCAATTGACTTGACTCTCAACACTACTGTACCTAATAACCTTGCTCTTATTCACATTTACTCTTAACTTTCTTCTTTCACACACTTTACCAAATTCAGTCACCAGCTTCTGCAGTTTCTCACATGAATCAGCCACCAGCGCTGTATCATCAGCGAACAACAACTGACTCTCTTCCCAAGCTCCCTCATCCACAACAATCAAAATGAAAAATGAAATACGATAAGTTCCCAAGTGCACTTTCGTGTAATAATCACATCTTCATGGTAGATGCAAGAGAAATATAAATCAGTTGATATACATCGAAGAGACGAAGCCAGGACGCCATTTGGTAAACACGTGATATCCAAGACATACAGCGAGCATTCATAAACTTATCATTTTACAAATTTTATCAACAATAAAGTTGTCTAATTTGTATAGACCATCACTAATATTAAGATTATAATTCTTTGTGGATTTAACAATAGGAGATTCACTGATATTTCTCGTGGTAATAGAGTTAGAGTTGATAACTGAGATGGCATTACTCCAGTCAGTTCAATGATCATAGTTTTTAACGTATTCAAACAAGATATTTGATTCTTGTCCCGTTCTTATACTATATTTTGTGTTGCTTAAGTCTGACAGAAAGATCCTTACCAGACTGCCCAACATAAGATTCATAAAATTTTCCACATGGCACTTTATAGATGCATCCAAGAAATTTTCTGGTGAATTCTTGAAAAAGATATTCTTTATAGTATTATTGTTGCTGAAGGCAACATTTACATTACAGGATTTAAGCAATGTGGGAAGTAAAATGAAATTATTATCAAAAGGGAGAACTAAAAGATTCTTGGTGTCAATGGAAGGTTTGGGCTCAACCCTTTAAAATGATTTCTTTGCTAAATTAAGGAATTTATCAATGAAAGATCTAGGGTACTTTAACTTAGATCCAATAGAATGTATCTTCTCAAACTCATCATCAATAAACTCTGGACTGCAAATACGTAATGCCCTTAAGAACATAGATTGAAATGATGATGATTTAACTCTGTCATGTTGAGATGAGTAATAATGGATGTATGAGCATACATTGGTAGGTTTTCTGTATATGCTAAACTTAAACTTGCTTC
Organism: Panulirus ornatus; assembly: GCF_036320965.1. Classification (NCBI taxonomy): domain Eukaryota; kingdom Metazoa; phylum Arthropoda; class Malacostraca; order Decapoda; family Palinuridae; genus Panulirus; species Panulirus ornatus. Next base: position 23,388,170 of record NC_092227.1, read on the forward strand.
CTTGCCTATGGATCCTGCAATTTCAAAATGGTAACATACTATTATTTTCATTTTCTACAGTAAATTTGATGGAAGGTACTAAATTGTTAAGTATGGGGAGCAATATTTGTAAATCTTCATTTGTTGGCCAAACACCGAGAACATCATCTACATACCTAAACCAAATTGCATTAGAAGGTAAGATATCCTTTAGTAATTTTGTTTAAAAAAATTCCACATAAAGATTACTTAGTACAGATGAAAGAGGGTTACCCATTGCCATACCAAACTTTTGAGCATAGTAACCTCCATTGAATTGAAATACAGTCTTTTATACACAATTTTATGAGTTCAATGAAAACAGACTTTGAAACAGGTAAATTAATGTCATCCAAGACATCAAATAGATATTCTAAAAAGTCATCAACTGGAAGTTTAGTGAAAAGTGAGGAAGCATCAAAGCTAAGTAGTTTGAAATAGAAATTCAATATTGAAATTGTTTCGCTTGTTGACTAAATCTACATTGCTTATGATATTAGAATTTGATACCTTACAAACTAAAGGGCATAATACAGAAACAAACCATTTGGACAATTCATATGTGATGGAGCTTACTGAACTCACTACAGGTCTTGCTGGAAAATTCTGTTTATGTGTTTTGATAAGTCCATACAAATATGGCAATGAATGGGACAAAGATGACAAACTTCTGATAAGAGAACTATTACCTTTCAACAACAACTTCTTTTCTTTATTGAAATGGAAATTAACTGCTTCTAAGGGATTTTCACTAAGTTTAGAATATGTTTTGTCATCATTTAAAAGATCATTCATTTTAGATAAATTGTTACTTTTGTCTAAAGTCACAACAGTGATAGCCTTATCTACTTTAGTAATATGTATATCCTTGTCTTTTTGTTAGGTGTTAATAGCTCTTATAAATCTTTTAGGACAATTAGGTTCCACTGGTTTTGAAAACTGACATACACTAAACCGTTACGGATATCAATTTCATCATTACTTAATTTACTGTATTTCTCTAAATTACAAAAAGACTCTGTGACATCAACACAGCTGGCTTCTCTGTTAGAGCACATTTGAACCATAGCCTAACACAGACAAGGAATCCGTATCGAGTTGTTTATTAGACAGGTTTATCACAAAAGAATGGTTTGTGTTCTTGGTCCAGTCACTGATTCAAATACGATGGTCCAACTTACAATTTAGTGACATTTGTAGCCTAATGCGTTCTCTCCTTAATCCATTATAGCAATATTCCAACATCTGGTTTTTCTAGAATGTCGGTATTGCCATTTCAAAGGTACGTTTCTTCCCTCTTGTGATGCAAGAAGCTTCTCCCATTTCAAGTTTCTTTAATTCAATGTGTTTCTTTAGAATAATGTTTTGGAATTGGTCAAATGGTCAACCAGACAGCTGCAACAATCGTTGAGGTAGGACAGATCTTGGCATCACTTGTTCATCAAGGTATTTCCTAAGGAATTCAAATCGTAACTTCAGTTGGTGGGCCTTGATTAACGATTTGGAGAAAGCAGTAACAAAAGGATAAAATCCAGGACAGCTTGTAGAGAAGTAATAGAACAGCCGTTTTGAATCCACATTGGATAGGATCATAATTTGTTCGTATGTATATATATCCCTTGGGATAGGGGAGAAAGAATACTTCCCACGCATTCCTCACGTGTCGTAGAAGGCGACTAGAGGGGACGGGAGCGGGGGGCCAGAAATCCTCCCCTCCTTGTATTCTAACTTTCTAAAATGGGAAACAGAAGAAGGAGTCACGCGGGAGTGCTCATCCTCCTCGCAGGCTCAGACTGGGGTGTCTAAATGTGTGTGGATGTAACCAAGATGTGAAAAAAGGAGAGATAGGTAGTATGTTTAAGGAAAGGAACCTGGATGTTTTGGCTCTGAGTGAAACGAAGCTCAAGGGAAAAGGGGAAGAGTAGTCTGGGAATGTCTTGGGAGTCAAGTCAGGGGTTAGTGAGAGCACGAGAGCAAGGGAAGGAGTAGAAGTACTCCTGAAACAGGAGTTGTGGGAGTAGGTGATAGAATGTAAGAAAGTAAATTCTAGATTAATATGGGTAAAGCTGAAAGTTGATGGAGAGAGATGGGTGATTATTGGTGCATATGCACCTGCGCATGAGAAGAAATATCATGAAAGGCAAGTGTTTTAGGAGCAGCTGAATGAGTGTGTTAGTGGTTTTGATGCACAAGACCGTGTTATAGTGATGGGTAATTTGAATGCAAAGGTGAGTAATGTCGCAGTTGAGGGAATAATTGGTATACATGGGGTGTTCAGTGTTGTAAATGGAAATGGTGAAGAGCTTGTAGCTTTATGTGCTGTAAAAGGACTGGTGATTGGGAATACCTGCTTGAAAAAGCGAGATACACATAAGTATACGTATGTAAGTAGGAGAGATGGCCGGAGAGCGTTATTGGATTACGTGTTAATTGACAGGCGCGCGAAAGAGAGACTTTTGGATGTTAATGTGCTGAGAGGTGCAACTGGAGGGATGTCTGATCATTATCTTGAGGAGGCGAAGGTGAAGATTTGTATGGATGTTCAGAAAAGAAGAAAGAATGTTGAGGGGAAGAGGGTGGTGAGAGTAAGTGAGCTTGGGAAGGAGACTTGTTTGAGGAAGTACCAGGAGAGACTGAGTACAGAATGGAAAAAGGTGAGAACAAAGGAGGTAAGGGGAGTGGGGGAGGAATGGGATGTATTTAGGGAAGCAGTGATGGCTTGCACAGAAGATGCTTCTGGCATGAGAAGCGTGGAGGTGGGTTGATTAGAATGGGTAGTGAGTGTTGGGATGAAGAGGTAAGATAATTAGTGAAAGAGAAGAGAGAGGCATTTGGGCAATTTTTGCAGGGGAAAAATGCAAATGAGTGGGAGATGTATAAAAGAAAGAGGCAGGAGGTCAAGAGAAAGGTGCAAGAGGTGAAAAAGAGAGCAAATAAGAGTTGGGGTGAGAGAGTATCATTAAATTTTAGGGAGAATAAAAAGATGTTTTGGAAGAAGATAAATAAAGTGCGTAAGACAAGGGAGCAAATTGGAACTTCAGTGAAGGGGGCTAATGGAGAGGTGATAACAAGTAGTGGTGATGTGAGAAGGAGATGGAGTGAGTATTTTGAAGGCTTGTTGAAAGTGTTTCATGACAGATTGGCAGATATAGGGTGTTTTGGTCGAGGTGGTGTGCAAAGTGAGAGGGTTAGGGAAAATGATTTGGTAAACAGAGAAGAGGTAGTAAAAGCTTTGCGGAAGATGAAAGCCGGCGAGGCAGCAGGTTTGGATGGTATTGAAGTGGAATTTATTAAAAAAGGGGATGACTGTATTGTTGACTGGTTGAGAAAGCTATTTACTGTATGTATGACTCATGGTGAGGTGCATGAGGATTGGCGGAATGAGTGCATAGTGCCATTGTATAAAGGCAAAGGGGATAAGAGTGAGTGCTCAAATTACAAAGGTATAAGTTTGTTGAGTATTCCTGGTAAATTATATCGGAGGGTATTGATTGAGAGGGTGAAGGCATGTACAGAGCATCAGATTGGGGAAGAGCAGTGTGGTTTCGGAAGTAGGAGAGGATGTGTGGATCAGGAGTTTGCTTTAAAGAAGGTATGTGAGAAATACTTAGAAAAGCAAATGGATTTGTATGTAGCATTTATGGATCTGGAGAAGGCATATGATAGAGTTGATAGAGATGCTCTGTGGAAGGTTTTAAGAATATATGATGTGGGAGGCAAGTTGTTAGAAGCAGTAAAAAGTGTTTATCGAGGATGTAAGGCATGTGTACGTGTAGGAAGAGAGGAAAGTGATTGGTTCTCAGTGAATGTAGGTTTGCGGCAGGAGTGTGTGATGTCTCCATGGTTGTTTAATTTGTTTATGGACGGGGTTGTTAGGGAGGTGAATGCAAGAGTTTTGGAAAGAGGGGCAAGTATGCAGTCTGTTGAGGATGAGAGAGCTTGGGAAGTGAGTCAGTTGTTGTTCGCTGATGATACAGCGGTGGTGGCTGATTCATGTGAGAAGCTGCAGAAGCTGGTGACTGAGTTTGGTAAAGTGTGTGAAAGAAGAAAGTTAGAGTAAATGTGAATAAGAGCAAGGTTATTAGGTACAGTAGGGTTGAGGGTCAAGTCAATTAAGAGGTAAGTTTGAATAGAGAAAAACTGGAGGAAGTGAAGTGTTTTAGATATCTTGGAGTGGATCTGGCAGCGGATGCAACCATGGAAGCGGAAGTGAATCATAGTGTGGGGGAGAGGACGAAAACCCTGGGAGCCTTGAAGAATGTGTGGAAGTCGAGAAGATTATCTCCGATTATCTACATAAACAAATTAAACAACCATGGAGATATCACACACCCCTGCCGCAAACTTACATTCACTGAGAACCAATCACTTTCCTCTCTTCCTACACGTACACATGCCTTACATCCTCGATAAAAACTTTTCTCTGCTTCTAACAACTTTCCTCCCACACCATCTATTCTTAATACCTTCCACAGAGCATCTCTATCAACTCTATCATATGCCTTCTCCAGATCCATAAATGCTACATACAAATCCATTTGCTTTTCTAAGTATTTCTCACATACATTCTTCAAAGCAAACACCTGATGCACACATCCTCTACCACTTCTGAAACCACACTGCTCTTCCCCAATCTGATGCTCTGTACATGCCTTCACCTTCTCAATCAATACCCTCCCATATAATTTACCAGGAATACTCAACAAACTTATACCTCTGTAATTTGAGCACTCACTCTTATCCCCTTTGCCTTTGTACAATGGCACTATGCACGCATTCCGCCAATCTTCAGGCACCTCACCATGAGTCATACATACATTAAATAACCTTACCAACCAGTCAACAATACAGTCACCCCCTTTTTTAATAAATTCCACTGCAATACCATCCAAACCTGCTGCCTTGCCGGTTTTCATCTTCCGCAAAGCTTTCACTACCTCTTCTCTGTTTACCAAATCATTTTCCCTAACCCTCTCACTTTGCACACCACCTCGACCAAAACACCCTATATCTGCCACTCTATCATCAAACACATTCAACAAACCTTCAAAATACTCACTCCATCTCCTTCTCACATCACCACTATTTGTTATCACCTCCTCATTTGCGCCCTTCACTGAAGTCCCCATTTGCTCCTTTGTCTTACGCACTTTATTTACCTCCTTCCAGAACATCTTTTTATTCTCCCAAAAATTTAATGATACTCTCTCACCCCAACTCTCATTTGCCCTTTTTTTCACCTCTTGCACCTTTCTCTTGACCTCCTGTCTCTTTCTTTTATACATCTCCCACTCAATTGCATTTTTTCCCTGCAAAAAAACGTCCGAATGCCTCTTTCTTCTCTTTTACTAATACTCTTACTTCTTCATCCCACCACTCACTACCCTTTCTAATCAACCCACCTCCCACTCTTCTCATGCCACAAGCATCTTTTGCGCAATCCATCACTGATTCCCTAAATACATCCCATTCCTCCCCCACTCCCCTTGCTTCCATTGTTCTCACCTTTTTCCATTCTGTACTCAGTCTCTCCTGGTACTTCCTCACACAGGTCTCCTTCTCAAGCTCACTTACTCTCACCACCCTCTTCACCCCAACATTCACTATATATATATTTGTAAATTTTCATTTGTTGGCCAAACACAAAGAACATCATCTACATAGCTAAACCTAATTGTATTAGAAGGTAAGATATACTTCAGTAATTTTTTTTCAAAAAATTCTATATAAAGATTACTTAGTACAGGTGAAAGAGGGTTACCCATTGCCATACGAAGTTTTTGAGCATAATAATCTCCATTAAATTGAAATACAAATTCTTTTATACACAATTTTATTAATTCAATGAAATTAGACTTTGAAACAGGTAAATGAATATCATCCAAGACATCAAATGAATATTCTAAAAGGTCATCAACTGGAACTTTAGTGAAAAGTGAGGAAACATCAAAGCTAACTAGTTTGAAATCAAAATTAATATTGATATTGTTTAGCTTGGTGACTAAATCTAGAATTTGATACCTTACCCACTATTTCTCCCTTTTAATGATAATTTCACTTTGTGTCCCATGTTGCTTAAATCCTTCAATGTAAATGTTGCCTTTAGCAACAGTAATACTATAAAGAATATCTTAATCAGGAACTCATCAGAAAATTCTCTTGGTTGCATCTATAAAGTTCCTTGTGGAAACTGTGATAAATTTTACGTTGGTCAGACTGGTAAGGATCTTTCTGTTAGACTTAAGCAACATAAATATAGTATGAGAACGGGACAAGAATCAAATGCCTTGTTTAATCATGTTAAAAACTATGATCATTGTATTGACTGGAGTAACGCCATCTCAATTGTTAACTCTAACTCTATTACCAAGAGAAATATCATTGAATCTTCTATTATTAAATACACAAAGAATTATAATCTTAATATTAGTGATGGTCTATACAAATTAGATAACTTTATTGTTGATAAGATTTGTAAAATGATAAGTTTATGAGCGCTCGTTGTATGTTTTGGACAATCACATGTTTACTAAATGGCGTCTTAGCTTCGTCTCTTCGATGTATATCAACTGACTGTTATATTTCTCTCTTGTGTCTCCCCTGATGATATGATTATTACACGAAATTGCACTTGGGAACTTTTCGTGTTTCATTTTTCCCCGTGGACTCATAGGAATGTCTTGATCACGCACAAAATTGTGATCCATTCCAGTATATATATATATATATATATATATATATATATATATATATATATATATATATATATATTATATATATATATATATATATATATATATATATATATATATATATATATATATATATATATATATATATATATATATATATATATATATATATATATATTTATATATATATATATATATATATATATATATATATATATATATATATATATATATATATATATATATATATATATATATATATATATATATATATATATATATATATATATATATATATATATATATATATATATATATATATATATATATATATATATATATATCTATATATATATATATATATATATATATATATATATATATATATATATATATATATATATATATATATATATATATATATATATTTATATGTATATATATATATATATATATATATATATATATATATATATATATATATATATATATATATATATATATATATATATATATATATATATATATATATATATATATACTGGAATGGATCACAATTTTGTGCGTGATCAAGACATTCCTATGAGTCCACGGGAAAAATGAAACACGAAAAGTTCCCAAGTGCAATTTCGTGTAATAATCATATCATCAGGGGAGACACAAGAGAGAAATATAACAGTCAGTTGATATACATCGAAGAGACGAAGCTAAGACGCCATTTAGTAAACATGTGATTGTCCAAAACATACAACGAGCGCTCATAAACTTATCATTATATATATATATATATATATATATATAAATATATATATATATATATATATATATATATATATATATATATATATATATATATATATATATATATATATATATATATATATATATATATATATATATATCATTATTATCATTTTAATTTTGCTTTGATGCTGTCTCCCGCGTTTGCGAGGTAGCGCAAGGAAACAGACGAAAGAAAGTGCCCAACCCACTCCCATACATATGTGTATACATATACGTCGACACACACAAATATACGTACCCATACATCTCAATGCACACATATATATACACACACAGACACATACATATATACACATGCACACAATTCACACTGTCTACCTTTATTCATTCCCATCGCCACCCCGCCACACATGTAATAACATCCCCCTCCCCCCCCCCAAGTGTGCGAGGCAGCGCTAGTAAAAGACAACAAAGGCCCCATTCGTTCACACTCAGTCTCTATCTGTCATGCAATAATGCCCGAAACCACAGCTCCCTTTCCACATCTCAACCCCACAGAACTTTCCAAGGTTTACCCCAGACTCTTCACATGCCCTGAGCCAATCCATTGACAGCACGTCGACCCGGTATACCACATCGAACAAATTCACTCTATTCCTTGCCCGCCTTTCACCCTCCTGCATGTTCAGGCCCCGATCACTCAAAATCTTTTTCACTCCATCTTTTCACCTCCAATTTGGTCTCCCACTTCTCCTTACCTCCACATCCGACACATATATCCTCTTGGTCAATCTTTTCTCACTCATTCCTTCCATGTGTCCAAACCATTTCAAAACAACCTCCTCTGCTCTCTCAACCAAGCTCTTTTTATTT
>NC_092227.1:23396596-23399096 GCF_036320965.1 Panulirus ornatus
TGTCTATCTATATATCTATCTATCTATCTATCTATATATTTTTTTTTCCCGCTGTCTCCCGCATTTGCGAGGTAGCGCAGGGAAACAGACGAAAGAAATGGCCCAACCCACCCCCATACACATGTATATACATACACGTCCACACACGCAAATATACATACACATACATCTCAATGTACATATATATATATATACACACAGAGACACATACATATATACACATTCACACATTTCACACTGTCTGCCTTTATTCATTCCCATCTCCACCTTGTCACACATGGAATGACATCCCCCTCCCCCTCCAGTGTGAGAGGTAGCGCTAGGAAATGACAACAAAGGCCCCATTCGTTCACACTCAGTCTCTAGCTGTCATGAAATAATGCCCGAAAACCACAGCTCCCTTTCCACATCCAGGCACCACAGAACTTTCCATGGTTTACCCCAGACGCTTCACATGCCCTAATTTAAATCATTGATAGAACGTCAACCCCGGTATACCACATCGATCCAATTCACTCTATTCCTTGCCCGCCTTTCACCCTCCTGCATGTTCAGGCCCCGACCACTCAAAATCTTTTTCACTCCATCTTTCCACCTCCACTTTGGTCTCCCACTTCTCTCGTTCCCTCCACCTCCGACAAATATATCCTCTCTGTCAATCTTTCCTCACTCATTCTCTCCATGCGACCAAACCATTTCAAAACACCCTCTTATGCTCTCTCAACCACGCTCTTTTTATTTCCACACATCACACTTACCCTTACATTACTTTCTCGATCAAACCACCTCACACCACATATTGTCCACAAACATTTCATTTCCAGCACATCCATCCTCCAGCGCACAACTCTATCCATAGCCCACGCCTCGCAACCATACAACATTGTTGGAACCGCTGTTCTTTCAAACATACCCATTTTTGCTTTCCGAGATAATGTTCTCGACTTCCACACATTCTTCAAGGCTCCCAGGATTTTCGCCCCCTCCCCCACCCTATGATTCACTTCCGCTTCCATGGTTCCATCCGCTGTCAGATCCAATCCCAGATATCTAGAGCACCTTACTTCCTCCAGTTTTTCTCCATTCAAACTTACCTCCCAGTTGACTTGACCCTCAAACCTACTGTACCTAATAACCTTGCTCTTATTCACATTTACTCTTAACTTTCGTCTTTCACACACTTTACCAAACTGAGTCACCAGCTTCTGCAGTTTCTCACATGAATCAGCCACCACCGCTGTATCATCAGCGAACAACAACTGACTCACTTCCCAAGCTCTCTCATCCCCAACAGACTTCACACTTGCCCCTCTTTCCAAAACTCTTGCATTTGCCTCCCTAACAACCCCATCCATAAACAAATTAAACAACCATGGAGACATCACACACCCCTGCAGCAAACCCACATTCACAGAGAACCAATTACTTTCCTTTCTTCCTACACGTACCCGTGCCTTACATCCTCGAAAAAACTTTTCACTGCTTCTAACAACTTGCCTCCCACACCATATGTTCTTAGTACCTTCCACAGGGCATCTCTATGAACTCAATCATATGCCTTTTCCAAATCCATAAATGCTACATACAAATCCTTTTGCATTTCTAAGTAGGAGAGTTGGCCAGAGAGGGTTATTGGATTATGTTTTAATTGACAGACGCGCGAAAGAGAGACTTTTGGATGTTAATGTGCTGAGAGGTGCAACTGGATGGTCTGATCATTATCTTGTGGAGCCGAAGGTGAAGATTTGTATGGGTTTTCAGAAAAGAAGAGAGAATGTTAGTGTGAAGAGGGTGGTGAGAGTAAGTGAGCTTGGGAAGGAGACTTGTGTGAGGAAGTACCAGGAGAGACTGAGTACAGAATGGAAAATGGTGAGAACAATGGAAGTAAGGGGAGTGGGGGAGGAATGGGATGTATTTAGGGATTCAGTGATGGATTGCACAAAAGGTGCTTGTAGCATGAGAAGAGTGGGAGGTTTGTTGATTAGAAAGGGTAGTGAGTGGTGGGATGAAGAAGTAAGATTATTAGTGAAAGAGAAGAGAGAGGCATTTGGACGATTTTTTCAGGGAAAGAATGCAATTGAGTGGGGGGTGTATAAAAGAAAGAGACAGGAGGTCAAGAGAAAGGTGCAAGAGGTGAAAAAGAGGGCAAATGAGAGTTGGGATGAGAGAGTATCATTAAATTTTAGGGAGAATAAAATGATGTTCCGGAAGGAGGTAAATAAAGTGCGTAAGACAAGGGAGCAAATGGGAACTTCAGTGAAGGGCGCAAATGGGGAGCTGATAACAAGTAGTGGTGATGTTAGAAGGAGATGGAATGAGTATTTTGAAGGTTTGTTGAATGTGTTTGATGATAAAGTGGCAGATATATGGTGTTTTGGTCGAGGTGGTGTGCAAAGAGAGAGGGTTAGGGAAAATGATTTGGTAAACAGAGAAGAGGTAGTAAAAGCTTTGCGGAAGATGAAAGCCGGCAAGGCAACAGGTTTGGATGGTATTGCAGTGG
>NC_092227.1:23404096-23426502 GCF_036320965.1 Panulirus ornatus
AATAAAGTGCGTAAGACAAGGGAGCAAATGGGAACTTCAGTGAAGGGTGCTAATGGGGAGGTGATAACAAGTAGTGGTGATGTGAGAAGGAGATGGAGTGAGTATTTTGAAGGTTTGTTGAATGTTTTTGAATGTGTTTGATAATAGATTGGCAGATATAGGGTGTTTTGGTCGACGGGTGTGCAAAGTGAGAGGGTTAGGGAAAATGATTTGGTAAACAGAAAAGAGGTAGTTAAAGCTTTGCGGAAGATGAAAGCCGGCAAGGCAGCAGGTTTGGATGGTGTTGCAGTGGAATTTATTAAAAAAGGGGGTAACTGTATTGTTGACTGGTTGGTAAGGTTATTTAATGTGTGTATGACTCATGGTGAGGTGCCTGAGGATTGGCAGAATGCGTGCATAGTGCCATTGTACAAAGGCAAAGGGGATAAGAGTGAGTGCTCAAATGACAAAGGTATAAGTTTGTTGAGCATTCCTGGTAAATTATATGTGCGGGTATTGATTGAGAGGTTGTAGGCATGTACAAGGCATCAGATTGAGGGAAGAGCAGTGTGGTTTCAGAAGTGGTAGAGGATTTGTGGATCAGGTGTTTGCTTTGAAGAATGTATGTGAGAAATACTTAGAAAAGCAAATGGATTCGTATGTAGCATTTATGGATCTGGAGAAGGCATATGATAGAGTTGATAGTGATGCTCTGTGGAAGGTATTAAGAATATATGTGTGGGAGGCATGTTGTTAGAAGCAATGAAAAGTTTTTATCGAGAATGTAAGGCATGTGCACGTGTAGGAAGAGAGCAAAGTGATTGGTTCTCAGTGAACGTAGGTTTGCGGCAGGGGTGTGTGATATTTCCATGGTTGTTTGATTTGTTTATGGTTAGGGTTGTTAGGGAGGTGAATGCAAGAGTTTTGGAAAGAGGGGCAAGTATGGAGTCTGTTGTGGATGAGAGAGCTTGGGAAGTGAGTCAGTTGTTGTTCGCTGATGATACAGCGCTGGTGGCTCATTCATGTGAGAAACTGCAGAAGCTGGTGACTGAGTTTGGGAAAGTGTGCGAAAGAAGAAAGTTAATAGTAAATGTGAATAAGAGCAAGGTTATTAGGTACAGTAGGGTTGAGGGTCAAGTCAATTGGGAGTTAAGTTTGAATGGAGAAAAACTGGAGGAAGTAAACTATTTTAGATATCTGGGAGTGGATCTGACAGCGGATGGAACCATGGAAGCGGAAGTGATTCATAGGGTGCAGGAGGGGGCGAAAATCCTGGGAGCCTTGAAGAATGTTTGCAAGTCGAGAACATTATCTCGGAAAGCAACATTGGGTATGTTTGAAGGAATAGTGGTTCCAACAATGTTGTAACGTTGCGAGGTTTGGGCTATGGATAGAGTTGTGCGCAGGAGGGTGGATGTGCTGGAAATAAGATGTTTGAGGACAATGAGTGGTGTGAGGTGGTTTGATCGAGTAAGTAATGTAAGGGTAAGAGAGATGTGTGGAAATAAAAAGAGCGTGGTTGAGAGAGCAGAAGAGGGCGTTTTGAAATGGTTTGGGCGCATGGAGAGAATGAGTGAGGAAAGATTGACCAAGAGGATATATGTGTCGGAGGTGGAGGGAACGAGTAGAAGTGGGAGACCAAATTGGAGGTTGAAAGACGGAGTGAAAAAGATTCTGAGTGATCGGGGCTTGAACGTGCATGAGGGTGAAAGGCGGGCAAGGAATAGAGTGAATTGGATCGATGTGGTATACCGGGGTTGACGTGCTGTCAGTGGATTGAATCAGGGCATGTGAAGCGTCTGGGATAAACAATGGAAAGTTGTGTGGGGCCTGGATGTGGAAAGGGAGCTGTGGTATCGGGCATTATTGCATGACAGCTAGAGACTGAGTGTGAACGAATGGGGCCTTTGTTGTCTTTTCCTAGCGCTACATCGCAGACATGAGGGGGGAGGGGGATGTTATTCCATGTGTGGTAAGATGGCGATGGGAATGAAGAAAGGCAGACAGAGTGAATTGTGTGCATAGGTATATATATATATGTGTCTGTGTGTGTATATATATATGTGTACATTTAGATGTATAGGTATGTATATTTGCGTGTGTGGACGCGTATGTATATACATGTGTATGGGGGTGGGTTGGGCCATTTCTTTCGTCTGTTTCCTTGCGCTACCTCGCAAACGAGGAAGACATCGACAAAGTAAAATAAAAAAAATAATTTATATATTTATATGTTTTTATATATATATATGTTTATATATATATATATATATGTATATATACATTATTTTTTTATTTTGCTTTGTCGATGTCTCCCTCGTTTGCGAGGTAGCGCAAGGAAACAGACGAAAGAAATGGCCCAACACACCCCCATACACAATGTATACACAGACACGTCCACACACGCAAATATACATACCTATACATCTCAATGTACACACACACATATATATATATATATATATATATATATATATATATATATATATATATATATATATATATATATATATATGTATATATATATATATATACAAAGACATATACATATATACCCATTCACACAATTCACACTGTCTGCCCCCATTCACTCCCATCGCCACCTCGCCACACATGGAATACCTTCCCCCTCCCCCCTCATGTGTGCGAGGTAGCACTAGGAAAAGACAACAAAGGCCCCATTCGTTCTCACTCAATCTCTAGCTGCCACGCAATAATGCCCGAAACCACAGCTTCCTTTCCACATCCAGGCCCCACACAACTTTCCATGGTTTACCCCAGACGCTTCAAATGCCCTGATTCAATCCACTGACAGCACTTCAACCCCGGTATACCACATCGATCCAGTTCACTCTATTCCTTGCCCTCCTTTCACCCTTCTGCATGTTCAGGCCCCGATCATACAAAATCTTTTTCACTCCATCTTACCACCTCCAATTTGGTCACCCACTTCTCCTCGTTCCCTCCACCTCCGACACATATATGCTCTTGGTCAACCTTTCCTCACTCATTCTCTCCATGTGACCAAACCATTTCAAAACACCCACATCTGCTCTCTCAACCACGCTCTTTTTATTTCCACACATCTCTCTTACCCTTACATTACTTACTCGATCAAACCACCTCACACCACACATTGTCCTCAAACATCTCATTTCCAGCACATCCACCCTCTTACGCACAACTCTATCCATAGCCCACGCCTCGCAACCATACAACATTGTTGGAACCGCTATTCCTTCAAACATACCCATTTTTGCTTTCCGAGATAGTGTTCTCGACTTCCACACATTCTTCGAGGCTCCCAGGATTTTCGCCTCCTCCTGCACCCTATGAATCACTTCCGCTTCCATGGTTCCATCCTCTGCCAGTCCCACTCCCAGATATCTAAAACACTTTACTTCCTCCAGTTTCTCTCCATTCAAACTTACCTCCCAATTGACTTGACTACACACACGTCCACACACGCAAATATACATACCTATACATCTCAATGTACACATATATATACACATACAGACACATACATATATACCTATGCACACAATTCACACTGTCAGCCTTTATTCATTCCCATCGTCACCTCGCCACACATGGAATACCATCCCCCTCCCCACTCATTTGTGCGGGGTAGCGCTAGGAAAAGACAACTAAGGCCTCATTCGTTCACACTCAGTCTCTTGCTGTCATGCAATAATGCCAGAAACCACAGCTCCCTTTCCACATCCAGGCCCCACAGAGCTTTCCATGGTTTACCACAGACGCTTCACATGCCCTAATTCAATCCACTGACAGCACGTCAACCCCGCTATACCACATCGAACCAATTCACTCTATTCCTTGCCCGCCTTTCACCCTCCTGCATGTTCAGGCCCCGATCACTCAAAATCTTTTTCACTCCATCTTTCCACCTCCAATTTGGTCTCCCTCATCTCCATGCTCCCTCCACCTCCGACACATATATCCTCTTGGTCAATCTTTTCTCACTCATCCTCTCCGTGTGCCCAAACCACTTCAAAACACCCTCTTCTGCTCTCTCAACCACGCTCTTTTTATTTCCACACATCTCTCTTACCTTTACGTTACTCACTCGATCAAACCACCTCACACCACAAATTGTCCTCAAACATCTCATTTCCAGCACATCCATCCTCCTGCGCACAACTCTATCCATAGCCCACGCCTCGCAACCATACAACATTGTTGGAACCACTATTCCTTCAAACATACCCATTTTTGCTTTCCGAGATAATGTACTCGACTTCCACACATTCTTCAAGGCCCCCAGAATTTTCGCCCCCTCCCCCACCCTATGATCCACTTCCGCTTCCATGGTTCCATCCGCTGCCAGATGCACTCTCAGATATCTAAAACACTTCACTTCCTCCAGTTTTTCTCCATTCAAACTCACCTCCCAATTGACTTGACCCTCAACCCTACTGTACCTAATAACCTTGTTCTTATTCACATTTACTCTTAACTTTCTTCTTCCAAACACTTTACCAAACTCATTCACCAGCTTCTGCAGTTTCTCACATGAATCATCCACCAGCGCTGTATCATCAGCGAACAACAACTGACTCACTTCCCAAGCTCTCTCATCCCCAACAGACTTCATACTTGCCCCTCTTTCCAAAACTCTTGCATTTACCTCCCTAACAACCCCATCCATAAACAAATTAAACAACCATGGAGACATCACACTCCCGTGCCGCAAACCTACATTCACTCAGTCCCAATCACTTTCCTCTCTTCCTACACGTACACATGCCTTACATCCTCGAAAAAAACTTTTCACTGCTTCTAACAACTTTCCTCCCACACCATATATTCTTAATATCTTCCACAGAGCATCTCTATCAACTCTATCATATGCCTTCTCCAGATCCATAAATGCTACATACAAATCCATTTGCTTTTCTAAGTATTTCTCACATACATTCTTCAAAGCAAACACCTGATCCACACATCCTCTACCACTTCTGAAACCACACTGCTCTTCCCCAATCTGATGCTCTGTACATGCCTTCACCCTCTCAATCAATACCCTCCCATATAATTTACCAGGAATACTCAACAAACTTATACCTCTGTAATTTGAGCACTCACTCTTATCCCCTTTGCCTTTGTATATGTATATATATATATATATATATATATATATATATATATATATATATATATATATATATATATATATATATATATATATATATATATATATATATATATATATATATATATATATATATATATATATATATATATATATATATATATATATATATATATATATAGAATGTAAGAGAGTAAATTCTCGATTAATATGGGTAAAACTGAAAGTTGATGGAGAGAGGTGGATGATTATTGGTGCATATGCACCCGGGCATGAGAAGAAAGATCATGAGAGGCAAGTGTTTGGGAGCAGCTGAATGAGTGTGTTAGTGGTTTTGATGCACGAGACCGGGTTATAGTGATGGGTGATTTGAATGCAAAGGTGAGTAATGTGGCAGTTGAGGGAATAATTGGTATACATGGGGTGTTCAGTGTTTCAAATGGAAATGGTGAAGAGCTTGTAGATTTATGTGCTGAAAAAGGACTGATGATTGGGAATACCTGGTTTAAAAAGCGAGATATACATAAGTATACTATTGTAAGTAGGAGAGATGGCCAGAGAGCGTTATTGGATTACGTGTTAATTGACAGGCGTGCGAAAGAGAGACTTTTGGATGTTAATGTGCTGAGAGGTGCAACTGGAGGGATGTCTGATCATTATCTTGTGGAGGCTAAGGTGAAGATTTGTATGGGTTTTCAGAAAAGAAGAGTGAATGTTGGGGTGAAGAGGGTGGTGAGAGTAAGTGAGGTTGGGAAGGAGACCTGTGTGAGGAAGTACCAGGAGAGACTGAGTACAGAATGGGAAAAGGTGAGAACAATGGAAGTAAGGGGAGTGGGGGAGGAATGGGATGTATATAGGGAATCAGTGATGGATTGCGGAAAAGATGCTTCTGGCATGGGAAGAGTGGGAGGTGCGTTGATTAGAAAGGGTAGTGAGTGGTGGGATGAAGAAGTAAAAGTATTAGTGAAAGAGAAGAGAGAGGCATTTGGACGATTTTTGCAGGGAAAAAATGCAATTGAGTGGGAGATGTATAAAAGAAAGAGACAGGAGGTCAAGAGAAAGGTGCAAGAGGTGAAAAAAAGGGCAAATGAGAGTTGGGGTGAGAGAGTATCATTAAATTTTAGCGAGAATAAAAAGATGTTCTGGAAGGAGGTAAATAAAGTGCGTAAGACAAGGGAGCAAATGGGAACTTCAGTGAAGGGCGCAAATGGGGAGGTGATAACAAGTAGTGTTGATGTGAGAAGGAGATGGAGTGAGTATTTTGAAGGTTTGTTGAATGTGTTTGATGATAGAGTGGCAGATATAGGGTGTTTTGGTCGAGGTGGTGTGCAAAGTGAGAGGGTTAGGGAAAATGATTTGGTAAACAGAGAAGAGGTAGTGAAAGCTTTGCGGAAGATGAAAGCCGGCAAGGCAGCAGGTTTGGATGGTATTGCAATGGAATTTATTAAAAAAGGTGGTGACTGTATTGTTGAGTGGTTGGTAAGGTTATTTAATGTATGTATGACTCATGGTGAGGTGCCTGAGGATTGGCGGAATGCTTGCATAGTGCCATTGTACAAAGGCAAAGGGGATAAGAGTGAGTGCTCAAATTACAGAGGTATACGTTTGTTGAGTATTCCTGGTAAATTATATGGGAGGGTGTTGATTGAGAGGGTGAAGGTATGTACAGAGCATCAGATTGGGGAAGAGCAGTGTGGTTTCAGAAGTGGTAGAGGATGTGTGGATCAGGTGTTTGCTTTGAAGAATGTATGTGAGAAATACTTAGAAAAAGCAAATAGATTTTTATATAGCATTTATGGATCTGGAGAAGGCATATGATAGAGTTGATAGAGATGCTCTGTGGAAGGTATTAAGAATATATGGTGTGGGGGGAAAGTTGTTAGAAGCAGTGAAAAGTTTTTATCGAGGATGTAAGGCATGTGTACGTGTAGGAAGAGAGGAAAGTGATTGGTTCTCAGTGAATGTAGGTTTGCGGCAGGGGTGTGTGATGTCTCCATGGTTGTTTAATTTGTTTATGGATGGGGTTGTTAGGGAGGTAAATGCAAGAGTTTTGGAAAGAGGGGCAAGTATGAAGTCTGTTGGGGATGAGAGAGCTTGGGAACTGAGTCAGTTGTTGTTCGCTGATGATACAGCGCTGGTGGCTGATTCATGTGAGAAACTGCAGAAGCTGGTGACTGAGTTTGGTAAAGTGTGTGGAAGAAGAAAGTTAAGAGTAAATGGGAATAAGAGCAAGGTGTGGGGGTGAGGGTAAGTCAATTGGGAAGTGAGTTTGAATGGAGAAAAACTGGAGGAAGTGAGGTGTTTTAGATATCTGGGAGTGGATCTGGCAGCGGATGGAACCATGGAAGCGGAAGTGGATCATAGGGTGGGGGAGGGGGCGAAAATTCTGGGGGCCTTGAAGAATGTGTGGAAGTAGAGAACATTATCTCGGAAAGCAAAAATGGTTATGTTTGAAGGAATAGTGATTACATCAATGTTGTATGTTTGCGAGGCGTGGGCTATGAATAGAGTTGTGCGCAGGAGGATGGATGTGCTGGAAATGAGATGTTTGAGGACAATGTGTGGTGTGAGGTGGTTTGATCGAGTAAGTAACGTAAGGGTAAGAGGGATGTGTGGAAATAAAAAGAGCGTGGTTGAGAGAGCAGAAGAGTGTGTTTTGAAGTGGTTTGGGCACATGAAGAGAATGAGTGAGGAAAGATTGATCAAGAGGATATATGTGTCGGAGGTGGAGGGAACGAGGAGAAGAGGGAGACCAAATTGGAGGTGGAAAGATGGAGTGAAAAAGATTTTTTGTGATTGGGGCCTGAATATTGAGGAGGGTGAAAGGAGGGCAAGGAATAGAGTGAATTGGAGCGATGTGGTATACCGGGGTTAACGTGCTGTCAGTGGATTGAATCAAGGCATGTGAAGCGTCTGGGGTAAACCATGGAGAGCTGTGTAGGTATGTATATTTGCGTGTGTGTATGTATGTATATACATGTGTATGGGGGGGGTTGGGCCATTTCTTTCGTCTGTTTCCTTGCGCTACCTCGCAAACGCGGGAGACAGCGACAAAGTATAATAAAAATAAGAAAAAAAAAATATATATAAATATATATATATATATATATATATATATATATATATATATATATATATATATATATATATATATATATATATATATATATATATATATATATATATATATATATATATATATATATATATATATATATATATATATATATATATATATATATATATATATATATATATATATATATATATATATATTTGTATGCAGCATTTATGGATCTGGAGAAGGCATATGATAGAGCTAATAGAGATGCTCTGTGGAAGGTATTAAAAATATATGGTATGGGTGGCAAGTTGTTAGAAGGAGTGAAAAGTTTTTATCTAGGATATAAGGCATGTGTACGTGTAGGAAGAGAGAAAAGTGATTGGTTCTCAGTAAATGTAGGTTTGCGGCAGGTGTGTGTTATATCTCCATGGCTGTTTAATTTGTTTATGGATAGGGTTGTTAGGAAGGTGAATGCAAGAGTTTTGGAAAGAGGGGCAAGTATGGAGTCTGTTGTGGATGAGAGAGCTTGGGAAGTGAGTCAGTTGTTGTTCGCTGATGATACAGCGCTGGTGGCTGATTCATGTGAGAAACTGCAGAAGCTGGTGACTGAGTTTGGGAAAGTGTGCGAAAGAAGAAAGTTAAGAGTAAATGTGAATAAGAGCAAGGTTATTAGGTACAGTAGGGTTGAGGGTCAAGTCAATTGGGAGGTAAGTTTGAATGGAGAAGAACTGGAGGAAGTAAACTATTTTAGATATCTGGGAGTGGATCTGACATCGGATGGAACCATGGAAGCGGAAGTGATTCATAGGGTGCAGGAGGGGGCGAAAATCCTGGGAGCCTTGAAGAATGTGTGGAAGTCGAGAACATTATCTCGGAAAGCAAAAATTTATATGTTTGAAGGAATAGTGGTTCCAACAATGTTGTATGGTTGCGTTGGGTAGGCTATGGATAGAGTTGTGCGCACTAGGTTGGATGTGCTGGAAATGAGAAGTTTGAGAACAATATGTGGTGTGAGGTGGTTTGATCGAGTAAGTAATGTAAGGGTAAGAGAGATGTGTGGAAATAAAAAGAGCGTGGTTGAGAGATCAGAAGAGAGTGTTTGGAAATGGTTTGGGCACATGTTGAGGATGAGTGAGGAGAGTTTGACCAAGAGAATATATGTGTCGGAGGTGGAGGGAACGAGAACTGGGAGACCAAATTGGAGGTTGAAAGACGTAGTGAAAAAGACTCTGAGTGATCGGGGCTTGAACATGCAGGAGGGTGAAAGGAGGGCAAGGAATAGAGTGAATTGGATCGATGTTTTATACCGGGGTTGACGTGCTGTCAGTGGATTGAATCAGGGCATGTGAAGCTTCTGTGGTAAACCATGGAAAGATGTGTGGGGCCTGGATATGGAAAGGGAGCTGTGGTATCGGGCATTATTGCATGACAGCTAGAGACTGAGTGTGAACGAATGGGGCCTTTCTTGTCTTTTCCTAGCGCTACCTCGCACACATGAGAGGGGAGGGGGATGGTATTCCATGTGTGGTGAGATGGCGATGGGAATGAAGAAAGGCAGACAGTGTGAATTGTGTGCATGGGTAAATATGTATGTGTCTGTGTGTGTATATATATGTGTACATTTAGATGTATAGGTATGTATATTTGCGTGTGTGGACGTGTATGTATATACATGTGTATGGGGGTGGGTTGGGCCATTTCTTTAGTCTGTTTCCTTGCGCTACCTCGCAAACGAGGGAGACAGCGACAAAGCAAAATAACAAAATAATATATATATATATATATATATATATATTTATATATATATATATATATACATATATATATATATATATATATATATATATATATATATATATATATATATATATGTTTTTTTTTTATTTTTCATTGTCGCTGTCTCCCACGTTTGCAAGGTAGCGCAAGGAAACAGACGAAAGAAATGGCCCAACCCACCCCTATACACAATGTATACACACAAACGTCCACACACGCAAAGATACATACCTATACATCTTAATGTACACATATATATAGATATATAAATACAAAGACTAATACATATATACCCATGCACACAACTCACACTGTCTACCCCCATTCACTCCCATCGTTACCTCGCCACACATGGAATACCTTCCCACTCCCCCCTCATGTGTGCGAGGTAGCACTAGGAAAAGACAACAAAGGCCCCATTCGTTCACACTCAATCTCTAGCTGCCACGCAATAATGCCCGAAACCACAGCTCCCTTTCCACATCCAGGCCCCACACAACTTTCCAGGGTTTACCCCAGACGCTTCACATGCCATGATTCAATCCACTGACAGCACGTCAACCCCGGTATACCTCATCGATCCAATTCACTCTATTCCTTGCCCTACTTTGACCCTCCTGCATCTTCAAGCCACGATCACAAAAAATCTTTTTCACTCAATCTTTCCACCTCCAATTTGGTCTCCCACTTCTCCTCGTTCCCTCCACCTCCGACACATATATCCTCTTCGTCAATCTTTCCTCACTCATTCTCTCAATGTGACCAAACCATTTCAAAACACCCTCTTCTGCTCTCTCAACCACGCTCTTTTTATTTCCACACATCTCTCTTACCCTTACATTACTTACTCGATCAGAACGCCTCACACCACACATTGTCCTCAAACATCTCATTTCTAGCACATCCACCCTCCTGCGCACAACTCTATTCATAGCCCACGCCTTGCAACCATACAACATTTTTGGAACCACTATTCCTTCAAACATACCCATTTTTGCTTTCCGAGATAATATTTTCGACTTCCACACATTCTTCAAGGCTTCCAGGATTCTCGCCCCCTCCTGCACCCGATGAATCACTTCCGCTTCCATGGTTCCATCCGCTGCCAGATCCACTCCCAGATATCTAAAACACTTTACTTCCACCAGTTTTTCTCCATTCAAACTTACCTCCCATTTGAATTGACCCGCAACCCTACTGTACCTGATAACATTGCTCTTATTCACATTTACTCTTAACTTTCTTATTTCAGACACTTTACCAAACTTAGTCACGAGCTTCTGCAGTTTCTCACATGTATCAGCCACCAGCGCTGTATCATCAGCGAACAACAACTGACTCACTTCCCAAGCTCTCTCATCAAGAATAGACTTCATACTTGCACCTCTTTCCAAAACTCTTGCATTCACCTCCCTAACAACCCCATCCATAAACAAATTAAACAACCATGGAGACATCACTAACCCCTGCCGCAAACCTACATTCACTAAGAACCAATCACTTTCCTCTCTTCCTACACGTGCACATGCCTTACATACTCCATAAAAACTTTTCACTGCTTCTAACAACTTGCCTCCCACACCATATATTGTTAATACCTTCCACAGATCATCTCTATCAACTCTATCATATATATATATATATATATATATATATATATATATATATATATATATATATATATATATATATTTATATATATATATATATATATATATATATATATATATATATATATATATATATATATATATATATATATATATATATATATATATATATATATATATATATATATATATATATATATATATATATATATATATATATATATATATATATATATATATCCCTAGGGATAGGGGAGAAAGAATTCTTCCCACGTATTCCCTGCGTGTCGTAAAACGCGACGAAAAGTGGAGGGAGCGGGTGGCTGGAAATCCTCCCCTCTCGCTTTTTTTTTTTTTTTTTTTTTTTTCCAAAAGAGGGAACAGAGAAGGGGGCCAGGTAAGGATATTCCCGCAAAGGCCAAGTCCTCTGTTCTCAATGCTACCTCGCTAATGCGGGAAATGGCGAATAGTGTGAAAGAAAGAAAATAGAAATATATATATATATATATATATATATATATATATATATATATATATATATATATATATATATATATATATATATATATATATATATATATATATATATATATATATATACATACATATATATATATATATATATATATATATATATATATATATATATATATATATATATATATATATATATATATATATATATATATATATATATACATATATATATATATATATATATATATATATATATACATATATATATATTTTTTTTTTGTGCTTTGTCGCTGTCTCCCGCGTTTGCGAGGTAGCGCAAGTAAACAGACGTAAGAAATGGCCCAACCCACCCCCATACACAAGTATATACATACGTCCACACACGCAAATATACATACCTACACAGCTTTCCATGGTTTACCCCAGACGCTTCACATGCCTTGATTCAATCCACTGACAGCACGTCAACCCCGGTATACCACATCCCTCCAATTCACTCTATTCCTTGCCCTCCTTTCACCCTCCTGCATGTTCAGGCCCCGATCACACAAAATCTTTTTCATTCCATCTTTCCACCTCCAATTTGGTCTCCCTCTTCTCCTCGTTCCCTCCACCTCCGACACATATATCCTCTTGGTCAATCTTTCCTCACTCATTCTCTCCATGTGCCCAAACCATTTCAAAATACCCTCTTCTGCTCTCTCAACCACGCTCTTTTTATTTCCACACATCTCTCTTACCCTTGCGTTACTTACTCGATCAAACCACTTCACACCACACATTGTCCTCAAACATCTCATTTCCAGCACATCCATCCTCCTGCGCACAACTCTATCCATAGCCCACGCCTCGCAACCATACAACATTGTTGGAACCACTATTCCTTCAAACATACCCATTTTTGCTTTCCGAGATAATGTTCTCGACTTCCACACATTCTTCAAGGCTCCCAGAATTTTCACCCCCTCCCCACCCTATGATCCACTTCCGCCTCCATGGTTCCATCCGCTGCGAGATCCACTCCCAGATATCTAAAACACTTCACTTCTTCCAGTTTTTCTCCATTCAAACTCACCTCCCAATTGACTTGACCCTCAACCCTACTGTACCTAATAACCTTGCTCTTATTCACATTTACTCTTAACTTTCTTCTTTCACACACTTTACCAAACTCAGTCACCAGCTTCTGCAGTTTCTCACATGAATCAGCCACCAGCGCTGTATCATCAGCGAACAACAACTGACTCACTTCCCAAGCTCTCTCACCCACAACAGACTTCATACTTGCCCCTCTTTCCAAAACTCTTGCATTCACCTCCCTAACAACCCCATCCATAAACAAATTAAACATCCATGGGGACATCACACACCCCTGCTGCAAACCTACATTCACTGAGAACCAATCACTTTCCTATCTTCCTACACGTACACATGCCTTACATCCTCGATAAAAACTTTTCACTGCTTCTAACAATTTGCCTCACATACCATATATTCTTAATACCTTCCACAGAGCATCTCTATCATCTCTATCATATGCCTTTTCCAGATCCATAAGTGCTACATACAAATCCATTTGCTTTTCTAAGTATTTCTCACATACATTCTTCAAAGCAAACACCTGATCCACACATCCTCTACCAATTGTTAAACCACACAGCTCTTCCCCAATCTGATGCTCTGTACATGCCTTCACCCTCTCAATCAATACCCTCCCATATAATTTACCAGGAATCTCAACAAACTTATACCTCTGTAATTTGAGCACTCACTCTTATCCCCTTTGCCTTTGTACAATGGCACTATGCACGCATTTCGCCAATCCTCAGGCACCTCACCATGAGTCATACATATATTAGATAACCTTACCAACCAGTCAACAATACAGTCATCCACTTTTTTAATAAATTCCACTGCAATACCATCGAAACCTGCTGCCTTGCCGGCTTTCATCTTCCGCAAAGCTTTTACTACCTCTTCTCTGTTTACCAAAGCATATATATATATATATATATATATATATATATATATATATATATTATATATATATATATATATATATATATATATATATATATATATATATATATTCATAAATATATCTATATGTATATATATATATATATATATATATATATATATATATATATATATTTTTTTTTTTTTTTTATACTTTGTCGCTGTCTCCCGCGTTTGCGAGGTAGCGCAAGGAAACAGACGAAATAAATGGCCCAACCCCCCCCCCATACACATGTATATACATACGTCCACACACGCAAATATACATACCTACACAGCTTTCCATGGTTTACCCCAGACGCTTCACATGCCTTGATTCAATCCACTGACAGCACGTCAGCCCCGGTATACCACATCGCTCCAATTCACTCTATTCCTTGCCCTCCTTTCACCCTCCTGCATCTTCAGGCCCCGATCACACAAAATCTTTTTCACTCCATCTTTCCACCTCCAATTTGGTCTCCCTCTTCTCCTTGTTCCCTCCACCTCCGACACATATATCCTCTGGGTCAATCTTTCCTCACTCATCCTCTCCATGAGCCCAAACCGCTTCAAAACAACCTCTTCTGCTCTCTCAACCACGCTCTTTTTATTTCCACACATCTCTCTTACCCTTACGTTACTCACTCGATCAAACCACCTCACACCACACATTGTCCTCAAACATCTCATTTCCAGCACATCCATCCTCCTGCGCACAACTCTATCCACAGCCCACGCCTCGCAACCATACAACATTGTTGTAACCACTATTCCTTCAAACATACCCATTTTTGCTTTCCGAGATAATGTCCTCGACTTCCACACATTCTTCAAGGCCCCCAGAATTTTCGCCCCCTCCCCCACCCTATGATCCACTTCCGCTTCCACGGTTTCATCCGCTGCCACATGCACTCTCAGATATCTAAAACACTTCACTTCCTCCAGTTTTTCTCCATTCAAACTCACCTCCCAATTGACTTGACCCTCAACCCTACTGTACCTAATAACCTTGCTCTTATATATTTGTATGTAGCATTTATGGATCTGGAGAAGGCATATGATAGAGTTGATCGAGATGCTCTGTGGAAGTTATTAGAAATATATGGTGTGGGTGGCAAGTTGTTAGAAGCAGTGAAAAGTTTTCATCTAGGATGTAAGGCATGTGTACGTGTAGGAAGAGAGGAAAGTGATTGGTTCTCAGTGAATGTAGGTTTGCGGCAGGGGTGTGTGATGCGTCCATGGCTGTTTAATTTGTTTATGTATGGGGTTGTTAGGGAGGTGAATGCAAGAGTTTTGGAAAGAGGGGCAAGAATGAAGTCTTTTGTGGATAAGAGAGCTTTGGAAGTGAGTCAGTTGTTGCTCGCTGATGATACAGTGCTGGTGGCTGATTCATGTGAGAAACTGCAGAAGCTGGTGACTGAGTTTGGTAAAGTTTGTGAAAGAAGAAAGCTAAGAGTAAATGTGAATAAGAGCAAGATTATTAGGTACATTGGGGTTGAGGGTCAAATCAACTGGGAGGTAAGTTTGAATGGAGAAAAACTGGAGGAAGTAAAGTGTTTTATATATCTGGGAGTGGATATGGCAGCGGATGGAACCATGGAAGCGGAAGTGAATCATAGGGTGAGTGAGGGGGCGAAAATCCTGGGAGCCTTGAAGAATGTGTGGAAGTCGAGAACATTATCTCGGAAAGCAAAAATGGGTATGTTTGAAGGAATAGTGGTTCCAACAATGTTGTATCGTTGCGAGGCTTGGGCTATGGATAGAGTTGTGCGCAGGAGGGTGGACATGCTGGAAATGAGATGTTTGAGGACAATGTGTGTTGTGAGGTGGTTTGATCGAGTAAGTAATGTAAGGGTAAGAGAGATGTGTGGAAATATAAAGAGCGTGGTTGAGAGAGCAGAAGAGAATGTTTTGAATTGGTTTGGGCACATGGAGAGAATGAGTGAGGAAAGATTGAGCAAGAGGATATATGTTTAGGAGTTGGAGGGAACGAGGAGAAGTGGGAGACCAAATTGGAGGTGGAAAGATGGAGTGAAAAAGATTCTGAGTGATCGAGGCCTGAACATGCAGGAGGGTGAAAGGCGTTGAAGGAATAAAGTGAATTGGATCGATATGGTATGCCGGGGTTGACGTGCTGTCAGTTGATTGAATCAGGGCATGTGAAGCGTCTGGGGTAAACCATGGAAAGCTGTGTGGGGCCTGGATGTGGAAAGGGAGCTGTGGTTTCGGGCATTATTGCATGACAGCTAGAGACTGAGTGCGAAAGAATAAGGCCTTTGTTGTCTTTTCCTAGCGCTACCCCGCACACACGAGGGGGAAGGGGGATGGTATTCCATGTGTGGCGAGTTGGCGATGGGAGTGAATAAAGGCAGACAGTGTGAGTTGTATGCATGGGTATATATGTATGTGTCTGTGTGTGTATATATATGTGTACATTGAGATGTATAGGTATGTATATTTGCGTGTGTGGACGTAAGTGTATATACATGTGTATGGGGGTGGGTTGGGCCACAAATCAAAATAATAAAAAATATATATATATATATATATATATATATATATATATATATATATATATATATATATATATATATATATATATATATATATGTATATATATATATATGTATATATATATATATATATATATATATATATATATATATATATATATATATATATATATATATATATATATATATATATATATATATATATATATATATATATATATATATATATATATATATATATATATATATATATCTATATATATATATATATATATATATCTATATATATATATATATATATATATATATATATATATATATATATATATATATATACATATATATATATACATATATATATATATATATATATATATATATATATATATATATATATATATATATATATATATATATATATATATCCCTGGGGATAGGGGATTAAGAATACTTCCCACGTATTCCCTGCGTGTCGTAGAAGGCGACTAAAAGGGTAGGGAGCGGGGGGCTGGAAATCCTCCCCTCTCGGGTTTTTTTTTTTTTTTTTTTTTTCCAAAAGAAGGAACATAGGGGGCCAGTTGAGGATATTCCAAAAAAGGCCCAGTCCTCTGTTCTTAGCGCTACCTCGCTAACGCGGGAAATGGCGAATAGTTTAAAAGAAAGAAAGATATATATATATATATATATATATATATATATATATATATATATATATATATATATATATATATATATATATATATATATATATGTATATATATATATATATATATATATATATATATATATATATATATATATATATATATATATATATATATATATATATATATGTATATATATATATATATATATATATATATATATATATATATATATATATATATATATATATATATATATATATATGTATACATATATATATATATATATATATATATATATATATATATATATATATATATATATATATATATATATATTTTTTTTTTTGCTTTGTCGCTGTCTCCCGCGTTTGCGAGGTTACGCAAGGAAACAGACGAAAGAAATGGCCCAACCCACCCCCATATACATATATATACATACGTCCACATACGCACATATACATACCTACACAGCTTTCCATGGTTTACCCCAGACGCTTCACATGCCCTGATTCAATCCACTGACAGCACGTCAACCCCTGTATACCACATCGATCCAATTCACTGAATTCCTTGCCCTCCTTTGACCCTACTGCATGTTCAGGAACCTATCGCTCAAAATCTTTTTCACTCCATCTTTCCACCTCTAATTTGGTCTCCCACTTCTCCTCGTTCCCCCCACCTCCGACACATATATCCTCTTGGTCAATCTTTCCTCACTCATTCTCTCCATGTGCCCAAACCATTTCAAAACACCCTCTTCTGCTCTCTTAACCACGCTCTTTTTATTCCCACACATCTCTCTTACCCTTACGTTACTTACTCGATCAAACCACCTCACACCACTCATTGTCCTCAAACATCTCATTTCCAGCACATCCATCCTCATGCACAAAACTCTATCCATAGCCCACGCCTCGCAACGATATAACATTGTTGGAACCACTATTCCTTTATTCATACCCGTTTTTGCTTTCCGAGATAATGTTCTCGACTTCCAAACATTCTTCAAGGCTCCCAGGATTCTCGCCCCCTCCCCCACCCTATGATCCACTTCCGCTTCCATGGTTCCTTCCGCTGCCAGATCCACTCCCAGATATCTAAAACACTTTACTTCCTCCAGTTCTTCTCCATTCAAACTTACCTCCGAATTGACTTGACCCTCAACCCTACTGTACCTAATAACCTTGTTCTTATTCACATTTACTCTTAACTTTCTTCTTTCACACACTTTACCAAACTCAGTCACCAGCTTCTGCAGTTTCTCACATGAATCAGCCACCAGCGCTGTATCATCAGCGAACAACAACTGACTCACTTCCCAAGGTCTCTGATCCCCATCAGACTTCATACTTGCCCCTCTTTCCAAAACTCTTGCATTCAGCTCCCTAACAACCCCATCCATAAACAAATTAAACAACCATATATATATGTATATATACATATATATATATATATATATATATATATATATATATATATATATATATATATATATATATATATATATATATATATATATATATATATATATATATATATATATAATCCCTGGGGATAGGGGAGAAAGAATACTTCCCACGTATTCCCTGCATGTCGTAGAAGGCGACTAAAAGGGGAGGGAGCAGGGGGCTGGAAATCCTCCCCTCTTGTTTTTGTTTTTTTAATTTTCCAAGAAAAGGAACAGAGAAGGGGGCCAGGTGAGGATGTTCCCTCAGAGGCCCAGTCCTCTGTTCTTAACGCTACCTTGCTGATGCGGGAAATGGCGAATAGTTTGAAAAAAAAAAAAAAAAAATATATATATATATATATATATATATATATATATATATATATATATATATATATATATATATATTTATATATATACATATATATATATATATATATATATATATATATATATATATATATATATATGTATATATATAAATATATATATATATATATATATATATATATATATTTTTTTTTTTTTTTTTTTTTATACTTTGTCGCTGTCTCCCGCGTTTGCGAGGTAGCGCAAAGAAACAGACGAAAGAAATGGCCCAAACCCCCCCCCCCCCATACACATGTACATACACACGTCCACACACGCAAATATACATACCTACACAGCTTTCCATGGTTTACCCCAGACGCTTCACATGCCTTGATTCAATCCACTGACAGCACGTCAACCCCGGTATACCA
This sequence comes from Panulirus ornatus, assembly GCF_036320965.1. Classification (NCBI taxonomy): domain Eukaryota; kingdom Metazoa; phylum Arthropoda; class Malacostraca; order Decapoda; family Palinuridae; genus Panulirus; species Panulirus ornatus. The sequence goes on from NC_092227.1 coordinate 23,423,470, forward strand.
CATCGCTCCAATTCACTCTATTCCTTGCCCTCCTTTCACCCTCCTGCATGTTCAGGCCCCGATCACACAAAATCTTTTTCACTCCATCTTTCCACCTCCAATTTGGTCTCCCTCTTCTCCTCGTTCCCTCCACCTCCGACACATATATCCTCTTGGTCAATCTTTCCTCACTCATTCTCTCCATGTGCCCAAACCATTTCAAAACACCCTCTTCTGCTCTCTCAACCACGCTCTTTTTATTTCCACACATCTCTCTTACCCTTACGTTACTTATATATAATTTGTAATATATATATATATATATATATATATATATATATATATATATATATATATATATATATATATATATATATATATATACATATATATATATGATGTAAATGCCTTACTTCACCAAATGTTAAGCATGAAAAAACTAAGACAACCAGGACTGACTGATTTTCTTGCAATTACTGAACTTTATCTTGCTTCATCTTCAGCACATCTTCCCAGTAATATGCTAATATACAAGAAACATTGTACATAGTTTGAATATCTCACTGCACTTGCAATGTTTAACATTCATCACAAAAACCTGGATGATATATATTGAGATAGTTTTGCAACAATAATTTGAATATAAACTGCCTTCTCAGCCCACAAAACCTGACATGAAGAAATTTTCTCAATTATTGGAAAGTCCCAGAGTTACTAACTGCATTGTTTACACTGGAGGAAATTTTGAGTCATCATCAAACTTAAGGACACTCTTTGGAGGCGATTCACAAGCAGTAGCCATCTCACTCATCTTGTGTGTGTCTAGAAATGCACAAGCCTGCTACTCTGGTAGCTTTTCTTCCTTATAAAATCCCTCTTTATTTCTGCTTCTTCTGATAGTCTCCTTTCTTCCTGAAACCTTCTTTCACCTCCTGAGAAAAATCACTCTGAAATTGGCTCATACGCTTTGCGACTTCTGATTCAACAGCTTCTTTGGCCGCCACTTTACCTCGCTACAATGCATAAGCAGTAAGCTGAGCAGCACGCCGAATTGGATATGACACTGTCAACTTATCAATTACCTGAGGGTTGTTCAAGAACCGTTCTAAAAGATACCGCAGCACCATATCACAAACAGCACCTGATTAATGAGGAGCTTCACTCTTAGCCTTGTACTTGAGCAAGAGACACTTTTTAAGAGCCAACTGCTTCCTCAAAGCCTCGCTATTTATTAGAGAGGTTGGTGAGTTCAGCTTGACACAAACTGGCTTTCTATGATGCCACTCATTATCATCAGCTAACTTTCTCTTAGTTTTCACCTGCATGTGTTGTTTAAAGTTTTCTGTTTACTCAGTCCATTCAATTAGAAAATTGGCTATCTTCTGCAGAGCCTTTTTTCTCGTTCCTCTAGTTCAGCAGCAGCATCAATGACAAGCTTCTCAAATATGATTCCACTTAGATGCTTCACTAACCATTTTTGAGACTCAAAGGTCAATGCACAGAACGTCAGATACAGGCGCTGGCAAACACGGTTGCTTGCAAGTCTTCGCACCACATTCACTATCCAGTTCTTATCCTCATCCTTCATGTCAATCAAGGTGATATCCAAGTCCCCAGTGTATTCAAGGTAAGGGAGGGTTGTTGGTTCACATGGCCTAGGAAATTCAAGAGTCACGCAGAACCTTCACACACGTAGGTAAATTGCAGATGGATCTGAGAGCCTCTTCATTGTATACACATTCACACACTTGTAGAGCTTGCCGAAGAGGATGTCTGGATGCACCTGAGACATGCTAGTGAAAGTCAAGAACACCATCAGGAGAAAGACAGACAAGAAGGATGCGCTCTACACAACCCAGCTCAGATCATCCAGAATCACACGCCATGATGTGTCAGTCACTGCCCAACACCAGTAGAGATTTCCGTCAGTTAGTTAGTTAGTTAGGTTCATGTGCTGGGGCATACCTTGGAAATGATGGTTCAGGGTACAAGCAGCCCAGGGCTGATGGAGCAAGACGCAGGTTCAGGGCTGGTGAGACAGCCCCCTACAACTGGTGGAGGCGATCCCTTATGAGTGTGATGACAGAAGAAAGGGACGTTCAGGGCTGGTGAACAGAGCCCCTGGCATTGACAGGGTCTATCCCTCGGTAACGTAATGGCAGGGGAGACGTTCAGGGTTGATCAACAGAGCCCCTTGCACTGTTAGGGGCTATCCCTCGTTAACGTAATGGCAGAAGAGACGTTCAGGGTTGGTCAACAGAGCCCTTGGCACTAGCAGGGTCGAGCCCTCCCTACCACAGCGGCAGGGGACAAGTTCAGGGGCTGGTGGGAGAGCCCCTATAACAGACAGGGGTCTGGAGTCAGCTCAGCTGAAAAATCACAAACTCGTTTCTCTTTCACCCGGTGTGTGGTAGGAGAGAGAGAGGAGTGAGAGGAGGAGGGAGACAGGTGCAGCGGAGCGACGGCACACACGTCCCCTCACGACAAGGGCCAGGGAGCAACGAATAGAAGTGGGAGACCAAATTGGAGGTGGAAAGATGGAGTGAAAAAGATTTTGAGTGATCGGGGCCTGAACATGCAGGATGGTGAAAGGCGGGCAAGGAATAGAGTGAATTGGATCGATGTGGTATACCGGGGTCGACGTGCTGTCAGTGAATTGAATCAGGGCATGTGAAGCATCTGGGGTAAACCATGAAAAGTTCTGTGGGGCCTGGATGTGGAAGTGGAGCTGTGGTTTCGGGCAATATTACATGACAGCTAGAGACTGAGTGTGAACGAATGGGGCCTTTGTTGTCTTTTCCTAGCGCTACCTCGCACACTTGATGGGGGAGGGGGTTCTTATTCCATGTGTGGCGAGGTGGGGATGGGAATAAATAAAGGCAGACTGTATGAATTATGTACGTGTGTATATATGTATATGTCTGTGTGTGTATATATAGGTGTACATTGAGATGTATAGGTATGTATATTTGCGTGTGTGGAGTGTATGTATTTTACACGTGTATGTGGGTGGGTTGGGCCATTCTTTCGTCTGTTTCCTTGTTTCTTTCCTCG
>NC_092227.1:23426602-23431602 GCF_036320965.1 Panulirus ornatus
AATCTCGAATAATTGCAGTACCTCAATCTTTCTTCATCCCTACTATCCTGAGTCAGTCTATAGTTAACTCTCCAACTGGTAAAGCCGCTCTTTTCAGTATTTCATTTCGTCTGGTTCTGCTTTGGATTATTAACTAGACCTCTAAGTACTCCTGGCTAGATGATTCCAAAGCAAACGTAACCATAGTTGGTCGGTGTCTTATTTCTTTCTCACCAAACAATGGTGCTTCCGGCAATTGTACTCTTCTTTTTTCATCTTTCCTTTCCATCTGCTTTTTGATCATCTGTCTAAGGTTGATGCCACACACTAGCGTTTTATATAATCTCCCTTTGCTAACAAGTACTGATTCTGTGTGCTCTGCACTTTTCTAAATTCTCCATCTACAGTCTACAAAATTTTCTAAATGCTCTGTCTGTAATAGTGTATATCATCCTGTTTAAAGTTTGATTTAATTTTCTTATCACTTCTGTCACACTGTTTCCAGATTTCTGTTCGAATGGACCAGTCGTCAGGTTCTGAGTCTGATGACCAGCTCCAGGAACTACGTCTCTTCCTTCCCTTCCATCATGTTCGTTTGTTTTCGTATTCTCTGGATCATCTTGGATAGCCCCTTCTAACCTCTCCTGCTCTTACATCATTTTGCTCACTTTCCCATTCTCCTGTTGCGGATCTAAGTTCATCATCATTTACTCTAACCTGTAATTCCGTGCGTACGTCTTTTAACTCATGGCACCTAGCATAAACCTTAGACTGACTCCTCAGTATTCCTTCTTCCTTCATATAATCATGTTGATTATATCCTTTTTTTCTATAGTGTTACATACCATCTCTAAATTCTTGCTCTCTGGTGATTCATCCATCTTTTCTCCTTCTTGTCTTTTTTTCTGCGGGGCTAGTCACAAGAAACTGTTTCTTTATGATTTTCTTACCTGAATCCATACTTAAATTCAGTGCAATTTTAAACTTTATAAAACTTTACTACTTGGCTTTGTTTGTGTTTGAGATCGAGCTGGCTCAGTTGGCCTGGCTAATTTTCCTGACTTGATTTTTTCGCTCATGTTGTCGTAAAGGTAATGAATGGTTCCCCCCACACTAATAATGGCAACGATTACAAAGCCTGTTGGTAAAAATTGGCATCAGCCATAAAGAGAATCTAAACCAAATACACATCAACTAGCAGCGGTAGTGTTGCCTTTTCGTTGCGAAAGAGATATTATTTCTTATTGTCATAAGTGCAACTTATCCAGGATTGAGGAGTATAAAGGCAAGATGAACAAAAGTGAGTGTTCTAATTACAGATGTGCTTATTTTGTCTGTACACCTGGTAAGTTGTACAGAAGAATGGTGATTGAAAGTATGGTGGCATTTATATACCAACAGAGTAGTAAGAATGATATGGTCTAATGAGTGGTGGAGGAAGTGTGGAATAGGTGTATGCTTTGAAGAGTGTAGGTGAGAAACACTTTGAGAAACAGAAGGATCTTTAGGTGGTATTCATGGTTCTGAAGAAAGCATATTTGTTAGGATTAAAATAGATGCTTTATATGGGTGGAAAGTTATTAGAAGAAATGAGGCAGTTGCATCAAGAAAGTAAAGGGTTTTTGCAAGCAAGTATAGGGAGGAGGGTGAATGATTCTAGATGAAGTATGGACTACGTTGGGGGTGTGTGATGTCACCAAGACTGATTGATTTGTCTATAGACAGGATGATGAGAGGGTAAAAGCAAGGGTCTTGTAGAGACATGATGCAGTTTGTTGGGGATGAGGGGGCTTCGGAGATGAGTAAGTTGTTTGCTGACGAAATGGCGCTGATGGCAGATTCGAGTGAGAAACTGTAGAATTTACAGTTATCTCCCCTATTTACCAATAAATGTTATAGTTTTCCATTATATCTTATTCAGTTTTCTTTGAGGAATGATATGTCCAGTGCATATTATATTGTTGAGAGGGTCTTATTATTGTGAGTTGATATAAGAGATTGTTTTTATTAGCATGTAAACAGATTAGGAAAAAATATTTTCAAAATCATTACAAATTATGGAAGGACAAAACATACGTAAGAGACAAGAGAAAGTAATTTGAAGAATTTCTATAGAAACTGGAAGAAGGCCAAGATCATAGAGGAAGGAAGTGATACAAAGCTGTTGGTAAGTGTATAATGTAACCTGTACACAACTCAGTCACTTCGAACCCTTACGTTATATAACTGAGGCCAGTGAATTTGACAAAGAGATGTTAAGTAAAAATAAGATAGAGAGAGATCTATGTACCAAGTACAAATTGTTTTATTTATGTTACGAGAGAGCCATGTTTATTTTTGCTATTATCAATATATTTCTATAAATTCTAATTTGTTTTTGGTATTTGACCAACGTGACAAGAAGGAAAAAGTAGGTAATTAATTACAGCCGTCAGCTGTCAGGAGATGTTAGCCAGACGGTGAGGGAATCTGTGTCTTGCCCAAATCTCCCTGTTAACAGAAGCTGTTATTTCAAAGTTATCTGTTTTAATGGGTCTATGGGCTGACTATACACCCTTTACTGTAGGGGTGGATGAAGAACGTAATATGGGGGCCTGTCTGGGATTTTGAAATGTGAAACCCACTGTCTGGGATATGGATATGTGAAACTAAGTGTATGTCATTCAAGCTATCCGAAGTGTTTTGGGCTAGTACTCTACCCTTGAAATATATGGAGAAGATTTCTGGCATGTCTAAACATTGCAGATAAGGTTAAGAAGTTTATTGAAACCCAGGATACACATTTTCTGTACCAGTGTGATAAAGATGAACTGAACCAGGCAGTTAATTACGGAATTTCTCTGCTGACATAAGTCAAAAGTGACATACAGAGAGAATTAAATGATCAGTTGGTGACCTTGTCAGTACTGAAAGACCCTCAAGATAATGAGGGACAAATAAGACAAAAAATGGCAATAGAGAGATTAAGATTAGAATTTGAACTTAAGAAAATACAAATACAGGTAAAAGAAGAGAGAATCCAGGGTAATAAGGAAGAAAGGCTTAGACATTTATGAATAGAGGGTACAAGGAGAAGAATTGGAGATAAAGATAATAGAGTAAGTTAGTTACCTGAGTTTATAGAAAAAGAAGCTGAGGACTTTTTTATTCAATTTGATAAACTTGCAACTATCAAAGAATGGGATGAAATTGCCTGGGCTATGTTGGCGCAGAGGAGATTCAAGGGTAAGGCTAGAAAGGTATATGCATGCCTTAGTTTACTGGAATCAGTAGATCATAAGGCTGCTAAGGAAGCAGTATTAAAAACTGTGGAATTGGATGCAGAACCATACAAGAAAAGGTTTAGGGACATCAAGAAAATTAGCTGACGAACTCATCTGGAGATGGCTAGAGAATGAGGCATGAATTGTAATAGGTGGTGTAAATCTGAAAAAGTAGAGACAATGGAAGAACAGAGGCAACTGATCCTATTGGAACAATTCAAAAGTGGTTTGCAACCTGAAATATACTATGAATTATGCAAGAGTGGAGTGAAAAATGTGACGGAAGCAGCCAGTATGACTGGTCAGTTAGAAATAGTTAACATATATTGTAAGAAAGAAATAACAAGGATACAAAGTACGGCAAGACAAAGCAATAGGCAGAATTATGACAAACCATATAGATATCTATACTGTTCAAATGTTCAAGGGCCCAGTCGACGTTATTTTGTGTAAGTTTCACATAACGATGAGCCAGTAGACAGGAGAGACCACCAATGAAATGTTTAGGATGTGGAGAATTTGATGATGGTAAATATCAGTGTCAAAAATCACCAAAGGCTATAGGACTAAATGTTGCTTAGGAACAGAAACATGATATTAGTGAGGTAAGAAGTAAGGAGTATAATGTGAGTAAACCAAAATATGTAATTTATGAGCCATATATTACCGAAGGAAAGGTTGGAATTAAAGGTAGTCCTGAGAAGAAGATTTTGATATTGAGGGATACTAGAGCAAGTCAGAGTTTAATTCTGAAAGATGTATTAGAGTGGACAAAAGAATCTTATTCTGGGGAAAACATAAATGTAAAAGGGTTATTGTTAGGCAAGCCTATCCCATTTATTGTATAAACCTTTAGAGTGGATTTGTGAGTGGCCGTGTAAAGGTTGGGGTATGTGAGGAGTTTCCTGTACCTGGGGTGTCCATGCTATTGGGAATGATTTGACTGACAAATTAGTCCCAGAGCCTATTATGAGTAGTAATCCATTGGATGTAGAGCCTATTGTAAAGGTGAACCCCATGACAGATAAAACTGTAGAGAATCAGACTTATAGTAATGTACTGTTGTGGTGAAATAATTTATCCAGCTTGTGTTGTAACCAGGACAATGTCAAAGGGAGGAGAAGTTGAATATGATTTAAGTGAATTATTTAATGACAACTGTGTAACTAGAGATAATTCAGAAGAAACTGGAAATGAAAAGAGCACCGTGGAATTAAAAACTGACGTATCTCTAGATTTTCTTGTGGGCAAGGAAGAGTTGACAAAGTTACAGAAGGGTGATGAGAGTTTGGAAGATAACAAAATGGCGGCCTGCTCATGTCCAGCATCTGATCACTGGGAGGTCAGAAAGCTAATTGTTGTTCCAATGAATTATAAGGTACATGTGATTGCTCTGTCTCATAGGTCTTGTATGTCTGGACATTTGGGAGTTAGGAAGACTAATCATAGAATATCAACTCATTTTTATTAGCCAAGTATAAAGAAAGATGTGTCCTTATATTGTAAGACTTGTGAATTATGTCAGAGAGCAGGTAAACCCAACCAGACTATACAGCCGGCACCATTGCAGCCGATTCCCGCTTTTTGTAAACCTTTTAGCAAAATTGTAGTTGACTGTGTAGGTTCTCTACTTAAAACGTGTAAAGGAAATCAGTATTCATTGACAATAATGTGTGCATCTACCATATTTCCAGAAGCAGTACATTTACGTATCATCCATTCTAAGAACATTGTAAGAGAGTTAGTGAAATATTTCTC
>NC_092227.1:23436602-23446596 GCF_036320965.1 Panulirus ornatus
CAGAATGGAAAAAGGTGAGAACAATGGAAGTAAGGGGAGTGGGGGAGGAATGGGATGTATTTAGGGAATCAGTGATGGATTGCGCATAAGATGCTTGTGGCATGAGAAGAGTGGGAGGTGGGCTGTTTAGAAAGGGTAGTGAGTGGTGGGATGAAGAAGTAAGAGTATTAGTGAAAGAGAAGAGAGAGGCATTTGGACGATTTTTGCAGGGAAAAAATGCAATTGAGTGGGAGAAGTATAAAAGAAAGAGACAGGAGGTCAAGAGAAAGGTGCAAGAGGTGAAAAAAAGGGCAAATGAGAGTTGGGGTGAGAGACTATCAGTAAATTTTAGGGAGAATAAAAAGATGTTCTGGAAGGAGGTAAATAGGGTGCGTAAGACAAGGGAGCAAATGGGAACTTCAGTGAAGGGCGTAAATGGGGAGGTGATAACAAGTAGTGGTGATGTGAGAAGGAGATGGAATGAGTATTTTGAAGGTTTGTTGAATGTGTCTGATGACAGAGTGGCAGATATAGGGTGTTTGGGTCGAGGTGGTGTGCAAAGTGAGAGGGTTAGGGAAAATGATTTGGTAAACAGAGAAGAGGTAGTAAAAGCTTTGCGGAAGATGAAAGCCGGCAAGGCAGCAGGTTTGGATGGTATTGCAGTGGAATTTATTAAAAAAGGGGGTGACTGTATTGTTGACTGGTTGGTAAGGTTATTTAATGTATGTATGACTCATGGTGAGGTGCCTGAGGATTGGCGGAATGCGTGCATAGTGCCATTGTACAAAGGCAAAGGGGATAAGAGTGAGTGCTCAAATTACAGAGGTATAAGTTTGTTGAGTATTCCTGGTAAATTATATGGGAGGGTATTGATTGAGAGGGTGAAGGCATGTACGGAGCATCAGATTGGGGAAGAGCAGTGTGGTTTCAGAAGTGGGAGAGGATGTGTGGATCAGGTGTTTGCTTTGAAGAATGTATGTGAGAAATACTTAGAAAAGCAAATGGATTTGTATGTAGCATTTATGGATCTGGGGAAGGCATATGATAGAGTTGATAGAGATGCTCTGTGGAAGGTTTTAAGAATATATGGTGTGGGAGGCAAGTTGTTAGAAGCAGTGAAAAGTTTTTATCGAGGATGTAAGGCATGTGTACGTGTAGGAAAAGAGGAAAGTGATTGGTTCTCAGTGAATGTAGGTTTGCGGCAGGGGTGTGTGATGTCTCCATGGTTGTTTAATTTGTTTATGGATGGGGTTGTTAGGGAGGTAAATGCAAGAGTCTTGGAAAGAGGGGCAAGTATGAGGTCTGTTGGGGATGAGAGAGCTTGGGAAGTGAGTCAGTTGTTGTTCGCTGATGATACAGCGCTGGTGGCGGATTCATGTGAGAAACTGCAGAAGCTGGTGACGGAGTTTGGTAAAGTGTGTGGAAGAAGAAAGTTAAGAGTAAATGTGAATAAGAGCAAGGTTATTAGGTACAGTAGGGTTGAGGTTCAAGTCAATTGGGAGGTGAGTTTGAATGGAGAAAAACTGGAGGAAGTGAAGTGTTTTAGATATCTGGGAGTGGATCTGTCAGCGGATGGAACCATGGAAGCGGAAGTGGATCATAGGGTGGGGGAGGGGGCGAAAATTCTGGGAGCCTTGAAAAATTTGTGGAAGTCGAGAACATTATCCCGGAAAGCAAAAATGGGTATGTTTGAAGGAATAGTGGTTCCAACAATGTTGTATGGTTGCGAGGCGTGGGCTATGGATAGAGTTGTGCGCAGGAGGATGGATGTGCTGGAAATGAGATGTTTGAGGACAATGTGTGGTGTGAGGTGGTTTGATCGAGTAAGTAACGTAAGGGTAAGAGAGATGTGTGGAAATAAAAAGAGCGGGGTTGAGAGAGCAGAAGAGGGTGTTTTGAAATGGTTTGGGCACATGGAGAGAATGAGTGAGGAAAGATTGACCAAGAGGATATATGTGTCGGAGGTGGAGGGAACGAGTAGAAGAGGGAGACCAAATTGGAGGTGGAAAGATAGAGTGAAAAGGATTTTGTGTGATCGGGGCCTGAACATGCAGGAGGGTGAAAGGAGGGCAAGGAATAGAGTGAATTGGAGCGATGTGGTATACAGGGGTTTACGTGCTGTCAGTGGATTGAATCAAGGCATGTGAAGCGTCCGGGGTAAACCATGGAAAGCTGTGTAGGTATGTATATTTGCGTGTGTGGACGTGTGTATGTACATGTGTATGGGGAGGGTTGGGCCATTTCTTTCGTCTGTTTCCTTGCGCTACCTCGCAAACGCGGGAGACAGCGACAAAGTATAAAAAAAAAAAAAAAGAATATATATATATATATATATATATATATATATATATATATATATATATATATATATATATATATATATATATATATATATATATATATATATATATATATATATATATATACATATATATATATATATATATATATATATATATATATATATATATATATATATATATTTTTTTTTTTTTTTTTTTTTTTTTTTTTTTTTTTATACTTTGTCGCTGTCTCCCGCGTTTGCGAGGTAGCGCAAGGAAACAGACGAAAGAAATGGCCCAACCCCCCCCCCCCCATACACATGTACATACACACGTCCAGACACGCAAATATACATACCTACACAGCTTTCCATGGTTTACCCCAGACGCTTCACATGCCTTGCTTCAATCCACTGACAGCACGTCAACCCCTGTATACCACATGACTCCAATTCACTCTATTTCTTGCCCTCCTTTCACCCTCCTGCATGTTCAGGCCCCGATCACACAAAATCTTTTTCACTCCATCTTTCCACCTCCAATTTGGTCTCCCTCTTCTCCTCGTTCCCTCCACCTCCGACACATATATCCTCTTGGTCAATCTCTCCTCACTCATTCTCTCCATGTGCCCAAACCATTTCAAAACACCCTCTTCTGCTCTCTCGACCACGCTCTTTTTATTTCCACACATCTCTCTTACCCTTACGTTACTTACTCGATCAAACCACCTCACACCACACATTGTCCTCAAACATCTCATTTCCAGCACATCCATCCTCCTGCGCACATCTCTATCCATAGCCCACGCCTCGCAACCATACAGCATTGTTGGAACCACTATTCCCTCAAACATACCCATTTTTGATTTCCGAGATAATGTTCTCGACTTCCACACATTTTTCAAGGCTCCCAAAATTTTCGCCCCCTCCCCCACCCTATGATCCACTTCCGCTTCCATGGTTCCATCCGCTGACAGATCCACTCCCAGATATCTAAAACACTTCACTTCCTCCAGTTTTTCTCCATTCAAACTCACCTCCCAATTGACTTGACCCTCACCCCTACTGTACCTAATAACCTTGCTCTTATTCACATTTACTCTCAACTTTCTTCTTCCACACACTTTACCAAACTCAGTCACCAGCTTCTGCAGTTTCTCACATGAATCAGCCACCAGCGCTGTATCATCAGCGAACAACAATTGACTCACTTCCCAAGCTCTCTCATCCCCAACAGACTTCATACTTGCCCCTCTTTCCAGGACTCTTGCATTTACCTCCTTTACAACCCCATCCATAAACAAATTAAACAACCATGGAGACATCACACACCCCCCCCCCAAACCTACATTCACTGAGAACCATATATATATATATATATATATATATATATATATATATATATATATATATATATATATATATTTTTTAGTTAGTAGAAAATTGATACCTAACATATATATATATATATATATATATATATATATATATATATATATATATATATATATATATTTTTTAGTTAGTAGAAAATTGATACCTAACATTTTTTGCATGACTTTTATTTAGCTTGTTTTAGCTTAATGAACTTTGATAGTATAGTGGTTATTGCTGTTCAATTTCTGGTGCAGGCAGATGGTGCAAAACACCCAGCTGTTCAGTCTTCCTTTATTTGGTAGATAAATGAGTACCAACTTTGATGGTTAGGTTAAGCACCTTATCATTGGCAGGCCAACCCACCCAATTGGTTTTGTAATTTGGCATACATGTCCTTAGGGTTGGCTGTTCCTTGTTACATGCACCTAATGGCAGACTTCATGAGTTCACCATGGGTGTTGTATGTATATTATTTGTCGAATATCAACTCATAATTCTTAAGAACTATAAACTTCCAAAAACTATGGTCCAGCACATTCAAGTTAACCACCAACATGAGTGTAAGTGTTCTCTTGTTCCCATCACACCACTCACCTCTTTTAAAACAATAATAACCATAGTGATGATAACAAGGATGATGATTTTTACATTACTGTTTTCCACCTTGGTAAGGTAATGGTCCCATTCACTCACATCTGCACTGTCACTGAATCCAGATTCCACTATCCCTTGCACCACTGCATTCCCTGATTGCATATTTGTCCTTGATAAGTCACCTTCCTTTCACCACACCATTCTGATTCATTTTTTCTCGAATATTTTCCTTTGAATGTTCAGGCCGTAATGCTTATAGTCTCCTTCACTCTTGTCCTGTCCCTTTGATGTCCCCCTTCTACTTGTTCCCACCACTTTTGAATGATAGATTCTCTCCTTCAGTCTTTTTATATAGTCATATATTCATTCATTTCAAGCCAGAAGTTTGTTTTCTAAATTGTTTCTTACATTTTTCATATGTATATATATGTATGTATGTGTGTGTGTGTGTGTGCGTGTGTGTGTGTGTGTGTGTGTGTGTGTGTGTGTGTGTATATATATATATATATATATATGTATATTATCCCTGGGGATAGGGGTGAAAGAATACTTCCCACGTATTCCTCGCGTGTCGTAGAAGGCGACTAGAGGGGACGGGAGCGGGGGGCCGGAAATCCTCCCCTCCTTGTATTAACTTTCTAAAATGGGAAACAGAAGGAGTCACGCGGGGAGTGCTCATCCTCCTCGAAGGCTCAGAGTGGGGTGCCTAAATGTGTGTGGATGTAACCAAGATGTGAAAAAAGGAGAGATAGGTAGTATGTTTGAGGAAAGGAACCTGGATGTTTTGGCTCTGAGTGAAACGAAGCTCAAGGGTAAAGGGGAAGAGTGGTTTGGAAATGTCTGGGGAGTGAAGTCAGGGGTTAGTGAGAGGACAAGAGCAAGGGAAGGAGTAGCAATACTCCTGAAACAGGAGTTGTGGGAGTATGTGATAGAATGTAAGAAAGTAAATTCTCGATTAATATGGGTAAAATTGAAAGTTGATGGAGAGAGGTGGGTGATTATTGGTGCATATGCACCTGGGCATGAGAAGAAAGATCATGAGAGGCAAGTGTTTTGGGAGCAGCTAAATGAGTGTGTTAGCGGTTTTGATGCACGAGACCGGGTTATAGTGATGGGTGATTTGAATGCAAAGGTGAGTAATGTGGCAGTTGAGGGAATAATTGGTATGCATGGGGTGTTCAGTGTTGTAAATGGAAATGGTGAAGAGCTTGTAGATTTATGTGCTGAAAAAGGACTGATGATTGGGAATACCTGGTTTAAAAAGCGAGATATACATAAGTATACTTATGTAAGTAGGAGAGATGGCCAGAGAGCGTTATTGGATTACGTGTTAATTGACAGGCGTGCGAAAGAGAGACTTTTGGATGTCAATGTGCTGAGAGGTGCAACTGGAGGGATGTCTGATCATTATCTTGTGGAGGCTAAGGTGAAGATTAGTATGGGTTTTCAGAAAAGAAGAGTGAATGTTGGGGTGAAGAAGGTGGTGAGAGTAAGTGAGCTTGGGAAGGAGACCTGTGTGAAGAAGTATCTGGAGAGACTGTGTACAGAATGGAAAAAGGTGAGAACAATGGAAGTAAGGGGAGTGGGGGAGGAATGGGATGTATTTAGGGAATCAGTGATGGATTGCGCAAAAGATGCTTGTGGCATGAGAAGAGTGGGAGGTGGGCTGTTTAGAAAGGGTAGTGAGTGGTGGGATGAAGAAGTAAGAGTATTAGTGAAAGAGAAGAGAGAGGCATTTGGACGATTTTTGCAGGGAAAAAATGCAATTGAGTGGGAGAAGTATAAAAGAAAGAGACAGGAGGTCAAGAGAAAGGTGCAAGAGGTGAAAAAAAGGGCAAATGAGAGTTGGGGTGAGAGACTATCAGTAAATTTTAGGGAGAATAAAAAGATGTTCTGGAAGGAGGTAAATAGGGTGCGTAAGACAAGGGAGCAAATGGGAACTTCAGTGAAGGGCGTAAATGGGGAGGTGATAACAAGTAGTGGTGATGTGAGAAGGAGATGGAATGAGTATTTTGAAGGTTTGTTGAATGTGTCTGATGACAGAGTGGCAGATATATGGTGTTTGGGTCGAGGTGGTGTGCAAAGTGAGAGGGTTAGGGAAAATGATTTGGTAAACAGAGAAGAGGTAGTAAAAGCTTTGCGGAAGATGAAAGCCGGCAAGGCAGCAGGTTTGGATGGTATTGCAGCGGAATTTATTAAAAAAGGGGGTGACTGTATTGTTGACTGGTTGGTAAGGTTATTTAATGTATGTATGACTCACGGTGAGGTGCCTGAGGATTGGCGGAATGCGTGCATAGTGCCATTGTACAAAGGCAAAGGGGATAAGAGTGAGTGCTCAAATTACAGAGGTATAAGTTTGTTGAGTATTCCTGGTAAATTATATGGGAGGGTATTGATTGAGAGGGTGAAGGCATGTACAGAGCATCAGATTGGGGAAGAGCAGTGTGGTTTCAGAAGTGGTAGAGGATGTGTGGATCAGGTGTTTGCTTTGAAGAATTTATGTGAGAAATACTTAGAAAAGCAAATGGATTTGTATGTAGCATTTATGGATCTGGAGAAGGCATATGATAGAGTTGATAGAGATGCTCTGTGGAAGGTATTAAGAATATATGGTGTGGGAGGCAAGTTGTTAGAAGCGGTGAAAAGTTTTTATCGAGGATGTAAGGCATGTGTACGTGTAGGAAGAGAGGAAAGTGATTGGTTCTCAGTGAATGTAGGTTTGCGGCAGGGGTGTGTGATGTCTCCATGGTTGTTTAATTTGTTTATGGATGTGGTTGTTAGGGAGGTAAATGCAAGAGTTTTGGAAAGAGGGGCAAGTATGAAGTCTGTTGGGGATGAGAGAGCTTGGGAAGTGAGTCAGTTGTTGTTCGCTGATGATACAGCACTGGTGGCGGATTCATGTGAGAAACTGCAGAAGCTGGTGACGGAGTTTGGTAAAGTGTGTGGAAGAAGAAAGTTAAGAGTAAATGTGAATAAGAGCAAGGTTATTAGGTACAGTAGGGTTGAGGGTCAAGTCAATTGGGAGGTGAGTTTGAATGGAGAAAAACTGGAGGAAGTGAAGTGTTTTAGATATCTGGGAGTGGATCTGTCAGCGGATGGAACCATGGAAGCGGAAGTGGATCATAGGGTGGGGGAGGGGGCGAAAATTCTGGGAGCCTTGAAAAATGTGTGGAAGTCGAGAACATTATCCCGGAAAGCAAAAATGGGTATGTTTGAAGGAATAGTGGTTCCAACAATGTTGTTTGGTTGCGAGGCGTGGGCTATGGATAGAGTTGTGCGCAGGAGGATGGATGTGCTGGAAATGAGATGTTTGAGGACAATGTGTGGTGTGAGGTGGTTTGATCGAGTAAGTAACGTAAGGGTAAGAGAGATGTGTGGAAATAAAAAGAGCTTGGTTGAGAGAGCAGAAGAGGGTGTTTTGAAATGGTTTGGGCACATGGAGAGAATGAGTGAGGAAAGATTGACCAAGAGGATATATGTGTCGGAGGTGGAGGGAACGAGGAGAAGAGGGAGACCAAATTGGAGGTGGAAAGATGGAGTGAAAAGGATTTTGTGTGATCGGGGCCTGAACATGCTTGAGGGTGAAAGGAGGGCAAGAAATAGAGTGAATTGGAGCGATGTGGTATACAGGGGTTGACGTGCTGTCAGTGGATTGAATCAAGGCATGTGAAGCGTCTGGGGTAAACCATGGAAAGCTGTGTAGGTATGTATATTTGCGTGTGTGGACGTGTGTATGTACATGTGTATGGGGGGGGGGGGCTGGGCCATTTCTTTCGTCTGTTTCCTTGCGCTACCTCGCAAACGCGGGAGACAGCGACAAAGTATAAAAAAAAAAAAAAAAAAAATATATATATATATATATATATATATATATATATATATATATATATATATATATATATATATATATATATATATATATATATATGTACATATATATATATATATATATATATATATATATATATATATATATATATATATATATATATATATATATATATATATATATATATATATATATATATATATATATATATATATATATATATATATATATATATATATATATATATATATATATATATATATATATATATATATATATATATATATATATATATATATATATATATATATATATATATATATATATATATATATATATATATATATATATATATATATATATATATATATATATAAGGGTAAAGGGGAAGAGTCGTTTGGGAATGCTTTGGGAGTAAAGTCAGCGGTTAGTGAGAGGAGAAGAGCAAGGGAACGAGTAGCACTACTGAATCAGGAGTTGTGGGAGTATGTGATCGAGTGTTAGAAAGTAAATTCTGGATTGATATGGGTGCATATGCACCTGGGCATGAGAACAAAGATCATGAGAGGCAAGTGTTTTGAGAGAAGCTGAGTGAGTGTGTTAGTGGTTTTGATGCACGAGACCGGGTTATAGTGATGGGTGATTTGAATGCAAAGGTGAGCAATTTGGCAGTTGAGGGAATAATTGGTATACATGGAGTGTTCAGTGTTGTAAATGGAAATGGTGAAGAGCTTGTAGATTTATGTGCTGAAAAAGGACTGGTGATTGGGACTACCTGGTTTAAAAAGCGAGATATTCATAAGTATACGTATGTAAGTAGGAGAGATGGCCAGAGAGCGTTATTGGATTCCGTGTTAATTGATAGACGCAAGAAAGAGAGACTTTTGGATGTTAATGTGCTGAGAGGTGCAACTGGAGGGATGTCTGATCATTATCTTGTGGAGGCGAAGGTGAAGATTTGTGGGGGTTTTCAGGAAAGAAGAGAGAATGTTGGGGTGAAGAGAGTGGTGAGAGTAAGTGAGCTTGGGAAGGAGACGTGTGTGAGGAGGTACCAGGAAAGACTGAGTACAGAATCGAAAAGGGTGAGAACAAAGGAGGTAAGGGGAGTGGGGGAGGAATGGGATGTATTTTAGGGAAGCAGTTAAGGCTTGCGCAAAAGATGCTTGTGGCATGAGAAGCGTGGGAGGTGGGCAAATTAGAAAGGGTAGTGAGTAGTGGGATGAAGAAGTAAGATTATTAGTGAAAGAGGAGAGATAGGCATTTGGACGATTTTTGCAGGGAAAAAATGCAAATGAGTGGGAGAGGTATAAAAGAAAGAGGGAGGAGGTCAAGAGAAAGGTGCAAGAGGTGAAAAAGAGGGCAAATGAGAGTTGGGGTGAGAGAGTATCATTAAATTTTAGGGAGAATAAAAAGATGTTTTGTAAGGAGGTAAATAAATTGCGTAAGACAAGGGAGCAAATGGGAACTTCAGTGAAGGGGGCTAATGGGGAGGTGATAACAAGTAGTGGTGATGTGAGAAGGAGATGGAGTGAGTATTTTGAAGGTTTGGTGAATGTGTTTGATGATAGAGTGGCAGATATAGGGTGTTTTGGTCGAGGTGGTGTGCAAAGTGAGAGGGTTAGGGAAAATGATTTGGTAAATAGAGAAGAGGTAGTAAAAGCTTTACGGAAGATGAAAGCTGGCAAGGCAGTAGGTTTGGATGGTATTGCAGTGGAATTTATCAAAAAAGGGGTGACTGTATTGTTGACTGGTTGGTAAGGTTATTTAATGTATGTATGATTCATGGTGAGGTGCCTGAGGATTGGCGGAATGCTTGCATAGTGCCATTGTACAAAGGCAAAGGAGATAAGAGTGAGTGCTCAAATTACAGAGGTATAAGTTTGTTGAGTATTCCTGTTTTTAAATTTATATGGGTGAGTGTATTGATTGACGCG
>NC_092227.1:23446696-23474196 GCF_036320965.1 Panulirus ornatus
GGACTAAACTTCTCCCTCTTTTCAAAAGGCTTGCATTCACCTCCCTAACAAACCCATCCATAAACAAATTTAACAACCTTGGAGACATCACACACCCCTGCTGCAAATCTATATTCACTGAGAACCAATCACTTTCCTCTCTTTCTACACGTACACATGCCTTACATCCTCGATAAAACCATTTCACTGCTACTAACAACTTGCCTCTCACACCATATATTGTTAATAGCTTCCACATAGCATCTCTATCAACTTTATCATATGCCTTCTCAAGATCCATAAATGCTACAAACAAATCCATTTGCTTTTCTAAGTATTTTTCACATACATTCTTGAAAGCAAACACCTGATCCACACATCCTCTACTACTTCTGAAACCACAGTGTTCTCCAATCTGATGCTCAGTACATGCCTTCACCCTCTCAATCAATACCCTCCCATATAATTTACCAGAAATACTCAACAAATTTATACATCTGTAATTTGAATACTCACTTTTATCCCCTTTCCCTTTGTACAATGGCACTATATAAGCGTTTCGCTAGTCCTCAGACACCTCACTATGAATCAAACATACATCAAATAACCTTAACAACAGTCACCCCTTGTTTTAGTAAATTCCACTGCAATACCATCCAAACCTGCTGCCTTGCCAGCTTTCATCCTCCGCAAAGCTTTTACTACCTCTTCTATGTTTACTAAATCATTCTCTCTAACCTTCTTACTTTGCAACCACCTCGACCAAAACACCTTATATCTGCTACTCTATCATCAAACACATTCAACAAACCTTCAAAATACTCACTCCATCTCCATCTCACATCACCACTTCTTGCTATCACCTCCCCATTAGCCCCCTTCACTGAAGTTCCCATTGATTCCCTGGTCTTACGCACTTTAGTTACCTCCTTCCAAAACATCTTATTCTCCCTAAAATTTAATGATACTCTCTCACCCCAACTCTTATTTGCCCTCTTTTTCACCTCTTGCACCTTTCTCTTGACCTCCTGCCTCTTTCTTTTGTACATCTCCAAATCATTTGCATTATTTCCCTGCAAAGATCGTGCAAATGCTTCTCTGTTCTCTTTCGGTAACATTCTTACCTCTTCATCCCACCACTTACTACCCTTTCTAATCTGCCCACCTCCCACGCTTCTCATGCCACAAGTATCTTTTGCGCAAGCCATCACTGCTTACCTAAATACATTCCATTCCTCCCCCACTCCCTTTATGTCCTTTGTTCACACATTTTTCCATTCTTTACTCATTCTCTCCTGGTACTTCCTCACACAAGTCTCCTTCCCAAGCTAACTTACTCTTACCACTCTCTTCAACCAAACATTCTCTCCTCTTTTCTGAAAACCTCTACAAATCTTCACCTTCGCCTCCACAAGGTAACGATCAGACATCCCTCTAGTTGCACCTCTCAGCACATTAACATCCAAAGGTCTCTCTTTCGCGAGCCTATCAATCAACACGTAGTGCAATAACGCTCTCTGGCCATCTCTTGTACTTACATGCGTATACTTATGTATATCTCTCTTTTCCAAACCAGGTATTCCAAATCACCAGTCCTTTTTCAGCACATAGATCTAAAAGTTGTTCACCATTTCCATTTATAACACTGAACATCCTATGTACACCAATTATTCTCTCAACAGGCACATCACTCTCCTTTGCATTCAAATCACGCATTACTATAACCCGGTCTCGTGCATCAAAACTACTAACACACTCACTCCAGTGCTTCAAGGTGAAGATTTTTATAGGTTTTCAGAAAAGAAGAGAGAATGTTGGAGTGAAGAGGGTGGGGAGAGTAAGTGAGCTTGGGAAGGAGACTTATGTGAGGAAGTACCAGGAGAGACTGAGTACAGAATGGGAAAAGGTGAGATCAAAGGAGGTAAGGGGAACGGGAGAGGAATGGGAGGTATTTAGGGAAACAGTGATGGCTTGCGCAAAAGATGCTCGTGGCATGAGAAGCGTGGGAGGTGGGTTGATTAGAAAGGGTAGTGAGTGGTGGGATGAAGAAGTAAGATTATTAGTGAAAGAGAAGAGAGAGGCATTTGGACGATTTTTGCTGGGAAAAATGCAAATGAGTGGGAGATGTATAAAAGGAAGAGACAGAAGGTCAAGAGAAAGGTGCAAGAGGTGAAAAAGAGAGCAAATGAGAGTTGGGGGTGAGAGAGTATCATTAGATTTTAGGGAGAATAAAAAGGTGTTCTAGAAGGAGGTAAATAAAGTGCATAAGACAAGGGAACAAATGGGAACTTCAGTGAAGGTGGCTAATGGGGAGTTGATAACAAGTAGTGGTGATATGAGAAGGAGATGGAGTGATTATTTTGAAGGTTTGTTGAATGTTTGATGATAGAGTGGCAGATATAGGGTGTTTTGGTCGAGGTGGTGTGCAAAGTGAGAGGGTTAGGGAAAATGATTTGGCAAATAGAGAAGAGGTAGTAAAAGCTTTGCGGAAGATGAAAGCCGGCAAGGCAGCAGGTTTGGATGGTATTACAGTGGAATTTATTAAAAAGGGGGTGACTGTATTGTTGACTGGTTGGTAAGGTTATTTAATGTATGTATGATTCATGGTGAAGTGCCTGAGGATTGGCGGAATGCTTGCACAGTGCCATTGTACAAAAGCAAAGGGGATAAGGGTGAATGCTCAAATTACAGAGGTATAAGTTTGTTGAGTATCCCTGGTAAATTATACGGGAGGGTATTGATTGAGAAGGTGAAGGGATGTACAGAGCATCAGATTGGGGAAGAGCAGTGTGGTTTCAGAAGTGGTAGAGGATGTGTGGATCAGGTGTTTGCTTTGAGGAAAGTATGTGAGAAATACTTAGAAAAGCAATTGGATTTGTATGTAGCACTTATGGATCTGGAGAAGGCATATGATAGAGTTGATAGAGATGCTCTGTGGAAGGTACTAAGAATAAATGGGAGGCAAGTTAGAAGCAGTGAAAAGTTTTTATCGAGGATGTAAGGCATATGTACGTGTAGGTAGAGAGGAAAGTGATTGGTTCTCAGTGAATATAGGTTTGCGGCAGGGGTGTGTGATGTCTCCATGGTTGTTTAATTTGTTCATGGATGGGGTTGTTAGGGAGGTGAATGCAAGAGTTTGGAAAGATGGGCAAGTATGCAGTCCGTTGGGGATGAGAGAGCTTGGGAAGTGAGTCAGTTGTTGTTCGCTCATGATACAGCGCTGGTGGCTGATTCATGTGAGAAACTGCAGAAGCTGGTGACTGAGTTTGGTAAAGTGTGTGAAAGAAGAAAGTTAAGAGAAAATGTGAATAAGAGCAAGGTTATTAGGTACAGTAGGGTTGAGGGTCAAGTCAATTGGGAGGTGAGTTTGAATGGAGAAAAACTGGAGGAAGTGAAGTGTTTTAGACATCTGGGAGTGGATCTGGCAGCAGATGGAACCATGGAAGCGGAAGTGGATCATAGGGTGGGGGAGGGGGCGAAAATTCTGGGAGCCTTGAAGAATGTGTGGAAGTCGAGAACATTATCTCGGAAAGCAAAAATGGGTATGTTTGAAGGAATAGTGGTTCCAACAATGTTGTATGGTTGCGAGGCGTGGGCTATGGATAGAGTTGTGCGCAGGAGGATGGATGCGCTGGAAATGAGATGTTTGAGGACAATGTGTGGTGTGAGGTGGTTTGATCGAGTAAGTAACGTAAGGGTAAGAGAGATGTGTGGAAATAAAAAGAGCGTGGTTGAGAGAGCAGAAGAGGGTGTTTTGAAGTGGTTTGGGCACTTGGAGAGAATGAGTGAGGAAAGATTGACCAAGAGGATATATGTGTCGGAGGTGGAGGGAACGAGGAGAAGAGGGAGACCAAATTGGAGGTGGAAAGATGGAGTGAAAAAGATTTTGTGTTATCGGGGCCTGAACATGCATGAGGGTGAAAGGAGGGCAAGGAATAGAGTGAATTGGAGCGATGCGGTATACCGGGGTTGACGTGCTGTCAGTGGATTGAATCAAGGCATGTGAAGCGTCTGGGGTAAACCATGGAAAGCTGTGTAGGTATGTATGTTTGCGTGTGTGGACGTATGTATATACATGTGTATGGGGGGGGGGGGTTGGGCCATTTCTTTCGTCTGTTTCCTTGCGCTACCTCGCAAACGCGGGAGACAGCGACAAAGTATAATAATAAATCTCTTTTTAAACCAGGTATTCCCAATTACAAGTCCTTCTTCAGCACATAAATCTACAAGCTCTTCACCATTTCTAGTTACAATATTGAACACACCATGCACACCAATTTTTCCCTCAAATGCCACATTACTCACCTTTGCATTTAAATCGACCATCGCTGTAACTTGGTCTCGTGCATCAAAGCTGCTAACACTCTCGCTCAGCTTCTCTCAAACAACTTGCCTCTCGTAAACTTTTTTCTCATGCCCAGGTGCATAGGCACCAATAGTCACCCATCTGTCTCCATCCAATTTCATATTTACCCATTTCAATCTAGAGTCTACTTTTTTCAACTCTATCACATACTCCCACACCTCCTACTTCAGGGGTGCTGGTACGCCTTCCTTTGGTCATGTCCCCTCACCAACCCTGACTTTACTCCAAAGACATTCCCAAACCACTCTTCCCCTTTACCCCCGAGCTTCGTTTCACTCAGAGCCAAAATATTCAGATTCCTTCCCTCCAACATACACTCCATCTCTACTTTTATCTCATCTTCGTTACATCCACACACATTTAGACATCCCAGTCTGAACCTTCGAGAAGGATGAGCACTGCCCGCATGGCTCATATATGTATATATATATATATATATATATATATATATATATATATATATATATATATATATATATATATATATATATATATTGCTTTGTCGCTGTCTCCCGCACCTGCGAGGTAGCGCAAGGAAACAGACGAAAGAAATGGCCCAACCCACCCCCACACACATGCACACACACGTACGTCCACAAACGCAGACATACACACCCACATATCCCAACGTACACACATATATACACACACAGACACGCACATATACACACATGCACACAATTCACACTGTCTGCCCCTACTCACCCCCCATCGCCACCCCGCCACACACGGAAAAACATCCCCCTAAACCCTCATGTGCGCGAGGCAGCACAAGGAACAGACAACAAAGGCCCCATTCGCTCAAACTCAGTCTCCAACTGTCATGCAATAATGCCCGAACCACAGCTCCCTTTCCACATCTAGGCCCCACACAACTTTCCATGGTTTACCTCAGACGCTTAACATGCCCTAATTCAATCCATTGACAGCACGTCGACCAAGGTATACCACATCGATCCAATTCACTCTATTCCTTGCACGCCTTTCACCCTCCTGCATGTTCAGGCCTCGATCACTCAAAATCTTTTTCACTTAATCTTTCCACCTCCAATTTGGTCTCCCACTTCTCCTCGTTCCCTCCACCTCTGACACATATATCCTCTTGGTCAATCTTTCCTCACTCATTCTCTCCATGTGCAAAAACCATTTCAAAACACCCTCTTCTGCTCTCTCAACCACACTCTTTTTATTTCCACACATCTCTCTTACCCTTACATTACTTGCTCGATCAAACCACCTCACACCACATAATGTCCTCAAACATCTCATTTCCAGCACATCCACCCTCCTGCGCACAACTCTATCCATAGCCCAGCCTAACAACCATACAACATTGTTGGAACAACTATTCCTTCAAACATACCCATTTTTGCTTTCCGAGATAATGTTCTCGACTTCCACACATTCTTCAAGGCTCCCAGGATTTTCGCCCCCTCCCCCTCTAAGTATTTCTCACATACATTCTTCAAAGCAAACACCTGACCCACACATCCTCTACCACTTCTGAAATCTTACTGCTCTTCCCCAATCTGATGCTCTGTACATGCCTTCACCCTCTCAATCAATACCCTCCCATATAATTTACCAGGAATGCTCAACAAACTTATACATCTGTAATTTGCCTTTGTACAATGGCACTATGCACGCATTCCGCCAATCCTCAGGCACCTCACCATGAGTCATACATACATTAAATAACCTTACCAACCAGTCAACAATACAGTCACCCCCTTTTTTAATAAATTCCACTGCAATACCATCCAAACCTGCTGCCTTGCCGGCTTTCATCTTCCGCAAAGCTTTCACTACCTCTTCTCTGTTTACCAAATCATTTTCCCTAACCCTCTCACTTTGCACACCACCTCGACCAAAACACCCTATATCTGCCACTCTATCATCAAACACATTCAACAAACCTTCAAAATACTCACTCCATCTCCTTCTCACATCACCACTACTTGTTATCACCTCCCCATCTGAGCCCTTCACTGAAGTTCCCATTTGCTCCCCTGTCTTACGCACTTCATTTACCTCCTTCCAGAACATCTTTTTATTCTCCCTAAAATTTAATGATACTCTCTCACCCCAACTCTCATTTGCCCTTTTTTTCACCTCTTGCACCTTTCTCTTGACCTCCTGTCTCTTTCTTTTATACATCTCCCACTCAATTGCATTTTTTCCCTGCAAAAATCGTCCAAATGCCTCTCTCTTCTCTTTCACCAATACTCTTACTTCTTCATCCCACCACTCACTACCCTTTCTAATCAACCCACCTCCCACTCTTCTCATGCCACAAGCATCTTTTGCGCAATCCATCACTGATTCCCTAAATACATCCCATTCCTCCCCCACTCCCCTTACTTCCATTGTTCTCACCTTAAAAAGAGATATATGTAGGTATACTTATGTACGTAGTAGAGATGGCCATAAATCGTTATTGGATTACGTGTTAGTTGATAGTCGCGTAAAGGAGAGACTTTTTGATGTTAATGTTTAGAGAGAGCACCTGGAGGGATGTCTCATCATTATCTTGTGGAGGCGAAGGTTAAGAAATGTAGAGGTTTTCAAACAAAAGAGAGTATGTTGGGGTGAAGAGAGTTTTGAGAGTAAGGAAGCTTGGAAAAGACACTTTTGTGAGGAACAACAAAGAATAATTGAGCGCAGAATGGAAAAAGGTGGGAGCAAATGACGTAAGAGGAGTTATGGAAGAATGAGATTCATTTAGGGAAGCAGTAATGGCTAGCACAAAAGAAATCTCTGGCATGAGAAAGACGGAGGGTGGGCAGATTTGAGAGGGTAGTGAGTGCTGGGATGAAGTAAGATTGTTAGTGAAAGAGAAGAGAAAGGCATTTGGACGATTTTTGCACGGAAATAGTGCAAAGTACTGGGAGATGTATAAAAGGAAATTGCAAGAGGTCAAGAGAAAGGTGCCACTCTATCATCAAACACATTCAACAAACCTTCAAAGTACTCACTCCATCTCCTTCTCACATCACCACTAATTGTTATCAGCTCCACTTTTGAGCCCTTCACTGAAGTTCCCATTTGTTCCCTTGTCTTACGCACTTTATTTACCTCCTTCCAAAACATCTTTTTATTCTCCCTAAGATTTAATGATACTCTCTCACCCCAACTCTCATTTGCCCTCTTTTTCACCTCTTGCACCTTTCTCTTGACCTCCTGTCTCTTTCCTTTATACATCTCCCACTCAATTGCATTTTTTCCCTGCAAAGATCGTCCAAATGCCTCTCTCTTCTCTTTCACTAATAATCTTACTTCTTCATCCCACCACTCACTACCCTTTCTAATCAACCCATCGCCCACTCTTCTCATGCCACAAGTATCTTTTGCGCAATCCATCACTGATCCCTTAAATACATTCCATTCCTCCCCCACTCCCCTTACTTCCATTGTTCTCACCTTTTTCCATTCTGTACTCAGTCTCTCCTGGTACTTCCTCACACAGGTCTCCTTCCCAAGCTCACTTACTCTCACCACCCTCTTCACCCCAACATTCACTCTTCTTTTCTGAAAACCCATACAAATCTTCACCTTAGCCTCCATAAGATAATGATCAGACATCCCTCCAGTTGCACCTCTCAGCACATTAACATCCAAAAGTCTCTCTTTCGTCCGCCTGTCAATTAACATGTAATCCAATAACGCTCTCTGGCCATCTCTCCTACTTACATACGTATACTTATGTATATCTCGCTTTTTAAACCAGGTATTCCCAATCACCAGTCCTTTTTCAGCACATAAATCTACAAGCTCTTCACCATTTCCATTTAGAACACTGAGCACCCCATGTATACCAATTATTCCCTCAACTGCCACATTACTCACCTTTGCATTCAATTCTCCCATCACTATAACCCGGTCTCGTGCATCAAAACCACTAACACACTCATTCAGCTGCTCCCAAACTCTTGCCTCTCATGATCTTTCTTCTCATGCCCAGGTGCATATGCACCAATAATCACCCATCTCTCTCCATCAACTTTCAGTTTTACCCATATCAATCGAGAATTTACTTTCTTGCATTCTATCTCATACTCCCACAACTCCTGTTTCAGGAGTACTGCTAGTCCTTCCCTTACTCTTGTCCTCTCACTAACCCCTGACTTTACTCCCAAGACATTCCCAAACCACTCTTCCCCTTTACCCTTGATCTTCGTTTCACCATTAGCCAAAACATCCAGGTTCCTTTCCTTAAGCATACTACCTATCTCTCCTTTTTTCACATCTTGGTTACATCCACACACATTTAGACACCCCAGTCTGAGCCTTCGAGGAGGATGAGCACTCCCCGCGTGACTCCTTCTTCTGTTTCCCATTTTAGAAAGTTAAAAAAGAATACAAGGAGGGGAGGATTTCTGGCCCCCCTCTCCCGTCTCCTCTAGTCGCCTTCTACGACACGCGAGGAATGCGTGGGAAGTATTCTTTCACCCCTATCCCCAGGGATAATATATATATATATATATATATATATATATATATATATATATATATATATATATATATATATATATATATATATATATATATATATACATATGAAAAATGTAAGAAATAATTTAGAAAACTGAAACTTCTAGCTTGAAATGAAATGAAAAGATGAATGTCGCATAATGGTTCCACCTCTGGCTATGGAAAAGGGAAATGTATAATTTATTTACACAAACGTCAATAGTAGTTCTCATCGATTTAACCACTGTATCAATAAGCTTCAATGTCTAAGCTACATTTTTTCCAGTTTCACTATTTTCTTGTCAAAGCACCATGTATGAAAACTATCACTCCAGTAACACAACTATAAACATTTACTTCCCCTTTAAAAAAGTTCTGGGGAAGTCTGTCTCGATACACTGCTCCCCTAAGTACAATATATGTATATATATATATATATATATATATATATATATATATATATATATATATATATATATATATATATATATATATATATATATATATATATATATATATATATATATATATATATATATATTGTAGTTAGGGGAGCGTCCCTGTTAGGCTTATGGCGTTGGTGGCATGGAGGTAGGGGAGCTTCCCTATGACCGAGGCAAGTGTACCTGGGAAGGGGAACGTCTCAAGGAGACAGTAAACTGGGTAGAAAATATCAGATCCACTTGAAGCATTTCCGCTCGCTAAGACTTAGTAACTTCCTCCATCTTACATGCTAGGAGGATGGTCCCTTACAGGTAGACGGATATTCGTATAACTGGATCTCAATGTAGTGGAAGAATTCTTAACGCTCATAGTTGTATCTTGCTCGTAGTTATATGTAATAATCTTAGATATCTTTTTGTATGAATTGCTTACTGATGTGATTTGGATAATGTTTCTTTTTCTTTCCCTTCCTTAGTTTCTCTTCTTTAATCGTCGTTAATATCTCCACACTCCTTCTTTCATTTACCGTTTCCCTTGTGTTTTCTTATTATCACTCCTCCTCCTCTAAGTTTTCTCAGTCCTCCGCTTACTCATCCCCTTTTTTTGTAATGATTATTTCATATTCGTTTTTGTCTGACAGTTGGATTCCTTTCTTTATCTATTCACTCGTCTTCTTACTGATTCTATTCAACTTGTATGATTTTTTAATGTATATAGTTCCATTTCAGTTATCATTTCTTGCTACTACGACTCCCTCATCTTCCCAGGTCGGTGGCACCACAACCCTCGTCAGCCATGTTACCCTTCCATGCCTTGTCTGTCTCTCCGCACTGACTCGCCTCACACAATGTGATTATAAACTAACTTAACTTTTCTCCGCCATCGACTTCACTACGAACCCAGTTCACTATTTCGTTACAGGAGATCTCCATACATTATACTGCTGCTCCTCTTGTATGTAAACGAAGCTGACTTCCGGCTCTGAATATTGTAAAATTGGTAGACTAGCCGGCTACACAACTGCCGAATGAATGTCCCAAAGAAAATATTTTTTGTCTCTAACAAGATTGGGTAGACTCTGTAGAAATTCATCAGTTGACATTGTAAAACATGGAGCCGGCTTTTCCCTCCGGAAGACCATAGGAATAATTTCTACACCAGTGAGTATTATGCCTTAACAGCAATGTTTATGGCGGTGTTTACTGTTAACATCTTCACTCCTTTCCCTCACTCCTGGCAGCCACTAAACCTGTTATATGAGGATCTGCAGAGGAAAAGAAAATAAACTAAGTATTGAATTAGATACGTTATTGCTATACCTAAATACCTTAAGTACCAAGGCACATTAGCACTTATTTCCCAAAGTTAAGAAGTGATATCCATTTATTGTGCTCTGGTAATAGCCCAAATGTTGCCACTATTTCTACCTCTACCTATACTGACTGGATAGTAATTTAGGAACAAATTGCCGTTCATTTGTATTTCATGGACTTTTTCCGAGAACATTTTGCCAGAGTCCTACTGTACTATGGAAAGTACGAGCTAAAATAGCTAACCTCTCCGAGAAACAGATTTATCTCCACTACTGAATGAAAGGAACTCGGACCTTCATGAAATACACTGATCATTTTGATGCAGACTTATATCTAAAATCTGAACAGATAACATCATAACATTAAGGTTAATGTTTTCTTATCAGTCAGTCAACTTTCTCCTCTTCATTTATCCTAACGTGTTCTTATGGCGCCTTACATGGCTCAGATAAGTGTATGTCCTGACTATGACCATTTCTTCTTGTTTGCAGCCATTTCCCTCCTTTCCTAGGTATCTTCCCCTGCCCTCTCCCGGATATCTCGCTTCATTAAAAACATAGCCGTCTCTATTTCCCCTCCTGCGAGTCCTACCCGACCGTCTCTTCGTAGCTTCATCGTGTTATGGAATTCTTTCCTCTATAAATGGCCAACAGATAAGACAGGACGATCAAAAGCGACCTTTACAAGATAAAAGAACGACATAATTGAACCATTCACTTCTAACATCCAGCCAAGATGATGTTCCCCAAACTATAGCTAGTGAATTTCATTCCAGTGATGAAGCTCAATAGATTTTCAGAAAATATCATAATGATATATATTTCCATGTATGTAAAAAAGTTGACAAAAAGTGACAAAAGACCTATAGATATAAACCAAAGACGTTCTCCTGATGGCTAAGCAGGAAACGAAAATCGAAAGATACATATATATATATATATATATATATATATATATATATATATATATATATATATATATATATATATATATATATATATATATATATGCATGTAAATGTGAATAAGAGCAAGGTTATTAGGTACAGTAGGGTTGAGGGTCAAGTCAATTGGGAGGTGAGTCTGAATGGAGAAAAACTGGAGGAAGTGAAGTGTTTTAGATATCTGGGAGTGGATCTGGCAGCGGATGGAACCATGGAAGCGGAAGTGGATCATAGGGTGGGGGAGGAGGCGAATATTCTGGGAGCCTTGAAGAATGTGTGGAAGTCGAGAACATTATCTCGGAAAGCAAAAATGGGTATGTTTGAAGGAATAGTGGTTCCAACAATGTTGTATGGTTGCGAGGCGTGGACTATGGATAGAGTTGTGCGCAGGAGGATGGATGTGCTGGAAATGAGATGTTTGAGGACAATGTGTGGTGTGAGGTGGTTTGATCGAGTAAATAACGTAAGGGTAAGAGAGATGTGTGGAAATAAAAAGAGCGTGGTTGAGAGAGCAGAAGAGGATGTTTTGAAATGGTTTGGGCACATGGAGAGAATGAGTGAGGAAAGATTGACCAAGAGGATATATGTGTCGGAGGTAGAGGGAAAGAGGAGAAGAGGGAGACCAAATTGGAGGTGGAAAGACGGAGTGAAAAGGATTTTGTGTGATCGGGGCCTGAACATGCAGGAGGGTGAAAGGAGGGCAAGGAATAGAGTGAATTGGAGCGATGTGGTATACCGGGGTTGACGTGCTGTCAGTGGATTGAATCAAGGCATGTGAAGCGTCTGGGGTAAACCATGGAAAGTTGTGTAGGTATGTATATTTGCATGTGTGGACGTATGTATATACATGTGTATGGGGGTGGGTTGGGCCATTTCTTTCGTCTGTTTCCTTGCGCTACCTCGCAAACGCGGGAGACAGCGACAAAGAAAAAAAAAAAGATATGTGCGTTATCATTTATTTATTTATTTTGCTTTGTCGCTTTCTCCCGCGTTTGCGAGGTAGCGCAAGGAAACAGACGAAAGAAGTGGCCCAGCACACCCCCATACACATGTATATACATACACGTCCACACACGCAAATATGCATACCTATACATCTCAATGTACACATATATATACACACACAGACATATACATACATACACATGTACATAATTCATACTGTCTGCCTTTATTTATTCCCCTCGCCACACATGGAATAACATCCCTCCTCCCCCCTCATGTGTGCGAGGTAGCGCTAGAAAAAGACAACAAAGGCCCCATTCGTTCACACTCAGTCTCTAGCTGTCATGTAATACTGCCCGTAATATATATATATATATATATATATATATATATATATATATATATATATATATATATATATATATATATATATATATATATATATATATATATATATATATATATATATATATATATATATATATTATATATATATATATATATATATATATATATATATATATATATATATATATATATATATATATATATATATATATATATATATATATATATTTATTTACTTATTAATTTTTTTATCTAACTGCTTATTTATTATGCTTTGTCGCTGTCTCCCGCATTAGCGAGGTAGCGCAAGAAAACAGATGAAAGAATGGCCCAACCCACCCACATACACATGTATATACATACACGTCCACACACGCACATATACATACCTATACATCTCAACGTATACACGTAGACATATACATATATACATATGTACATACTTCATACTGTCTGCCCCTTATTCATTCACGTCGCCACCACGACACACATAAAATAGCAACCCCCTCGCCCTGCATTAGCGCGAGGTAGCGATAGAAAAATACAACAAAGGGCACATTCGTTCATGCTCAGTCTATAGCTGTCATGTATAATGCAACGAATCCATCGCTCCCTTTCCACATCCAGGCACCACAGGACTTCCCAAGGTTTACCCCAGACGCTTCACATGCCCTGGTTCAATACAATAACAGCACGTCGACGCAGGTATACCACATCGTTCCAATTCACTCTCTTACTTGCACGCCTTTCACCCTCCTGCCAGAAACCCTCCACTCCTTGTATTTTGACTTTCTAAAAGGGGAAACAGAAGAAGGAGTCACGCGGGAAGTGCTCATCCTCCTCGAAAGCTCAGATTGTGGTGTCTAAATGTGTGTGGATGTAACCAAGATGAGAAAAAAGGAGATAGGTAGTATGTTTGAGGAAAGGAACCTGGATGTTTTGGCTAATAGTGAAACGAAGCTCAAGGGTAAAGGGGAAGAGTGGCTTCGGAATGTCTTTGGAGAAGAGTCAGGGGTTAGTGAGAGGTCAAGAGCAAGGGAATGAGTAGAACTACTCCTGAAACAGGAGTTGTGGGAGTATGTGATAGAGTGTAAGAAAGTAAATTCTAGATTGATATGGGTAAAACTTAAAGATGATGAAGAGAGATGGTTGATTATTGGTGCATATGCACCTGGGCATGAGAAGAAAGATCATGAGAGGCAAGTGTTTTGGGAGCAGCTGAATGAGTGTGTTAGTGGTTTTGATGCACAAGACCCGGTTATAGTGACCGGTGATTTGAATCCAAGGTGAGTAATGTGGCAGTTGAGGGAATAATTGGTATACATGGGGTGCTCAGTGTTGTAAATGGAAATGGTGAAGAGCTTGTAGATTTATGTGCTGAAAAAGGAGTGGTGATTGGGAATACCTAGTTTAAAAAGCAAGATATACATAAGTATACGTATGTAAGTAGGAGAGAAGGCCAGAGAGCGTTATTGGATTACGTGTTAATTGATAGGCGCGCGAAAGAGAGACTTTTGGATGTTAATGTGCTGAGAGGTGCAACTGGAGGGATGTCTTATCATTATTTTGTGAAGGCGAAGGTGAATATTCGCAGAGGGTTTTCAGAAAAGAAGACAGAATGTTGGAGTGATGAGAGAGGTGAGAGTAATTGAGCTTGGGAAAGAGACTTGTGTGAGGAAGTACCAGGAGAGACTGAGTACAGAATGGAAAAGGGTGAGAACAAAGGAGGTAAGGGGAGTGGGGGAGGAATGGGATGTATTTAGGGAAGCAGTGATGGCTTGCGCAAAGATGCTCGGGGCAAGAGAAGTGTGGGAGGTGGGTTGATAAGAAAGGGTAGTGAGTGGTGGGATGAAGAAGTAAGATTATTAGTGAAAGAGAAGAGAGAGGCATTTGGACGATTCTTGCTGGGAAAAAATGCAAATGAGTGGGAGAGGTATAAAAGAAAGAGCAGGAGGTCAAGAGAAAGGTGCAAGAGGTGAAGGAGTGGGCAAATGAGAGTTGGGGTGAGAGAGTATCATAAAATTTTAGGGAGAATAAAATGATGTTTTGGAAGGAGGTAAATTAAATGCGTAAGACAAGGGAGCAAATGGAAACTTCAGTGAAGGGGGCTAATGGTGAGGTGATAACAAGTAGTGGTGATGTGAGAAGGAGATGGAGTGAGTATTTTGAAGGTTTGTTGAATGTGTTTGATGATAGAGTGGCAGATATAGGGTGTTTTGGTCGAGGTGGTGTGCAAAGTGAGAGCGTTAGGGAAAATGATTTGGCAAATAGAGAAGAGGTAGTAAAAGCTTTGAGGAAGATGAAATACGTCAAGGAAGCAGGTTTGGATGGCATTGCAGTGGAATTTATTAAAAAAGGGGGTTATTGTATTGTTGACTGGTTGGTAAGGTTATTTAATGTCTGTATGATTCATTGTGAGGTGCCTGAGGATTGGCGGAATGCGTGCATAGTGCCATTGTACAAAGGCAAAGAGGATAAGAGTGAGTGCTCAAATTACAGAGGTATAAGTTTGTTGAGTATTCCTGGTAAATTATATGGGAGGGTATTGATTGAGAGGGTGAAGGCATGTACAGCGCATCAGATTGGGGAAGAGCAGTGTGGTTTCAGAAGTGGTAGAGGATGTGTGGATCAGGTGTTTTCTTTGAAGAATGTATGTGAGAACTACCTAGAAAAGCAAATGGATTTGTATGTAGCATTTATGGATCTGGAGAAGGCTTATGATATAGTTGATAGAGATGCTCTGTGGAAGGTACTAAGAATATATGGTGTGGGAGGAAAGTTGTTAGGAGTAGTGAAAAGTTTTTATCGAGGATATAAGGCATGTGTACGTGTAGGAAGAGAGGAAAGTGATTGCTTCTCAGTGAATGTAGGTTTGCTGCAAGCGTGTGTGATGTCTCCATGGTTTTTTAATTTGTTTATGGATGGGGTTGTTAGGGAGGTGAATGCAAGAGTTTTGGAAAGAGGGGCAAGTATGCAGTCTGTTGTGGATGAGAGAGCTTGAGAAGTGAGTCAGTTGTTGTTCGCTGATGATACAGCGCTGGTGGCTGATTCACGTGTGAAACTGCAGAAGCTGGTGACCGAGTTTGGTAAATTGTTTGAAAGAAGAAAGTTAAGAGTAAATGTGAATAAGAGCAAGGTTATTAGGTACAGTAGGGTTGAGGGTCAAATCAATTGGTAGGTGAGTTTGAATGGAGAAAAACTGAAGGAAGTAAAGTGTTTTAGATATCTGGGAGTATATATGGCAGTGGAGGGAATCATGGAAGCAGAAATGAATCATAAAATGGGGGAGGGGGCGAAAATTCTGGACAGCCTTGAAGAATATTTGTAAGACGAGAACATTATCTCGGAAAGGAAAAATGGGTATGTTTAAAGGAATAGTGGTTCCAAGAACGTTTTATTGTTGCGAGGCGTGGCCTATGGATAGAGCTGTGCGCAGGAGGGTGGATGTGTTGGAAATGAGATGTTTGAGGACAGTAAGTGGTGTGAGGTGGTTTGATCGAATAAGTAATGTAAGGGTAAGAGAGATGATTGCAAATACAAAGTGTGTGGTTGTGAGAGCAGAAGAGGATGTTTTGAAATGGTTTGTTCACATGCAGAGAATGAGTGAGGAAAGATTGACCAAGAGGATATATGTGTCGGAGGTGGAGGGAACGAGGAGAAGTGGGAGACCAAATTGGAGGTGGAAAGATGAAGTGAAAAAGATTTTGAGTGATCGGGGCCTGAACATGCAGGAGGGTGAAAGGCGTGCAAGGAATAGAGTGAATTGGAACGATGTGGTATACCGGGGTCGACATGCTATCAATGGATTGAACCAGAGTATGTGAAGCGTCTGGGGTAAACCATGGAAAGTTCTGTGGGGCCTGGATGTGGAAAGGGAAATGTGGTTTCGGTGCACTATTACACGCACACTCACACAAACACACACACACACACACACACACACACACACACACACACACACACACACACACACACACATATACATATATATATATATATATATATATATATATATATATATATATATATATATATATATATATAAGTAGGAGAGATGGCCAGAGACCGTTATTGCATTGGAGGTGGGCAGATTAGAAAGGGTAGTGAGTGGTAGGATGAAGAGGTGAGATCATTAGTGAAAGAGAAGTGAGTGGCATTTGAACGATTTTTGCAGGGATATAATGCAAATGACTGGGAGATGTATAAATGAAAGAGGCAGGAGGTCAAGAGAAAGGTACAAGAGGTGATAAAAGTGAAATGAAAGTTGGGGTGGGAAAGTATCATTAAATTTTAGGGAGAATGAAAAGTTGTTTTGGAGGGAGGTAAATAAAGTGCGTAAGACGAGGGAACAAATAGGAAATTCAGTTATGGGGGCTAATGGGGAGGTGATAACAAGTAGTAGTGATGTAAGGAGGTGGAGTGAGTATTTTGAAGGTTTGTTGAATGTGTTTGATGATATAGTGGCAGATATAGGGTGTTTTGGTCTAGGTGGTATGGAAAGTGAGAGAGTTAGGGAAAATGATTTGGTAAACAGAGAAGAGGTAGTTAAAGCTTTGCGGAAGACGAAAGCCGGCAAGACAGCGGTTTTGGATGGCATTGCAGTGGAATTGATAAAAAAAAAAGGGGATGACTTTGTTACTGACTGGTTGGTAAGGTTATTTAATGTATGTATGATTCATGGTAAGGTGCCTAAGGATTGGCGGAATGCTTGCATAGTGCCATTGTACAAAGGCAAAGGGGACAAAGGTGAATGCTCAAATTACAGAGATATAAGTTTGTTGAGTATTCCTGGTAAATTATATGGAAGGGTATTGATTGAGAGGGTGAAGGTATGTAAAGAGCATCAGATTGGGGAAGAGCAGTGTGGTTTGAGAAGGAGTTGAGGATGTGTGGATCAGGTGTTTGCTTTGAGGAATGTATTTGAGAGATACTTAGAAAAGCAAATGGATTTGTATGTAGCATATATGGATCTGGAGAAGGCATATGATAAAGTTGATAGAGATGCTCTGTGGAAGGTATTAAGAATATATGGTGTGGGAGGCAAGTTGTTAGAAGCAGTGAAAAGTTTTTATCGAGGATGTAAGGCATGTGTACGTGTAGGAAGAGAGGAAAGTGATTGGTTCTCAGTGAACGTAGGTTGGCGGCAGGGGTGTGTGATGTCTCTATGGCTGTTAATTTGTTTATGGATGGGGTTGTTAGGGAGGTGAATGCAAGAGGGGCAAGTATTCAGTCTGCTGTGGATGAGAGAGCTTGAGAAGTGAGTCAGTTGTTCGCTGATGATACAGCGCTGGTGGCTGATTCGTGCGAGAAGCTGCAGGAGCTGGTGGCTGATTCGTGCGAGAAGCTGCAGGAGCTGGTGGCTGTGTTTGGTAAAGTGTGTGAAAGAAGAAATTTAAGAGTAAATGTGAATAAGAATAAGGTTATTAGGTAGAGTAGGGTTGAGGGTCAAGTCAATTGGGAGGTAAGTTTGAATGGAGAAAAACTGGAGGAAGTGAAGTGTTTTAGATATCTGGGAGTGGATTTGGCAGCGGATGGAACCATGGAAGCGGAAGTGAATCATAGGATGGGGGAGGGGGCGAAAATTCTGGGAGCCTTGAAGAATGTGTGGAAGTCGAGAGCATTATCTCGGAAAGCAAAAATGGGTATTTTTGAAGGATAGTGGTTCCAACAATGTTTTATTGTTGCGAGGCGTGTGGATAGAGTTGTACGCAGGAGGGTGGATGTGCTGGAAATGAGAGGTTTGAGGACAATATGTGGTATGAGGTGGTTTGATCGAGTAACTACTGATAGGGTAATAGACATGTGTTGTAATAAAAAGATTGTGGTTGAGAGAGCAGAAGAGGGTGTTTTGAAATGGTTTGGTCACATGGAGAGAATGAGTGAGGAAAGATTGACCAAGAGAATATAAATGTCAGAAGTGGACGGAACGAGAAGTGGGAGACCAAATTGGAGGTGGAGAGATGGAGTGAAAAAGATTTTGAGTGATCGGGGCCTGAACATGCAGGAGGGTGAAAGGCGTGCAAGGAGTAGAGTGAATTGGAACGTTGTGGTATACCGGGGTCGACATGCTGTCAATGGATTGAACCATGGCATGTGAAGCGTCTGGGGTAAACCATGGAAAGTTCTGTGGGGCCTGGATGTGGAAAGGGAGCTGTGATTTCGGTGCATTATTATATGATAGCTAGATACTGAGTGTTAACGAATGGGGCCTTTGTTTTCTTTTCCCAGCGCTACCTCGCACACATGAGTGGGGAGGGTGTTGTTATTTCATGTGTGGCGAGGTGGCGATGGGAATGAATAAAGGCAGACGTATGAATTATGCACATGTGTATATATGTATATGTCTGTGTGTATATATATATATATATATATATATATATATATATATATATATATATATATATATATATAACATACAAACCTCCAACAGCCAGGATCGAACCTGGGACCCCTGTGCAAGAGGCAGGCATGCTAACCGCTAGGCTATGGGACTGTATAATAGGAAACAAGTATTCGAAATACTGAGTACTCGAATACCCTTCCTCTCACAATGGTGAGCAACGGGGTCTATACTTGGTTGTTTCCGAACAGACGCACATAGCCAGCTGATAGCGTTTTACCGAACCTAACTGTACAACGCGGAGGTATATGAATACGAATAAAGTGCATATGAACGCTCACCTTCATAGAACATACAAACCTCCAACAGCCAGGATCGAACCTGGGACCCCTGTGCAAGAGGCAGGCATGCTAACCGCTAGGCTATGGGACTGTATAATAGGAAACAACTATTCGAAATACTGAGTACTCGAATACCCTTCGTCTTACAATGGTGAACAACGGGGTCTATATTCGGTTGTTTCCGAACAGACGCACATAGCCAGCTGATAGCGTTTTACCGAACCTAACTGTACAACGCGTAGGTATACAGTACCATAGCCTCGCGGTTAGAATGTCTGCCTCTTGCACAGGGGTCACAGCTTCGATCCTGGCTGTTGGAGGTTGTATGTTCTATGAAGGTGCGCGTTCACATGCACTTTATTCGTATATATATATATATACATATATATATATATATATATATATATATATATATATATATATATATATATATATATATATATATATATATATATATATATATATATTTTTTTTTTTTTTTTTTTATACCTCGTCGCTGTCTCCCGCGGTTGCGAGGTAGCGCAAGGAAACAGACGAAAGAAATGGCCCAACCCCCCCCATACACATGTACATACACACGTCCACACACGCAAATATACATACCTACACAGCTTTCCATGGTTTACCCCGGACGCTTCACATGCCCTGATTCAATCCACTGACAGCACGTCAACCCCTGTATACCACATCGCTCCAATTCACTCTATTCCTTGCCCTCCTTTCACCCTCCTGCATGTTCAGGCCCCGATCACACAAAATCCTTTTCACTCCATCTTTCCACCTCCAATTTGGTCTTCCTCTTCTCCTCGTTCCCTCCACCTCCGACACATATATCCTCTTGGTCAATCTTTCCTCACTCATTCTCTCCATGTGCCCAAACCATTTCAAAACACCCTCTTCTGCTCTCTCAACCACGCTCTTTTTATTTCCACACATCTCTCTTACCCTTACGTTACTTACTCGATCAAACCACCTCACACCACACATTGTCCTCAAACATCTCATTTCCAGCACATCCATCCTCCTGCGCACAACTCTATCCATAGCCCACGCCTCGCAACCATACAACATTGTTGGAACCACTATTCCTTCAAACATACCCATTTTTGCTTTCCGAGATAATGTTCTCGACTTCCACACATTTTTCAAGGCTCCCAAAATTTTCGCCCCCTCCCCCACCCTATGATCCACTTCCGCTTCCATGGTTCCATCCGCTGACAGATCCACTCCCAGATATCTAAAACACTTCACTTCCTCCAGTTTTTCTCCATTCAAACTCACCTCCCAATTGACTTGACCCTCAACCCTACTGTACCTAATAACCTTGCTCTTATTCACATTTACTCTTAACTTTCTTCTTCCACACACTTTACCAAACTCCGTCACCAGCTTCTGCAGTTTCTCACATGAATCCGCCACCAGCGCTGTATCGTCAGCGAACAACAACTGACTCACTTCCCAAGCTCACTCATCCACAACAGACTTCATACTTGCCCCTCTTTCCAAGACTCTTGCATTTACCTCCCTAACAACCCCATCCATAAACAAATTAAACAACCATGGAGACATCACACACCCCTGCCGCAAACCTACATTCACTGAGAACCAGTCACTTTCCTCTCTTCCTACACGTACACATGCCTTACATCCTCGATAAAAACTTTTCACTGCTTCTAACAACTTGCCTCCCACACCATATATTCTTAATACCTTCCACAGAGCATCTCTATCAACTCTATCATATGCCCTCTCCAGATCCATAAATGCTACATACAAATCCATTTGCTTTTCTAAGTATTTCTCACATACATTCTTCAAAGCAAACACCTGATCCACACATCCTCTACCACTTCTGAAACCACACTGCTCTTCCCCGATCTGATGCTCTGTACCTGCCTTCACCCTCTCAATCAATACCCTCCCATATAATTTACCAGGAATACTCAACAAACTTATACCTCTGTAATTTGAGCACTCACTCTTATCCCCTTTGCCTTTGTACAATGGCACTATGCACGCATTCCGCCAATCCTCAGGCACCTCACCATGAGTCATACATACATTAAATAACCTTACCAACCAGTCAACAATACAGTCACCCACTTTTTTAATAAATTCCACTGCAATACCATCCAAACCTGCTGCCTTGCCGGCTTTCATCTTCCGCAAAGCTTTTACTACCTCTTCTCTGTTTACCAAATCATTTTCCCTAACCCTCTCACTTTGCACACCACCTCGACCCAAACACCCTATATCTGCCACTCTGTCATCAAACACATTCAACAAACCTTCAAAATACTCATTCCATCTCCTTCTCACATCACCACTACTTGTTATCACCTCCCCATTTACGCTCTTCACTGAAATTCCCATTTGCTCCCTTGTCTTACGCACCCTATTTACCTCCTTCCAGAACATCTTTTTATTCTCCCTAAAATTTACTGATAGTCTCTCACCCCAACTCTCATTTGCCCTTTTTTTCACCTCTTGCACCTTTCTCTTGACCTCCTGTCTCTTTCTTTTATACTTCTCCCACTCAATTCCATTTTTTCCCTGCAAAAAACATATATATATATATATATATATATATATATAATATATATATATATGTATATATATTTTTCTTTTTTTTTTGCTTTGTCGTTGTCTCCCGCGTTTGCGAGGTGGCGCAAGGAAACAGACGAGAGAAATGGCCCAACCCACCCCCATATACATGTATATACATATGTCCACACACGCAAATATACATACCTATACAGCTTTCCATGGTTTACCCCAGACGCTTCAAATGCCCTGATTCAATCCACTGACAGCACGTCAACCCCGGTATACCACATCGATCCAATTCACTCTATTCCTTGCCCTCCTTTCACCCTCCTGCATGTTCAGGCCCCGATCACACAAAATCTTTTTCACTCCATCTTTCCACCTCCAATTTGGTCTCACACTTCTCCTCGTTCCCTCCACCTCCAACACATATATCCTCTTGGTCAATCTTTCCTCACTCATTCTCTCCATGTGCCCAAACCATTTCAAAACACCCTGTTCTGCTCTCTCAACCACGCTCTTTTTATTTCCACACATCTCTCTTACCCTTACGTTACTTACTCGATCAAACCACCTCACACCACACATTGTCCTCAAACCTCTCATTTCCAGCACATCCATCCTCCAACTCTATCCATAGCCCACGCCTCGCAACCATACAACATTGCTGGAACCACTATTCCTTCAAACATACCAATTTTTGCTTTCCGAGATAATGTTCTCGACTTCTACACATTCTTTAAGGCTCCCAGAATTTTCGCCCCCTCCCCCACCCTATGATCCACTTCCGCTTCCATGGTTCCATCCGCTGCCAGATCCACTCCCAGATATCTAAAACACTTTACTTCCTTCAGTTTTTCTCCATTCAAACTTACCTCCCAATTGACTTGACACTCAACCCTACTGTACCTAATAACCTTGCTCTTATTGTCATTTACTCTTAACTTTCTTCTTTCACACACTTTACCAAACTCAGTCACCAGCTTCTGCAGTTTCTCACATGAATCAGCCACCAGCGCTGTATCATCAGCGAACAACAACTGACTCACTTCCCAAGCTCTCTCATCCACAACAGACTTCATACTTGCCCCTCTTTCCAAAACTCTTGCATTCACCTCCCTAACAACTCCATCCATAAACAAATTAAACAACCATGGAGACATCACACACCCCTGCCGCAAACCTACATTCACTGAGAACCAATCACTTTCCTCTCTTCCTACACGTACACATGCCTTACATCCTCGATAAAAACTTTTCACTGCTTCTAACAACTTTCCTCCCACACCATATATTCTTAATACCTTCCACAGAGCACCTCTATCAACTCTATCATATGCCTTCTCCAGATCCATAAATGCTACATACAAATCCATTTGCTTTTCTAAGTATTTCTCACATACATTCTTCAAAGCAAACACCTCATCCACACATCCTCTACCACTTCTGAAACCACACTGCTCTTCCCCAATCTGATGCTCTGTACATGGCTTCACCCTCTCAATCAATACCCTTCCATATAATTTACCAGGAATACTCAACAAACTTATACCTCTGTAATTTGAGCACTCACTCTTATCCCCTTTGCCTTTGTACAATGGCACTATGCAAGCATTCCGCTAATCCTCAGGCACTTCACCATGAGTCATACATACATCAAATAATCTTACCAACCAGTCAATAATACAGTCACCCCCTTTTTTAATAAATTCCACTGCAATACCATCCAAACCTGCTGCCTTGCCGGCTTTCATCTTCCGCAAAGCTTTTACTACCTCTTCTCTGTTTACCAAATCATTTTCCCTAACCCTCTCACTTTGCACACCACCTCGACCAAAACACCCTATATCTGCCACTCTATCATCAAACACATTCCACAAACCTTCAAAATACTCACTCCATCGCCTCACATCACCACTACATGTTATCACCTCTCCATTTGCGCCCTTCA
This sequence comes from Panulirus ornatus, assembly GCF_036320965.1. Classification (NCBI taxonomy): domain Eukaryota; kingdom Metazoa; phylum Arthropoda; class Malacostraca; order Decapoda; family Palinuridae; genus Panulirus; species Panulirus ornatus. The sequence continues at coordinate 23,470,684 of NC_092227.1, forward strand.
CTGAAGTTCCCATTTGCTCCCTTGTCTTACGCACTTTATTTACCTCCTTCCAGAACATGTTTTATTCTCCCTATATATATATATATATATATATATATATATATATATATATATATATATATATATATATATATAGGTTTTTCTGGTTGAGTGAATAGGATCACTGAAAATTATTCATGAAGGGGCCTCTTATATTGTATCAAACTGCAGGGTTGGAGATCTATAATAAGTACAGGGTATTTATACATGGTTAAGATATTCGAAAAGGCGAGTTTACGACTCACTATCAATCAAAAATAGTGATGATATTTAATACACGCTCTTTTCAGAGTTGCAAAAGGACTTACAATGGTGGATATCATTTGAAGAGACTGACCCAGAGAAATTAGTTTATATTGAAGACACTTTATAATGGAAACCTACGTTCTCAGAATGTATACATGAAACTATCACATAAGAGGATGACACTGAACATATCTCTATTGGAAGAACTGATGTGCTATTATTACTAGATCTTATCTTCACACACTAAGGCTCTGATGTGAAGAATATCACACGATACGCCACTCCAGCCGGATAATGTGATAATGTAATGCTGCAATTTGATTACCCCTTAAATGTGGACAAAAAGAGCATCAATAAAACATATCCCCACGTGCAGTTATGATAGTGGAATTAATTTCTATTCGACAAGGAAGACATAGAAGCACGTGAACTTACGGCCAGAATCCAGAGGGAAGGGTATGGAAAATTGAGGACTTGTGCGATGGAAGACAGAAAACTGTAATCTGCTTAATGGAAGATTAGGGCGGCAATCTAGCTAGCCAGCGTATTAAAGGTAAAGGTAAGAAATATACATGCAGGGTAAGCAAGAAAGAACAAGATACTTTCAAAAGAATACTGTGGAAAAGGCAGGACTCACTGCATATCTTTCTTCAAAAATTCATCACAAGTAAATTGTCAGGTAAGGAGCAGCTACAAGGGTCATAGGATTTAGAGTAAAAAGTAGTATAAGAAAACATATGAGAGGAAGTTACCAATAAATTCCAGTGCTTTCACCGTGGAAGATACTAACCCGGGCACCAGAAATGGAATGAGGATGATGTTTCAGCAAGCACTGAAATATCTAAAAAAAAAAAGATACACTAATAAGATACTATACATATATACATATACGACTCATTTTCCTGATAGATTGCTTCCATAGGTGCTGATATATGTGCTAATACACTGGATAAAGTACTCGAAATGTTGATCAAAATGTTGCTCGAGAGAGTTGAAGTACCAAGGGAGTGGAGGAGAGCAAACATCACACTTGTCTTTAAGACAGGAGACCGGAAAGATGCTCTGAAGTACATACTGGTCTCTCTGATGAACGTGGTCTGTAATGTAATGGAAAAGATATTCAGAAAGCAAATGGATGACCTTTTGCAAAGCTGAAAATACCTAAGTGAGAGACACCACGATTTCAGGGAAAGGAGTTCATGTGTAATAAACCTCTTAGTTTCCTACGAGTGAACTACGTTTTAGGCAAAAAGGAAGGTTGAGTGGACTGCACAGCCAGAATGCATGTGAAACTGTACCATATAGGAAAATTGTAAAGATGTAATTTAGAACAGGAATAAGGAGAAGACTTTCGTTAGATAGATAGATAATGTTTTGGAGGGGAAAAAAAGGACGCACGTCAAGGGAGCCTTTTCAAAATGGTTTGGGGTCGCCAGCCTCGTTCTGTTCTTGGGCTATTGCTCTTCTTTATCTATGCAAATGACTTGCTAAAAGGATTAAACTTTTACATGCATCTGTTTGTGGATAAGGTCAAAATCAAGAGACAGGTAGGAAGCGAGGAGGATCACATCCACCTATATGACAAGCTCCAGAGTTGGTTTGATATATGGGTACTGAACTGTATGCTAACAGCATGAAGTTAGTCTGATATGTTGTTACTATGATTTAACCCTAGTAGATACAAGACAGTAAGGGTGGGATATGGTAAAAAAAGAAAATTAATATGAATGTCAAGAGGAAAATAAGCTGTAGGAATAAGAGTGTGAGAGGGACTTGTAGTCGATATCTTCCCTAACCTGTCGCCAAAGTCCCATCTTAAAAGCATAATAAGAGAGGCAAACTGACTGCTAGCAAATATCATAATAGCATTCAAGTATAAGAACAGGGAAGTATTCAGCAAGCTGTTCACATCCTACAACCACTTGGTGGGGAATTCGAGAGATACGAGAGCAGTCCACGTCTACCCCAGTGCCGCAATCTCCCAAATCAAACGAAAGATTTAAGACATCAAATACCAAGTATAAAGTCATGTTTAATGGTGAATGTTAGGAACAACGACGTTTTTCAGAAGAATTCCAGTTCAGAAGTTATCATTAAAGAACACAAGCTGATTGCCACCTTGAAGGATAGATCGGATAACTGTTATGGATGGCGCTCCCCCGCGACTTAATGTAGGTAATTACGCCTTAAGTGTATAAGAGAGACTGAAACGCTTGTGTTTAGATACTAACTTTGTTTTTAGATCCGTGGCTCGAATTCATAAAAGACAAGGAACTGTGCAACAGAGACGGAATCAACTTTAACAATATAGGGACAGAACTCATAGCAAAGTGAATCAAAGATCAAATTGTCTTACAAATACAGGTATATATAATTTTTTTTCGAGATCCGGTAGAGGTCGGTGTGATGACCATATCAAACGAGCGGTTGAGGTCAGGTTAGGTCATATTACATGTCACACGGGGAGGTCAGGTCGAATCCCCTCCCAACCCCACCAAACAGTGACGTCAGAGATGCAGGTCGTAGGGGCTCGTCACACCTCAGTCTAGACATAGCAGGTCACCAAATCAGACCACCAGTCTACTACAGAAATCATTCTGAGAAATTAAATGGACTTTACGTGAACATAAGATCCATACGAAACAAAGTAGCTGAATTGCATTGTTTGGTAAACATTGAGCACGTTGATATAATTGGTTTAACAGAAACACTTTTGAACACGAAAAACAATGATCTGACTAGCGTGCACAATCTACCAGACTGCAAATTATTTGTGAGGGATAGAGTCGGTTGATGAGGCGTAACTGCAGTGTATGTAAAATCTTATCTAATGCCCATCGAAATTCAAACTAAGACATCAGCTCCTGTTGAACACTTGTGTGTTCAGATTTGCACAGAATCTTCCAAACTTTACAGAAGCGTCGTTTGTGGACACCGTAGTCAGCCAGCAGATACTGACACTGTCACGTACGAGAGTTAACAACGACCAATACAGAATGAAAACTCGGTCATTCTTGGGGATTTTAGTCTTCCAGAAATCGCTGGCAACTATCCCAACTGTAGAGAATGAATATGCTAGACTTATCAGCTTTGTCGAAGACAAATTTTTCCAGCAAATCGTCGCCGAGCCGACAAGGGAAGTTGATATACTTGATTTAGTTATTGCATCCCAGTTCTTAGTAATCAATATCCGTGTTGAAAAACATCTAAGCACTAGTGACAATACGA
>NC_092227.1:23479196-23496696 GCF_036320965.1 Panulirus ornatus
ATAGAGTTGTGCGGAGGAGGGTGGATGTACTGTAAATGAGATGTTTGAGGACAATATGTGGTGTGAGGTGGTTTGATAGAGTAAGTAATAATAGGGTAAGAAAGATGTGTGGTAGTTAAAAGAGTGTGGTTGAGAGAGGAAAAGAGGGTGTTTCAAATGGTTTGGTCACATGGAGAGAATGAGTGAGGAAATACTGACCAAGAGGATATATGGGTCAGAGGAGGAGGGAACAAGGAGAAGTGGGAGACCAAATTGGAGGTGGAAAGATGGAGTGAAAAAGATTTTGAGTGATCTCGACCTGAACATACAAGAGGGTGAAAGGCGTGGAAGTTATAGAGTGAATGGGAACTATGTGGTATACCGGGGTCGACGTGCTGTCAGTGGATTGAACCAGGGCGTGTGAAGCGTCTGGGTAAACCATGGAAAGTTCTGTGAGGCCTGGATGTGTTTTCAGTGCATTATACATGACAGCTAGAGACTGAGTGTGAACGAGTGTGCCCTTTGTTGTCTTTCCTTAGCACTACCTCGTGCACAAGCTGGGAGAGGGGTAGCGATGAGAATGAATAAATCCAGACAGTATGAATTATGTACATATATATAAATATATATGTCTGTTTGTGTTTATATATATATATACGTTGATATGTATAGGTATACATATTTGCGTGTGTGGACGTGTATGTATGTACATGTGTATGTGGGTGGGTTAGGCCATTCTTTCTTCTGTTCTTGCGGTACCTCGCTAACGCGGGACACAACAACGAAGCAAAATAATGATATTAATAATAACAATAATAGAAATAATAATAGTAATGATAATGATAATAAATGTATAAATATATATATATATATATATATATATATATATATATATATATATATATATATATATATATATATATATATATATATATATATATATATATATATATATATATATATATATATATATATATATACATATATATATATATATATATATATATATATATATATATATATATATATATATATATATATATATATATATATATATGTATATATATATATATATAAATATATGTATATATATATATATATATATATATATATATATATATATATATATATATATATATATATATATATATATATATATATATATATATATATATATATATATATATATATAAGTAATGTAAGGGTAAAAGAGATGTGTGGAAATAAAAAGAGCGTGGTTGAAAGACCAGAAGAGGGTGTTTTGAAATGGTTTGGGCACATGGAGAGAATGAGTGAGGAAAGATTGACCAAGAGGATATATGTGTCGGAGGTGGAGGGAACGAGGAGAAGTGGGAGACCAAATTGGAGGTGGAAAGATGGAGTGAAAAAGATTTTGAGTGATCGGGGCCTGAACATGCAGGAGGATGAAAGGAGGGCAAGGAATAGAGTAAATTGGATCGATGTGGTATACCGGGGTTGACGTGCTGTCAGTGGATTGAATCAAGGCATGTGAAGCGTCTGGGGTAAACCATGGAAGTAGTGTGGGGCCTGGATGTGGAAAGGGAGCTGTGGTTTCGGGCATTTTTGCATGACAGCTAGAGACTGAGTGTGAACGAATGAGGCTTTTGTTGTCTTTTCCTAGCGCTACCCCGCACACATGAGGGGGGAGGGGGATGGTATTCCATGTGTGGCGAGGTGGCGATTATAATGAATAAAGGCAGACAGTGTGAATTGTGTGCATGGGTATATATGTATATATATGTCTATATATATATATATATATATATATATATATATATATATAGCATTTATGGATCTGGAGAAGGCATATGATAGAGTTGATAGAGATGCTCTGTGGAAGGTATTAAGAATATATGGTGTGGGAGGCAAGTTGTTAGAAGCAGTGAAAAGTTTTTATCGAGGATGTAAGGCATGTGTACGTGTAGGAAGAGAGGAAAGTGATTGGTTCTCAGTGAATGTAGGTTTGCGGCAGGGGTGTGTGATGTCTCCATGGTTGTTTAATTTGTTTATGGATGGGGTTGTTAGGGAGGTAAATGCAAGAGTTTTGGAAAGAGGGGCAAGTATGAAGTCTGTTGGGGATGAGAGAGCTTGGGAAGTGAGTCAGTTGTTGTTCGCTGATGACACAGCGCTGGTGGCTGATTCATGTGAGAAACTGCAGAAGCTGGTGACTGAGTTTGGTAAAGTGTGTGGAAGAAGAAAGTTAAGAGTAAATGTGAATAAGAGCAAGGTTATTAGGTACAGTAGGGTTGAGGGTCAAGTCAATTGGGAGGTGAGTTTGAATGGAGAAAAACTGGAGGAAGTGAAGTGTTTTAGATATCTGGGAGTGGATCTGGCAGCGGATGGAACCATGGAAGCGGAATTGGATCATAGGGTGGGGGAGGGGGCGAAAATTCTCGGGGCCTTGAAGAATGTGTGGAAGTCGAGAACATTATCTCGGAAAGCAAAAATGGGTATGTTTGAAGGAATAGTGGTTCCAACAATGTTGTATGGTTGCGAGGCGTGGGCTATGGATAGAGTTGTGCGCAGGAGGATGGATGTGCTGGAAATGAGATGTTTGAGGACAATGTGTGGTGTGAGGTGGTTTGATCGAGTGAGTAACGTAAGGGTAAGAGAGATGTGTGGAAATAAAAAGAGCGTGGTTGAGAGAGCAGAAGAGGGTGTTTTGATGTGGTTTGGGCACATGGAGAGGATGAGTGAGGAAAGTTTGACCAAGAGGATATATGTGTCGGAGGTGGAGGGAACAAGGAGAAGAGGGAGACCAAATTGGAGGTGGAAAAATGGAGTGAAAAAGATTTTGTGTGATCGGGGCCTGAACATGCAGGAGGGTGAAAGGAGAGCAAGGAACAGAGTGAATTGGAGCGATGTGGTATACCGGGGCTGACGTGCTGTCAGTGGATTGAATCAAGGCATGTGAAGCGTCTGGGGTAAACCATGGAAAGCTGTGTAGGTATGTATATTTGCGTGTGTGGACGTATGTATATACATGTGTATGGGGGGGGGGTGGGGCCATTTCTTTCGTCTGTTTCCTTGCGCTACCTCGCAAACGCGGGAGACGGCGACAAAGTATAAAAAAAAAAAAAAAAAAAAAAATATATATATATATATATATATATATATATATATATATATATATATATATATATATATATATATATATATATATATATATATATATATATATATATATATATATATTTATATATATATATATATATATATATATATATATATATATATATATATATATATATATATATATATATATATATATATATATATACATATATATATGTATATATATATATATATATATACATATATATATGTATACATATATATATATATATATATATATATATATATATATATATATATATAGTCAACACCCTCCCATATAATTTACCAGGAATACTCAACAGACTTATACCTCTGTAATTTGAGCACTCACTCTTATCCCCTTTGCCTTTGTACAATGGCACTATGCAAGCATTCCGCCAATCCTCAACCACCTAACCATGAATCATACATTCATTAAATAACCTTACCAACCAGTCAACAATACAGTCACAACCTTTTTTTAATAAAATCCACTGCAATACCATCCAAAACTAATGCCTTGCCGGCTTTCATCTTCCGCAAAACTTTTACTACCTCTTTTCTGTTTACCAAATCATTTTCCCTAACCCTCTCACTTTGCACACCACCTCGACCAAAACTCCCTATATCGGCCACTCTAACATCAAACACATTCAACAACCATCAAAATACTCACTCCATATCCTTCTCACATCACCACTAATTGTTATCACCTCCCCATTAGCCCCCTTCACTGAAGTTCCCATTTACTCCCGTGTCTTACGCACTTTATTAACCTCCTTCCAGAACATCTTTTTATTCTCCATAAAATTTATTGATACTCTCTCATCAAAACTATCATTTGACCTCTTTTTCACCTCTTGCACCTTTTTCTTGACCTCCTGCCTCTTTGTTTTATATATCTCCAACTCATTTTCCTTTGTCCCTGCAAAAGTCGTCCAAATGCCCCTCTCTTCTCTTTCACTGATGATCTTACTTCTTCATCCCACCACTCACTACCCTTTCTAATCAACCCACCTCCCACGCTTCTCATGCCACAAGCATCTTTGGCGCAAGCCATCACTCCTTCCCTAAATACATTCCATTCCTCCTCCACTCCCCTTATCTCCTTTGTTCTCACCGTTTTCCATTATGTACTCAGTCTCTCCTGGTACCTCCTCAGACAAGTGTCCTTCCCAAGTTCACTTACTCTCACCACCCTCTTCACCCCAACATTCACTCTTCTTTTCTGAAAACCCATACAAATCTTCACCTTCGCCTCCACAAGATAATGATCAGACATCCCTCCAGCTGCACCTCTCAGCACATTAACATCCAAAAGTCTCTCTTTCCCGCGCCTGTCAATTAACACGTAATCCAATAACGCTCTCTGGCCATCTCTCCTACTTATATACGTATACTTATGTATATCTCCCTTTTTAAACTAGGTATTCGCAATCGCCAGTCCTATTTCAGCACATAAATCTACAAGCTCTTCACCATTTCCATTTACAACACTGAACACCCCATGTATACCAATCTTTGCTTAGAAGAATGTATGTGAGAAATACTTAGAAAAGCAAATGGATTTGTATGTAGCATTTATGGAGCTGGAGAAGGCATATGATAGAATTGATAGAGATGCTCTGTGGAAGGTACTAAGAATGTATGGTGTGGGAGGCTAGTTGTTAGATGCAGTGGAAAGTGTTTATCGAGGATGTAAGGCAGTTGTACGTGTAGGAAGAGAGGAAAGTGATTGGTTCTCAGTGAATGTAGGTTTGCGGCAGGGGTGTGTGATGTCTCCATGGTTGTTTAATTTTTTATGGATGGGGTTGTTAGGGAGGTGAATGCAAGAGTTTTTGAAAGAGGGGCAAGTATGCAGTCTGTTGGGGATGAGAGAGCTTGGGAAGTGAGTCAGTTTTTGTTCGCTGATGATGCAGCGCTGGTGGCTAATTCATGTGAGAAACTGCAGAAGCTGGTGACTGAGTTTGGTTAAGTGTGTGAAAGAAGAAAGTTAAGAGTAAATGTGAATAAGAGCAAGGGTTATTGGGTACAGTAGGGTTGAGGGTCAAGTCCATTGGGAGGTAAGTTTGAATGGAGAGAAACTGGAGGTAGTAAAGTGTTTTAGATATCTGGGAGTGGATCTGTCAGCGGATGGAACCATGGAAGCGGAAGTGAGTCATAGGGTGGGGGAGGGGGGCGAGAAATCTGGGAGCCTTGAAGAATGTGTGGAAGTCGAGAACATTATCTCGGAAAGCAAAAATGGGTATGTTTGAAGGAATAGTGGTTCCAACAATGTTCTATGGTTACGAGGCGTGGGCTAAGGATAGAATTATGCGCAGGAGGATGGATGTGCTGGAAATGAGATGATTGAGGACAACATGTGGTGTGAGGTGGTTTGATCGAGTAAGTAATGTAAGGGTAAGAGAGATGTGTGGAAATAAAAAGAGCGTGGTTGAGAGAGCAGAAGAGGGTGTTTTGAAATGGTTTGGGCACATGGAGAGAATGAGTGAGGAAAGACTGACCAAGAGGATATATGTTTGGAGGTGGAGAGAACGAGGAGAAGTGGGAGACCAAATTGGAGGTGGAAAGATGGACTGAAAAAGATTTTGAGTGATCGGGGCCTGAACATGCAGGAGGGTGAAAGACGGGTAAGGAATAGAGTGAATTGGATCGATGTGGTATACCGGGGTCGAGGTGCAGCCAATCGATTGTATCAGGGCATGTAAAGCGTCTTGGATAAACCATGGAAGTTTCTCTGGGGACTGGATGTGGAAAGGGACGTGTGGTTTCGGGCATTATTACATGATTGCTAGACATTGAGTGTGAACGAATGGGGCTTTGTTGTCTTTTCCTAGCGCTACCTGGTACATATGAGGGGGGAGGGAGATTTTATTCCATGTGTGGCGAGGTGGCGATGGGAATAAATAAAGGCCGACAGTATGAATTTTGTACATGTGTATATATGCATATGTCTGTGTGTGTATATATATGTGTATATTGAGATGTGTATGTATGTATATTTGCGTGTGTGGACGTGTATGCATATACATGTGTATGGGGGTGGGTTGGGCCATTTCTTTCGTCTGTTTCCTTGCGCTACCTCGCAAACGCGGTGGACAAAGACAAAGCAAATAAGTATAAATGAAATGAATAAGTAAATATATATATATATGTATATATATATATATATATATATATATATATATATATATATATATATATATATATATATATATATATATATATATATATATATATATATATATATATATATACATATATATATATATATATATATATATATATATATATATATATATATATATATATATATATATATATATATATATATATATATATATATATATATATATATATATATATATATATATATATATATATATATATATACATATATATATACATATGTATGTGATAGAATGTAAGAAAGTAAATTCCCGATTAATATGGGTAAAACTGAAAGTTGATGGAGAGAGATGGGTGATTATTGGTGCATATGCACCTGTGCATGAGAGGAAAGATTATGAGAGGCAAGTGTTTTTGGAGAAGCTGAGTGAGTGTGTTAGTAGTTTTGATGCACGAGACCGGGTTATAGTGATGGGTGATTTGAATGCAAAGGAGAGTAATGTGACTGTTGAGGGAGTAGTTGATGGACATTGGGTGTTCAGTGTTGTAAATGGAAATGGTGAAGAGCTTGTAGATTTATGTGCTGAAAAGGACTGGTGATTGGGAATACCTGTCTTAAAGAGATAGATATTCTTAAGCATACGTATGTAAGAAGGAGAGATGGCTAGAGAGCGATTTTGGATTACATGTTGATTGATAGGCGCGTGAAAGAGAGACTTTTGGTTGTTAATATGCTGAGAGGTGCAACTGGAGGGATGTCTGATCATTATCTTGTGGAGACGAAGGTGATGATTTGTAGAGGTTTTCAGAGAAGAAGAAAGGATGTTGGGGTGAAAAGAGTTTTGAGAGTAAGTGATCTTGGGAAGGAGACTTGTGTGAGGAAGTACACGGAGTGACTGAGTACAGAATGGAAAAACGTGAGTATTAAAGACGTAAGGGGAGTTGGGGGGGGGGGATAGGGTGTATTTACGGAAGCAGTGATGGCTTGCGCATAATATGCTTGAGGTGTAAGAAACGTAGGAGGTAGGCAGATTAGAAAGGGTAGTGAGTGGTGGGATGAAGATGTAAGATTATTAGTGAAAGAGAAAGGCATTTGGACGATTTGTGCTGGTAAATAATGGAAATGAGTGGGAGATGTATAAAAGAAAGAGGGAGGAGGTCAAGAGAAAGGTGCAAGAAGTGAAAAGGAGGGCAAATGAGAGTTGGGGTAAGAAAGTATCATTAAATTTTAGGGAGAGTAAAAAGATGTTTTGGAAGGAAGAAATAAAGTGCGTAAGACAAGGGAACAAATGGGAACTTCCGTGAAGGGGCTACTGGGAGGTAATAAGAAGTAGCGGTGATGTGAGAAGGACATGTAGTGAGTATTTTGTATTTTTGTTGAATGCGTTTGATGATAGAGTGGGAAATATAGGGTGTTTTTGTCAAGGTGGTGTGCAAAGTAAGAGGGTTTGGGAAAATGATTTAGTAAACAGAGAAGAGGTAGTAAAATCTTTGCGGAAGATGAAAGCAGGCAAGGCAGCGGGTTTGGATGGTATTGCAATGGAAGTAATTAACAAAGGGGTGACTGTATTGTTCACTGGTTGGTAAGGTTATTTAATGAATGTATGTCTCATGGTGAGGTACCTGAGGATTGGCGGAATGTTTGCATAGTGCCATTGTACAAAGGCAAAGGGGATAAAAGTGAGTGCTCAAATTACAGAGGTATACGTTTGAGAGTGTTCCTGGGAAATTTTATGGGAGGCCATGTACGGAGCATCAGCTTGGGGAAGACCAGGGTGGTGTCAGAAGTGGTAGAGGATGTGGGGATCATGTGTTTGCTTTGAAGAATGTATGAAAAATATTTAGAAAAGCAAATGGATTTCTATGTAGCATTTATGAATCTGGAGAAGGCATATGATGGAGTTGATAGAGATGCTTTATGGAAGGTACTAAGAGTATATGGTGTGGGATGCAAGTTGTTAGAAGCAGTGAAAAGATTTTATCGAGGATGTAAAGCATGTGTACGTGTAGGAAGAGAGGAAAGTGATTGGTTCTCAGTGAATGTAGGTTTGCGGCAGGGGTGTGTGATGTCTCCATGGTGTTTAATTTGTTTCTGGATGGGGTTCTTAGGGAGGTAAATGCAAGACTTTTGGAAAGAGGGGCAAGTATGAAGTCTGTTGGGGATGAGAGAGCTTGGGAAGTGGGTCAGTTGTTGTTCGTTGATGAGAAACTGCAGAAGCTGGTGACTGAGTTTGATAAATTGTGTGAAAGAAGAAAGCTGAGAGTAAATGTGGATAAGAGCAAGGTTATTAGGTATAGTAGGGTTGAGGGACAAGTAAACTGGGAGGTAAATTTGAATGGAGGAAAACTGGAGGAAGTGAAGTGTTTTAGATATCCGGGAGTGGATTTCTCAGCGGATGGAACCATGGAAGAGGAAGTTAATCATAGGGTGGGGGGAGGGGGTGAGAATTTTGGGAGCGTTGAAGAACGTGTGGAAGTCGAGAACATTATCTCAGAAAGCAAAAATGGGTAGGTTTGAAGGAACAGTGGTTCCAACAATGTTATATGGTTGCGAGGCGTGCGCTATGGATAAAGTTGAGCGGAGGAGGGTGGATATGCTTGAAATGAGATGTTTAAGGACAATATGTGGTGTGAGGTGGTTTGATGGAATAAATAATAACAGGGTAAGAGAGATGTGTGATAATGAAAAGAGCGTGGTTGAGAGAGCAGAAGAGGGTTTTGAAATGGTTTGGTGACATGGAGAGAATGAGTGAGGAAAGAATGACCAAGAGGATATATGTTTTAGAGGTAGAGAGAAGGAGGAGAAGTGGGAGACCAAATTGTACGTGGAAAAATTGATTGAAAACGATTTTGAGTGTTCTGGGCCTGAACATGCAGGAGGGTGAAAGGCGTGCAATGAATAGAGTGAATTGGAACGATGTGGTATACTGAGGTTAAGGTGCTGTCAATGGATTGAACCAGGGCATGTGAAGCGTCTGGGGTAACCCATGGAAAGTTGTGTGGGGCCTGGATGTGGAAAGGGAGCTGTGGTTACGGTGCATTATTACATGACAGCTTGATACAGAGTGTGAGGAATTTCGCCTCTGTTATCTTTTCCTATCGCTACCGCGCACACTTGTGGGGGGGAGTGGGTTGTTAATTCATGTTTAGCGAGGTGGCGATGGGAATGAATAAAGGCAGACAGGGTGAATCATGTACATGTGTCTATATGTATATGTCTGTTTGTGTGTATATATATATATATATATATATATATATATATATATATATATATATATAATTTTTATTTTTTTTATTTTGCTTTGTCGCTGTCTCTTACGTTTGCGAAGTAGCGCAAGGAAACAGACGAAAGAAATGGCACAACCCACCCCCATACACAATGTACACACACACACGCCCACACACTAAAATATACATACCTATACATCTCAATGTACACATATATATACACACACAGACACATACATATATACCCATGCACACAATTCACACTGCCTGCCCCTATTCATTCCCATCGCCACCTCGCCACACATGAAATACCATCCCCCTCGGCCCTCATGTGTGCGAGGTAGCCCTAGAAAAAGACAACAAAGGCCCCATTCGTTCACACTCAGTCTCCAGCTGTCACGCAATAATGCCCGAAACCACAGCTCCCTTTCCACATCCAGGCCCCACTCAACTTTCCATGGTTTACCCCAGACGCTTCACATGCCCTGATTCAATCCATTGACAGCACGTCAACCCCGGTATACCACATCGATACAATTCACTCTATTCCTTGCCCGCCTTTCACCCTCCTGCATGTTCAGGCCCCGATCACTCAAAATTTTTTTCACTCCATCTTCCCACATCCAATTTGGTCTCCCACTTCTCCTCGTTCCCTCCACCTCCAAACATATATCCTCTTGGTCAATCCATCCTCACTCATTCTCTCGATGTGCCCAAACCATTTCAAAACACCCTCTTCTGCTCTCTCAACCACGCTTTTTTTATTTCCACACATCTCTCTTACCCTTACATTACTTACTCGATCAAACCACCTCACACCACACATTGTCCTCAAACATCTCATTTCCAGCACATCCACCCTCCTGCGCACAACTCTATCCATAGCCCACACCTCGCAACCATACAAAATTGTTGGAACCACTATTCCTTCAAACATACCCATTTTTGATTTCCGAGATAATGTTCTCGACTTCCACACATTCTCCAAGGCTCCCAGGATTTTCACCCCCTCCCCCACCCTATGATTCACTAACTCTTCCATGGTTCCATCCGTTGCATGATCCACTCCCAGATATCTAAAACACATTACTTCCTCCAGTTTTTCTCCATTCAAACTTACCTCCCAATTGACTTGACCCTCAATCCTACTGTACCTAATAACCTTGCTCTTGTTCACATTTACTCTTAACTTTCTTCTTTCACACACTTTACCAAACTCAGTCACCAGCTTCTGCAGTTTCTCACATGAATCAGCACCCAGCGCTGTATCATCAGCGAACAACAACTGACTCACTTCCCAAGCTCTCTCATCCACAACAGATTTCATACTTGCCCATCTTTCCAAAACTCTTGCATTCACCTCCCTAACAACCCCATCCATTTGTATATATATGTATATAGTATGTTTGAGGAAAGGAACCTGTATGTTTAGGCTCTGAGTGAAACGAAGCTCAAGGGTATACGGGAAGAGTGGTTTGGGAATGTCTTGGGAGTAAAGTCAGGGGTTAGTGAGAGGACAAGAGCAAGGGAAGGAGTAGCAATACTCCTGAAACAGGAGTTGTGGGAGTATGTGATAGAATGTAAGAAAGTAAATTCTCGATTAATATGGGTAAAACTGAAAGTGTATGGAGAGAGATGGGTGATTATTGGTGCATATGCACCTGGGCATGAGACGAAAGATCATGAGAGGCAAGTGTTTTGGGAGCAGCTGAATGAGTGTGTTAGCGGTTTTGATGCACGAGACGGGGTTATAGTGATGGGTGATTTGAATGCAAAGGTGAGTAATGTGGCAGTTGAGGGAATAATTGGTATACATGGGGTGTTCAGTGTTGTAAATGGAAATGGTGAAGAGCTTGTAGATTTATGTGCTGAAAAATGACTGGTGATTGGGAATACCTGTTTTAAAAAGCGAGATATACATAAGTATACTTATGTAAGTAGGAGAGAAGGCCAGAGAGCGTTATTGGATTACGTGTTAATTGACAGGCGCGCGAAAGAGAGACTTTTGGATGTTAATGTGCTGAGAGGTGCAACTGGAATTATGTCTGATCATTATCTTGTGGAGGCTAAGGTGAAGATTTGTATGGGTTTCCAGAAGAGTGAATGTTGGGGTGAAGAGGGTGGTGAGAGTAAGTGAGCTTGGGAAGAGAATTGTGTGAGGAAGTACCAAGAGAGAATGAGTACAGAATGGAAAAAGGTGAGGACAATGGAAGTAAGGGAAGTGGGGGAGGAATGGGATGTATTTAGGGAATCAGTGATGGATTGCGCAAAAGATGCTTGTGGCATGAGAAGAGTGGGAGGTGGGTTGATTAGAAAGGGTAGTGAGTGGTAGGATGAAGAAGTAAGATTATTAGTGAAAGAGAAGAGAGAGGCATTTGGACGATTTATGCAGGAAAAAAATGCAATTGAGTGGGAGATGTATAAAAGAAAGAGACAGTAGGTCAAGAGAAAGGTGCAAGAGGTGAAAAAGAGGGCAAATGAGAGTTGGGTTGAGAGAGTATCATTAAATTTTAGGGAGAATAAAAAGATGTTTTGCAAGGATGTAAATAAAGTGCGTAAGACAAGGGAGCAAATGGGAACTTCTTTGAAGGGCGCAAATGGGGAGGTGATAATAAGTAGTGGTGATGTGAGAAGGAGATGGAGTGAGTATTTTGAAGGTTTGTTGAATGTGTTTGATGATAGAGTGGCAGATATAGGGATTTTTGGTCGAGGTGGTGTGCAAAGTGAGAGGGTTAGGGAAAATGATATGGTAAACAGAGAAGAGGTAGTAAAAGCTTTGCGGAAGATGAAAGCCGGCAAGGCAGCAGGTTTGGATGGTATTGCAGTGGAATTTATTAAAAAAGTGGGTGACTGTATTATTGACTTGTTGGTAAGGTTATCTAATGTATGTATGACTCATGGTGAGGTGCCTGAGGATTGGCGGAATAGTGCCATCGTACAAAGGCAAAGGGGATAAGAGTGAGTGTTCAAATTACAGAGGTATAAGTGTGTTGAGTATTCCTGGTAAATTATATGGAAGGGTATTGATTGAGAGGGTGAAGGCATGTACAGAGCATCAGATTGGGGAAGAGCAGTGTGGTTTCAGAAGTGGTAGGGGATGTGTGGATCAGGTGTTTGCTTTGAAGGATGTATGTGAGAAGTACTTAGAAAAGCAAATGGATTTGTATGTAGCATTTATGGATCTGGAGAAGGCATATGATAGAGTTGATAGAGGTGCTCTGTGGAAGGTATTAAGAGTATATGGTGTGGGAGGCAAGTTGTTAGAAGCAGTGAAAAGTTTTTATCGAGGATGTAAGGCAGTTGTACGTGTAGGAAGAGAGGAAAGTGATTGGTTCTCAGTGAATGTAGGTTTGCGGCAGGGGTGTGTGATGTCTCCATGGTTGTTTAATTTGTTTATGGATGGAGTTGTTAGGGAGGTGAATGGAAGAGTTTTGGAAAGAGTGGCAAGTATGAAGGCTGTTGGGGATGAGAGAGCTTGAGAAGTGAGTCAGTTGTTGTTTGCTGATGATACAGCGCTGGTGGCTGATTCATGTGAGAAACTGCAGAAGCTGGTGACTAAGTTTGGTAAAGTGTGTGAAAGAAGAAAATTATGAGTAAATGTGAATAAGATCAAGGTTATTAGGTACAGTAGGGTTGAGGGTCAAGTCAATTGGGAGGTAAGTTTGAATGGAGAAAAACTGGAGGAAGTAAAGTGTTTTAGATATCTGGGAGTGGATCATGCAGCTGATGAAACCATGGAAGCGGAAGTGGATCATAGGGTGGGGGAGGGGGCGAAAATTCTGGGAGCCTTGAAGAATGTGTTGAAGTCGAGAACATTATCTCGGAAAGCAAAAATGGGTATATTTGAAGGAACAGTGGGTCCAACAATGTTGTTTGGTTGAGAGGCGTGGGCTATGGATAGAGTTGTGCGCAGGAGGATGGATGTGTTGGGTAATGGATGTTTGAGGACAATGTGTGGTGTGAAGTTGTTTGATTGAATAAGTAACGTAAGGGTTAGAGAGATGTGTGGAAATAAAAAGATCGTGGTTGAGAGAGCAGAAGAGGGTGTTTTGAAATGGTTTGAGCACATGGAGAGAATGAGTGAGGAAAGATTGACCAAGAGGATATATGTGTCGGAGGTGGAGGGAACGAGGAGAAGTGGGAGACCAAATTGGAGGTGGAAAGATTGAGTGAGAAAGATTTTGTGTGATCGGGGCCTGAATATGCAGGAGAGTGAAAGGAGGGCAAGGAATAGAGTGAATTGGATCGATGTGGTATACCGGGGTTGACGTGCTGCCAGTGGATTGAATCAGGGCATGTGAAGTGTCTGGGGTAAACCATGGAAAGCTGTGCAGGTATGTATATTTGCGTGTGTCGACGTATGTATATACATGTGTATGGGGGTGGGTTGAGCCATTTCTTTCGTCTGTTTCCTTGCGCTACCTCGCAAACGCGGGAGACAGCGACAAAGCAAAAAAAACATGGAGGAGGGTGAAAGTAGGGCAAGGAATAGAGTGAATTGGAGCGATGTGGTATACCGGGGTTGACGTGTTGTCAGTGGATTGAATCAAGGCATGTGAAGTGTCTGGGGTAAACCATGGAAAGCTGTGTAGGTATGTATATTTGCGTGTGTGGACGTATGTATATACATGTGTATGGGGGTGGGTTGGGCCATTTCTTTCGTCTGTTTCCTTGCGCTACCTCGCAAACGCGGGAGACAGCGACAAAGTATAATAAAATAAATAAAAAAAAAAAATATATATATATATATATATATATATATATATATATATATATATATATATATATATATATATATATGTATATATATATATATATATATATATATATATATATATATATATATATATATATATATATATATATATATATATATATATATATATACATATATATATATTTCCCTGGGGATAGGGGAGAAAGTATACTTCCCACGTATTCCCTGCGTGTCGTAGAAGGCGACTAAAAGGGGAGGGAGCGGGGGGCTGGAAATCCTCCCCTCTCGTTTTTTTTTTAATTTTCCAAAAGAAGGAACAGAGAATTGGGCCAGGTGAAGGTATTCCCTCAAAGGCGCAGTCCTCTGTTCTTAACGCTACCTCGCTAATGCGGGAAATGGCGAATAGTTTGAAAGAAAAAAAAAAAAAAATATATATATATATATATATATATATATATATATATATATATATATATATATATATATATATATATATATATATATATATATATATATATGTATATATATATATATATATGTATATATATATATATATATATATATATATATATATATATATATATATATATATATATATATATATATATATGTTGAGATGTACAGGTATGTATATTTGCGTGTGTGGACGTGTCTGTTTATACATATGTGTGAAAGAATGGCCCAATCACCCATATACACATGCATATGCATTATCGTCCACACACGCAAATATACATACCTATACATCTCAACGTATACAAATATATACAGACACAGACATATACATATATACACATGTACATAATTCATACTGTCTGCCTTTATTCATTACCATCGCCACCTTGCCACACTTGACATAACAACCCCCATCACCCTCACGTGCGCGAGGTAGCTCTAGGAAAAAAAAGAAAAGCCACAATCGTTCAAATTCAGTCTCTAGCTGTAATGTAATAATGCATCGAAACCACAGCTCCCTTTTCTCATCCAGGCCCCACATAACGTTCCATGGTTTACCCTAGACGCTTCACACGTCCTGGTTTAATCCAGTGACATCACGTCGACCCCTGTATACCTCATCGTTCCAATTCATTTTATTTCTTGCACGTCTTTCACCTTCCTGCATGTTTAGGCCCAGATCGCTCAAACTCTTTTTCACTCCATCTTTCCATCTCCAATCTGGTCTCCCACTTCTCCTCGCTCCCTCCACCTTTGACACATATATCCTCTTGGTGAAATCTTTTCTCACTCATTCTCTCCATGTGACCAAACCATTCAAAACACCCTCTTCTGCTCTCTCAACCACACTTTTTTCATTACCATGCCTATCTCTTAACATATTGATACTTACTCCATCAAACCACCTCACACGGCATATTGTCCTCAAACATCTCATTTCCTGGACGCCCACCCTCCCCTGCACAAGTCTATCTATAGCCCTCGCCTAGGAACCACATAACATTGTCGGAACCACTATTCCTTCAAACATACCAATATTTTCTTTCCGAGATAGTGTTCTCGACTTACGAACATTCTTCACCGCTCCCAGAACTTTCACCCCCTTTCCCAAACTAAGATTCACTCCCGCTTCCATAGTTCCATCCGCTGCCAAATCCACTCCCAGATATCTAAAACACTTCATTTCCTCAAGTTTTTCTCCATTCAAAATTACCTCCTGATTGCCTTTTCCCTCAATCGTACTGTAACTTGCTCTTATTCACATTTACTCTCAGCTTTCTTCTTCCATATCCTTTACCAAACTCAGTCACCAGCTTTTGCAGCTTCTCACAAGAATCATCCACCAGCGCTGTATCATCAGCGAACAGCAACTGACGAACTTCCCAAGCTCTCTCATCCACAACAGATACTGCATACTTGCCCCTCTTTCCAAAACTCTTGCTTTCACCTCACTAAAAGCCCCATCCATAAACAAATTAAACAGCCAAGGAGACATCACACACCCCTGCCGTAAACCTATATTCACTGGAACCAATCACTTTCCTATCTTCCTACGAGTACAAATAAATGCCTTGCATCCTCGATAAAAACTTTTCACTGCTTCTAACAACTTGCCTCCCACACCATATATTCGTAATACCTTCCACAGAGCATCTCTATCAACTCATTCATATCCCTTCTCCAGATCAATAAATGCTACATACAAATCAATTTACTTTTCTAAGTATTTCTCACATACATTCTTCAAAGCAAACACCTAATCCACACATACTTTACAACTTTTGAAACCACACTGCTCTTCCCCAATCTGATGATCTGCACATGCCTTTACCCTATCATTCAATACTCTCCCATATAATTTCCCAGGAATACTTAACAAATTTATTCCCCTGTAATTTGAGCACTCACTTTCATCCCTTTTGCCTTCGTACAATGACACTATGCAAGCATTCCTCCAATCCTGAGGCACCTCACCATGACTCATAAAAATTTTAAATAATCTTACCAACCAGTCAACAATACAGTCACCCCCTTTTTAAATAAATTCCACTGCAATACCATCCAAACCCGCTGCCTTACCGTCTTTCATCTTCCGCAAAGCTTTTAATACCTCTTCTCTGTTTATCAAATCATTCTCCCTAACTCTCTCACTTGGCACACCACCTCGACCGAAACACCCTATATATGCCACTCTATCATCAAACACATTTAACAAACCTTCAAACTACTCACCCCATCTCCTTCTCACATCACCACTTCTTGTTATCACCTCCCTAATAGCCCCCTTCTCTGAGGTTCCCATTTGTTACCTTTTCTTACGCACTTCATTTACTTCCTTTCAAAACATCTTTTTTCTTCCCCTAAAATTTAATGATATTCTCTCACCCCAACACTCATTTGCCCTCCCTTTCACCTTAGGTAACTTTCTCTTGAACTTCTGGCTCTTTCTTTAATACATCTCCCAGTCATTTGCATTATTTCTCTGAAAAATCCTCCAAATGCCTCTCTCTTCTCTTTCACCAACAATCTTACTTCTTCATTCCACCACTCACTACCCTTTCTAATCTGCCTACCTCCCAAGCTTCTCACGCCACAAGCATCTTCTGCGCAAGACATCAATGCTTCCCTAAAAATATCACATTCCTCCATCACTCTCCTGACATATATATATATATATATATATATATATATATATATATATATATATATATATATATATATATATATATATATATATATATATATATATATATATATATATATATATATATATATATATATATATATATATATATATATATATATATATATATATATATATATATATATATATATATATATATATATATATATATATATATACATCCAGGCCGC
>NC_092227.1:23501696-23521629 GCF_036320965.1 Panulirus ornatus
TCAATTGGGAGGTAAGTTTGAATGGAGAAAGCTTAAGGAAGTAAAGTGTTTTAGATATCTGGGAGTGGATCTGGCAGCGGATAGAACCATGGAGGCGGAAGTGAATCATAGGGTGGGGGAGGAGGCGAAAATCCTGGGAGCCTTGAAGAATGTGTGGAAGTCGAGAACATTATATCCGAAAGCAAAAGTGGGTATGTTTGAAGGAATAGTGGTTCCACCAATGTTCTATGGTTGCGAGGCGTGGGCTATGGATAGAGTTGTGCGCAGGAGGGTGGATGTGCTGGACATGAGACGTTTGAGGACAATATGTGGTGTTAGGTGGTTTGATCGAGTAAGTAATGTAAGGGCAAGGGAGATGTGTGGAAATAAAAAGAGCATGGTTGAGAGAGCAGAAGAGGGTCTTTTGAAATGTTTTAGGCACATGGAGAGAATGAGTGAGGAAAGATTGACCAACAGGATATATGTGTCGGAGGTGGAGGGAACGAGGAGAGGTGGGAGACCAAATTGGAGGTGGAAAGATGGAGTGAAAAAGATTTTGAGTGAACGGGGCCTGAACATGCAGGAGGGTGAAAGGCGGGCAAGGAATAGAGTGAATTGGATTTATGTGTTATACCGGGGTCGAAATGCTGTCAATGGATTGAATCAGGGCATGTGAAGCGTCTGGGGTAAACCATGGAAAGTTTTCTGGGGCGTGGATATGGAAAGGGAGCTGTGGTTGTCGGGCCTTATTGCATGACAGCTATAGACTGAGTGTGATCGAATGGGGCCTTTGTTGTCTTTTCCTAGCGCTACCTCGCACACATGGGGGGGGGGAGGGGGATGTTAGTCCGTGTGTGGCGAGGTGGCGATGAAAATGAATAAAGGCAGACAGTGTGAATTGTGCGCATGTGTATATAAATATGTGTCTCTGTGTGTATATATATGTGTACATTGAGATATATGGGTATGTATATTTGCGTGTGTGGACGTGTATGTATATACAAGTGTATGGGGGTGGGTTGGGCCATTTCCTTCGTGTGTTTCCTTGCGCTACCTCGCAAACTCGGTAGACAACGACATAGCCAAAAAAAGAAAGAAAAAAAAAAAAAAAAAAAAAAAATATATATATATATATATATATATATATATATATATATATATATATATATATATATATATATATATATATATATATATATATATATATATATATATATATATATATATATATATATATATATATCAACTTTCAGTTTTACCCATATTAATCGAGAATTTACTTTCTTACATTATATCACATACTCCCACAACTCCTGTTTCAGGAGTACTGCTACTCCTTCACTTGCTCTTGTCCTCTCAATAACCCCTGACTTTACTCCCAATACATTCCCAAACCACTCTTCCCCATTACCCTTGAGCTTCGTTTCACTCAGAGGCAAAACATTCAGGTTCCTTTCCTCAAACATACTACCTATCTCTCCTTTTTTCACATCTTGGTTACATCCACACACATTTAGACACCCCAGTCTGAGCCTTCGAAGAGGATAAGCACTCCCCGCGTGACTCCTTCTTCTGTTTCCCATTTTAGAAAGTTAAAAAAGAACAAGGAGGGGAGGATTTCTGGCCCCCCGCTCCCGTCCCCTCTAGTCGCCTTCTACGACACGCGAGGAATTCGTGGGAAGTATTCTTTCACCCCTGTCCCCAGGGATAATATATATATATATATATATATATATATATATATATATATATATATATATATATATATATATATATATATATATATATATATATATATATATATATATATATATATATATATATATATATATATATATATATATATATATATATATATATATATATATATATATATATATATATATATATATACATACACACAAAGAAGCACATATATACACACACACATATACATATATATACATATGAAAAACTGTAAGAAATAATTTAGAAAACTGAAAGTTCTAGCTTGATGGGTGATTATTGGTGTATATGCACCTGGGCATGAGAAGAAAGATCATGAGAGGCAAGTGTTTTGGGAGCAGCTGAATGAGTGTGTTAGTGGTTTTGATGCAAGAGACAGGGTTATAGTAATGGGTGATTTGAATGCAATGGTGGGTAATGTGGCAGTTGAGGGAATAATTGGTATACATGCGGTGTTCAGTGTTGTAAATGGAAATGGTGAAGAGCTTGTAGATTTATGTGCTGAAAAAGGACTGGTGATTGGGAATACCTGGTTTAAAAAGCGAGATATACATAAGTATACGTATGTAAGTAGGAGAGATGGCCAGAGAGCGTTATTGGATTACGTGTTAATTGACAGGCGCGCGAAAGAGAGACTTTTGGATGTTAATGTGCTGAGAGGTGCAACTGGAGGGATGTCTGATCATTATCTTGTGGAGGCTAAGGTGAAGATTTGTATGGGTTTTCAGAAAAGAAGAGTGAATGTTGGGGTGAAGAGGGTGGTGAGAGTAAGTGAGCTTGGGAGGGAGACTTGTGTGAGAAAGTACCAGGAGAGACTGAGTACAGAATGGAAAAAGGTGAGAACAATGGAAATAAGGGGAGTGGGGGAGGAATGGGATGTATTTAGGGAGTCAGTGATGGCTTCCGCAAAAGATGCTTGTGGCATGAGAAGAGTGGAAGGTGGGTTGATTAGAAAGGGTAGTGAGTGGTGGGATGAAGAAGTAACATTATTAGTGAAAGAGAAGAGAGAGGCATTTGGACGATTTTTGCAGGGAAAAAATGCAATTGACTGGGAGATGTATAAATGAAAGAGACAGGAGGTCAAGAGAAAGGTGCAAGAGGTGAAAAAGAGGGCACATGAGAGTTGGGGTGAGAGAATATCATTAAATTTTAGGGAGAATAAAAAGATGTTTTGGAAGGTTGTAAATAAAGTGCGTAAGACAAGGGAGAAATGGGAACTTCAGTGAAGGGCGCAAATGGGGAGATGATGACAAGTAGTGGTGATGTGAGAAGGAGATGGAGTGAGTATTTTGAAGGTTTGTTGAATGTGTTTGATGATAGAGTGGTAGATATAGGGTGTTTTGGTCGAGGTGGTGTGCAAAGTGCGAGGGTTAGGGAAAATGATATGGTAAACAGAGAAGAGGTAGTAAAAGCTTTGCGGAAGATGAAAGCCGGCAAGGCAGCAGGTTTGGATGGTATTGCAGTGGAATTTATTAAAAAAGTGGGTGACTGTATTATTGACTGGTTGGTAAGGTTATTTAATGTATGTATGACTCATGGTGAGGTTCCTGAGGATTGGCGGAATGCGTGCATAGTGCCATTGTACAAAGGGAAAGGGGATAAGAGTGAGTGCTCAATTTACAAAGGTATAAGTTTGTTGAGTATTCCTGGTAAACTATATGGGAGAGTATTGATTGAGAGGGTGAAGGCACATATAGAGCATCAGATTGGGGAAGAGCAGTGTGGTTTCAGAAGTGGTAGAGGATGTGTGGATCAGGTGTTTGCTTTGACGAATGTATGTGAGAAATACTTAGAAAAGCAAATGGATTTGTATGTAGCATTTATGGATCTGGAGAAGGCATATGATAGAGTTGATAGAGATGCTCTGTGGAAGGTATTAAGAATGTATGGTGTGGGAGGCATGTTGTTAGAAGCAGTGAAAAGTTTTTATCGTGGATGTAAGGCATGTGTACGTGTAGGAAGAGAGAAAAGTGATTGGTTCTCATTGAATGTAGGTTTGCGGCAGGGGTGTGTGATGTCTCCATTGTTGTTTAATTTGTTTATGGATGGGGTTGTTAGGGAGGTGAATGGAAGAGTTTTGGAAAGAGTGGCAAGTATGAAGTCAGTTGGGGATGAGAGAGCTTGGGAAGTGAGCCAGTTGTTGTTCGCTGATGATACAGCGCTGGTGGCTGATTCATGTGAGAAACTGCAGAAGCTGGTGACTGAGTTTGGTAAAGTGTGTGAAAGAAGAAAGTTAAGTGTAAATGTGAATAAGAGCAAGGTTATTAGGAACAGTAGGGTTGAGGGTCAAGTCAATTGGGAGGTAAGTTTGAATGGAGAAAGACTGGAGGAAGTAAAGTGTTTTAGATATCTGGGAGTGAATCTGGCAGCAGATGGAAACATGGAAGCGGAAGTGGATCATATGGTGGGGGAGTTGGCGAAAATCCTGGGAGCCTTGAAGAATGTGTGGAAGTCGAGAGCATTATCTCGGAAAGCAAAAATGGGTATGTTTGAAGGAATAGTGGTTCCAACAATGTTGTATGGTTGCGAGGCGTGGGCTATGGATAGAGTTGTGTGCAGGAGGATGGATGTGCTGGAAATGAGATGTTTGAGGACAATGTGTGGTGTGAGGTGGTTTGATCGAGTAAGTAGCGAAAGGGTAAGAGAGATGTGTGGAAATAAAAAGAGCGTGGTTGAGAGAGCAGAAGAGGGTGTTTTGAAATGGTTTGGGCACATCGAGAGAATGAGTGAGGAAAGATTGACCAAGAGGATATATGTGTCGGAGGTGGAGGGAACGAGGAGAAGTGGGAGACCAAATTGGCTGTGAAAAGATGGAGTGAAAAAGATTTTGTGTGATCGGGGCCTGAACATGCAGGAGGGTGAAAATAGGGCAAGGAATAGAGTGAATTGAATCGATGTTGTATACCGGGGTTGACGTGCTGTCAATGGATTGAATCAGGGCATGTGAAGCGTCTGGGGTAAACCATGGAAAGCTGTGTAGGTATGTATATTTGCGTGTGTGGACATATGTATATACATGTGTATGGGGGTGGGTTGGGCCATTTCTTTCGTCTGTTTCCTTGCGCTACCTCGCAAACGCGGGAGACAGCAACAAAGCAAAAAGAAAAAAGAAAAAATATATATATATATATATTTTTTTTTTTTTTTTCAAAGTATTCGCCATTTCCCGCGTTAGCGAGGTAGCGTTAAGAACAGAGAACTGGGCCACTGAGGGAATATCCTCACCTGGCCCCCTTCTCTGTTCCTTCTTTTGGAAAATCAAAAAAAATTGAGAGGGGAGGGTTTCCAGCCCCCCGCTCCCTCCCCTTTTAGTCGCCTTCTACGACACGCAGGGAATACGTGGGAAGTATTCTTTCTCCCCTATCCCCAGGGATAAATATATATATATATATATATATATATATATATATATATATATATATATATATATATATATATATATATATATATATATATATATATATATATATATATAAAGGTAAATAAAGTGCGTAAGATAAGGGAGAAAATGGGAACTTCAGTTAAGGGCGCAAATGGGGAGGTGATAACAAGTAGTGGTGATGTGAGAAGGAGATGGAGTGAGTATTTTGAAGGTTTGTTGAATGTGTTTGATGATAGAGTGGCAGATATAGGGTGTTTTGGTCGAGGTGGTGTGCAAAGTGAGAGGGTTAGGGAAAATGATTTGGTAAACTGAGAAGAGGTAGTAAAAGCTTTGCGGAAGATGAAAGCCGGCAAGGCAGCAGGTTTGGATGGTATTGCAGTGGAATTTATTAAAAAAGGGGGTGACTGTATTGTTGACTGGTTGGTAAGGTTATTTAATGTATGTATGACTCATGGTGAGGTGCCTGAGGATTGGCGGAATGCGTGCATTGTGCCATTGTACAAAGGCAAAGGGGATAAGAGTGAGTGCTCAAATTACAGAGGTATAAGTTTGTTGAGTATTCATGGTACATTATATGGGAGGGTATTGATTGAGAGGGTGAAGGCATGTACAGAGCATCACGTTGGGGAAGAGCAGTGTGGTTTCAGAAGTGGTAGAGGATGTGTGGATCAGGTGTTTGCTTTGAAGAATGTATGTGAGAAATACTTAGAAAAGCAAATGGATTTGTATGTAGCATCTATGGATCTGGAGAAGGCATATGATAGAGTTGATAGAGATGCTCTGTGGAAGGTATTAAGAATATATGGTGTGGGAGGCAAGTTGTTAGAAGCAGTGAAAAGTTTTTATCGAGGATGTAAGGTATGTGTACGTGTAGGAAGAGAGGAAAGTGATTGGTTCTCAGTGAATATAGGTTTGCGGCAGGGGTGTGTGATGTCTCCATGGTTGTTTAATTAGTTTATTGATGGGGTTGTTAGGGAGGTGAATGCAAGAGTTTTGGAAAGAGGGGCAAGTATGAAGTCTGTTGGGGATGAAAGAGCTTGGGAAGTGAGTCAGTTGGTGTTCGCTGATGATACAGCGCTGGTGGCTGATTCATGTGAGAAACTGCAGAAGCTGGTGACTGAGTTTGGTAAAGTGTGTGAAAGAAGAAAGTTAAGAGTAAATGTGAATAAGAGCAAGGTTATTAGGTACAGTATGGTTGAGGGTCAAGTCAACTGGGAGGTGAGTTTGAATGGAGAAAAACTGGAGGAAGTGAAGTGTTTTAGATATCTGGGAGTGGATCTGGCAGTGGATGGAAACATGGAAGCGGAAGTGGATCATAGGGTGGGGGAGGGGGCGAAAATTCTGGGAGCCTTGAAGAATGTGTGGAAGTCGAGAACATTATCTCGGAAAGCAAAAATGGGTATGTTTGAAGGAATAGTGGTTCCAACAATGTTGTATGGTTGCGAGGCGTGGACTATGGATAGAGTTGTGCGCAGGAGGATGGATGTGCTGGATATGAGATGTTTAAGGACAATGTGTGCTGTGAGGTGGTTTGATCGAGTAAGTAACGTAAGGGTAAGAGAGATGTGTGGAAATAAAAAGAGCGTGGTTGAGAGAGCAGAAGAGGGCGTTTTGAAATGGTTTGGTCACATGGAGAGAATGAGTGAGGAAAGATTGACCAAGCGGATATATGTGTCGGAGGTGGAGGGAACGAGGAGAAGAGGGAGACCAAATTGGAGGTGGAAAGATGGAGTGAAAAAGATTTTGTGTGATCGGGGCCTGAACATGCAGGAGGGTGAAAGGAGTGCAAGGAATAGAGTGAATTGAAGCGATATGGTATACCGGGGTTGACGTGCTGTCAGTGGATTGAAACAAGGCATGTGAAGCGTCTGTGGTAAACCATTGAAAGCTGTGTAGGTATGTATATTTGCGTGTGTGGACGTATGTATATACATGTGTATGGGGGTGGGTTGGGCCATTTCTTTCGTCTGTTTCCTTGCGCTACCTCGCAAACGCGGGAGACAGCGACAAAGCAAAAAAAAAAAAAATATATATATATATATATATATATAAATATATATATATATATATATACAAAGGATCACAATTTTGCGCGTGATCAACATATTCCTATGAGTCCACGGGGAAAATGAAATACGGTAAGTTCCCAAGTGCGCTTTCGTTTAATAATCAAATTATCAAGGGAGCCACAAGAGAGAAATATGTCATTCGATACATGTCGAGGATATATTTGTTGCTAATAATTGAAAATTTAAAGATATTTCTCGCCTTACCAATTTAGTACCTTGCATTAAATTTATTGAAGAAAATGGAAATAATGGTATGTTACCATTTTTAGATTGCATGATCCATAGACAAGGAAACAAGTTTAAGTTTAGCATTTACAGAAAACCTACCAATATATGCTCATATATCCATTATTACTCATCCTAACGTGAGAGATTTAATTATCATCATTTTAATCTATGTTCCTTAGGGCATTACGTATTTGCAATGCAGAGTTTATTGATGATGAGTTTGAGAAGATATATTCTATTGCATCTAAGTGAAAGTACCCTAGATCTTTCATTGATAGATCCCTTAAGTTAGCAAAGAAATCATTTTATAGAGTTGAGCCCAAACCTCTCATTGACACCAAGAATCTTTTAGTTCTCCCTTTTGATAATAATCTTTTTTTACTTTCTTTGTTGCTTAAATCGTTTAATGTAAATGTTGCCTTCAGCAACAATAATACTATAAAGAATATCTTAATCAGGAATTCACCAGAAAATTGTCTTGGATGCATCTATAAAGTGCCATGTGGAAATTTTGATCAATTTTAAGTTTGGCAGACTGGTATGGATCTTTCTGTTAGACTTAATCAATGTAAGTATAGCATAAAAACAGGACAAGTGTCAAATGCCTTGCTTGATCACGTTGAAAACTATGATCATTGTATTGACTGGAGTAATGCCATCTCAATTATCAACTCTAACTCTGTCACTACGAGAAATATGATTGAAACTCTTATCATTAAATATACAAAGAATTATAGTCTTAATATTACTAATGGTGTATACAAATTAGATAACTTTATTGTTGATAAAATTTGTAAAATGATAAGTTTATGAACGCTCGTTGTATTTCTTGGACAATCGCTTGTTTACCAAATGGCATCCTAGCTTCGTCTCTTCGATGTATATCAACTGACTGTTATATTTCTCTCTTGTGTCTCCCCTGATGATGTGATTATTACACGCGAGTGCACTTGTGAACTTATCGTGTTTCATTTTCCCAGTGGACTCATATGAATATGTTGATCACGCGCAAAATTGTGATCCTTTCCAATTAGTTTTGGAAGGAGGTAAATAATGTGCGTAAGACAAGAGAACAAATGGGAACATCGGTGAAGGGGGCTAATGGGAAGGTGATAACAAGTAGTCGTGATGTGAGAAGGAGATGGAGTGAGTATTTTCAAGGTTTCTGAATGTTTTTGATGATAGAGTGGTAGATATAGGGTGTTTTGGTCGAGGTAGTGTGCGATGCGAGAGGGTCAGGGACAATGGTTTGGTAAACAGACAAGAGGTATTGAAAGTTCTGCGGAAGATGAAAGCCGGAAAGGCAACGGGTTTGGATGGTATTGCAGTGGAATTTATTTGAAAAGGGGGTGAATTTGTTGCTGACTGAATGGTGTACCGTTCTTCGTGAAGTTCCTGAGGATTGGTGGAATTCATGCATAGTGCCATTGTACAAAGGCAAAGGGGATAAAGGTGAGTGTTCAAATTACAGCGGTATACATTTCTTGAGTATTCCTGGGAAATTATATGGGAGGGTATTGAATGAGAGGGTAAAGGCATGTACAGAGTATCAGATTGGGGAAGAGCAGTGTGGTCTCAGTGTGGTAGAGGATATGTGGATCAGGTGTTTTCTTTGAAGAATGTATATAGGAAATACTCAGAAAAGCAGATGGATTTGTATGTAGCATTTATGGATCTGGAGAAGGCATATGATAGAATTGATAGAGATGCTCTTTGGAAGGTATAAAAGTATATGGTGTAGAAGGTAAGTTGTTTGAAGCAGAGAAAAGTTTTTCTCAAGGATGTAAGGCATGTTTATCGTTGATTCTATAGTTAGAAATTTATATAGTTCATAACGCAAATCTTCGTTTGAGTATCCATTGGTAATCATCAGTAGTTATTTACTCCTCGATGTTTCAAAGTTAGGTGTCTATGATGAAGTATTTTTGCGTGCACAGTGTATATATAGATTGCTTGCACTCATTTTGTTTCGATAAGGGAATTCAATAACTGCATTCATGCACTTTCTTAAGTGTTTTCTTTTATAGACACAAATGGTGTATTGACCATTTTCTGATTGAAGTAATACATCTAGAAAGAAAGTTTTGCTATTCACACTGAGTTCATAGGTGAACTTCAACAATGAATGTTCTTCCAAGCCTTGTTTCAAAAGCTGTGGAAGTCTTTCATTACGCACAGCATCATACGTCGCTGTCCTCCATGAAACTACAGTACGTGGAAGGGAATATATTTTCATTTTGAATGAGTGTATTTTCGTTTTCAGACATGTAAAGTGAACTGAATGTTGGTCTGCGGGGACTGCCTATAGCCATCCCTTCGATTTGGCAGTAAAGTTTACGTTCTGGGCTTGTGAATGAAGGTCTTACTTTCTTGATGAAATCTTTTCAATGGTTTTAGCAGTTTTCTTCCCTTACCGAATTTTCGGAACAACGTCTACCGAGCATATCTATTAACCCTATCATATCCTTCCTCCAGACACATAAATGCCACATACAGGTTCGTCTGTTTCACTTTGTATTCCTTTCGCAGTTCTTCAAACCAAACACTTGAACTCACTCATACCTGGCCATTCGTGTAACCACATCTTATCCTTCACGATTTGCTGATCAGTACTTGCCACCGCCCTCTCAACTACCGCTCCCCTAGAAAATTTACCAGCATCACTCAACAAGATTATACCTTTGTAATTCAAACTATACAGGCATTCCGTCAAACCTCATGCACATCATCATGAGCCGCACATACAATAACAATCCTAACTAACCAATCAGCAACACGGTCATCCAGTTATCAAGAAACTCAGCTTTAATACCATCGAACCCTGCCACTTTGTCATACTTCATCTTACGAATAGAAGAGGTATCACCTGTTGTGGAATGATACAAGGCATCAATGACACTTTGTACATCTGAGATATGTTCATCTCAATGACTATTCCAAAAATTAATAGCTACTGTATTTCTAAACCCTTACGATTCAACTTCTCTTCTGACCCATTCGACGCTCTATGATGAACTGTAATATTATTCTTCCTTATGTTCTACTTTACACATAACTCTTCCATGAAAATATTATTGAATTCTCCACTACTGTCCCTGATTAGATCTCTTGGTGCACTGTGGGGATCCAAAGCGCTTTCTTTAAGTGCCTTAGCGACTCACTGAACAGTATTCTCTGGCAGTGGAACTAGTTCACATTATCGAGCAAACACAGCAATCATAGCAAGTATATATCTATTACCTTGACGAGTCTGAGACAACCCTGACAGTATGTCTATTGAAACTCTCTCCCTCCCATGGTTCTGTGACTTCTAGGTATGTCAATACTGGATTCGGCGATATTACATTACTTGTGTGATGATTGTATGAAGGACATCTGTCTACATGCTGTGCAAATTGCTTTGCCATCCTTGGACAGAAATAATCTGAGCGAGTCTGCTTAATACATAACTAAATCATAACTAGCAACTGTAGTACTAAGATAGTTGGTATAACTAATTGTAGAACTGTACGAGGAGGTGATTCTGGTTTCACTTACCTCCAAAAAATATCATTATCAAGTTAAGGGTTTCCTTAAGTACTATTTCATTACTGGCGACCATACTGGGTGAATCTGTTCTCTTCCCTTAACTTTCTTATATCCAAGGAAGAATGCTCCTTTACTGGGGCTACATTCCGCTATCAGGCATCTGGCGCAACATTCTGTTCCTCAGTATGTATTCCAAATTTGGACTGAAATCCTGCCACTGGTTGGTGCTCAGTGTATATGTGGACTGGTTAATGATATACTGCTAATGCTTCTCGGTTTATTCAACGTTCTACTGTCGTAAGCTATGAGGTGTAAGCACTTGAATGAGTACTGTTCTAATTCTCTTTGCACCTGCATCATATACTAAAAACAGTTGTTGTTGAAAACCTACAAACATCAATATAAGTGCAGAAATGAGCGCTAGTTTTAATGTGTCTGAGATATTTTGCTGTGTTTCTCCCCAAAGAGAGGGTACATCATTCTTCGGAAATCTTGTTAATGGTGAGGTTATAGTACTTAAAGCCTTCACAAACCACCTGCAGGACCCAGGTAATCCTTGAGATGATCGGACCTCATCAGCGTTCTTAGATGTTGGGAAATGTGCTACTGCCTTTACTTTCTCATAGTCTATGGAAATTCCTCTCTCATCTATCACATACTCTTGGAACCCTAACCTAAAACTTAATTTACACATTGACAACTTGATTTTTAGATTCACCTGCTGCAGCTTCTTCAAAACTTCCATTAAAGTTTTCAAATGAATGGAAATATCCTTACTAATCATTTCAATGCCGTTAAGGAAGATTATAAAGGTCTGTCCTATCAAACTTTGAAGAATCATTATCCTGAACCTTAAAAGATTATGGACGAAGATTAAATCCAAAAGGCATTCTCGTAAATGCCCAGTGCCTTATAGGGGTGCTGAGCACACAGTCACTGGCTTACTGGAGTCATCTACAGGTGTCTACCAAAAGCCGGGTAAGTATATCTTATCATTGCCTATTTGTCGGAGTAGTGAGACAAGGATGGGTAATGGGAATCGATCTGAAATTGTAGTTTTATTCAGCTGTCTGTTAGTTTATCACAGGTCTCCGAGTTCCTTCCCTTTCTGGTTGGGTGCTAAGATAAGCGGGGAGTTCCACGGAGAGCCACTGGGTAGGAGTATATCCTGTTGTAACTTTTACATATTCGTCCTCTGACTGTCGTTGGGAACGGGGTAGACGATAAGCTGGGACCTAGCTGTAATTACTTTTTCTAGTAATTAACATCTACAGTTAACATCTCTGTAATTATTGCTACTACATCTTTCCCTTCTTACGTCAAAACAATTCTCTCCTATATATTCAGATTTTTCCCATTAAGTTATCTTTGCACAGTCACTTAAACCAGAAGGGAAACGCAAGTCTTTCAGAGAAAGATGGATCAACGGTAAGCAGGGGATGAGGTTAGGATGATGCAGAGGACATGGCTCTGGCAGTGAACACCAGAGAGAAAGTCCAGAACCTGCTGTCTGAACTTGAAAGAGTGTGTGAAAGGAAGACGTTTAGAGTAAATATAAACTAATGATAATGATGTGCAGTAGTTGGACGAGACAGGATGCTTTGAGTGTGAATTTCAAAGGAAAGAACGTAAAGGAAGTGAATTGCTTCAGGTACCTTGCCGCTGGACACTGCTAAAGTGAGGCATAAGTTAGGCGAGGGAGCTGAGGTCTTCATTGCTTTAGGTAGTGTGTGGAAACTGAAGTCAGAGTCTTCCACGGGAAGTATGGGTGTGCGAATGTAAAATATTCTTGACGATGATTAACGAATGCGATACTTGTGCACTTCATGCAAAAGAACGAAAAAAAAGTGGACGTATTGTAAATTAGATACCTGACAACAAAATGCGGTGTGAGGTGGGGTGACCATGCAGGAAATGGGCGCAAGAACGAAGTGCGGTAGACAGCTTAGTCTGATTCAGAGAGATTTCCAGGGCGTTCTGATGTGCTTGTAAACACGGAGAGGAGGGACAACAATAGAAAAATCTAGTGAAAATAGATAATCGAGAGAGAAACGGAATGATGAAGTTGCAGAGGCTTTGAAATATTGTGGTCCGAACTTTTAGGGAGAAGTGATCAATAGGTAAAATAAACTGCATCAGTCTCTTATTCGAGTGGTGACATTCTACGGTGGGCTGAACCAAGTCATATAAAGTTGTTAGGTAAAGTTTAGGTGCTTCGCTGTGAATGGTGACGTTCTGGTTTCGATACATCATACGTGAGAGCTACAAAGTGAATCTGAACTAATGGGGCTCTTGTTTATATGTTCTTACCTCTTACCTCTTACCTCTACCTTACTAAGAAGGAAAGCAGTGAATAAGAAAAAAGAATATTAACAATTACATTTTTTTATATTTGTTCGCCATTTACCGCGTCAGGAAGAGACGAAGAAAAGCCTCACTCCTCATCCATACTCGAGCTGTCATGTGTAATGCACCGCAACCACTGCTCCCAATCTACAAACAGACCCCACAGACGTTTCCGAGGTTTCTCACGGCTGCTTCTTATAACTCGATTTAGTCGACTGACGGCATTTCACTTCATGTATAACAAATCACCCCAGTTCACTCTATCCCGTCACTCCTTTCAACCTCCACCCACAGCCGTAACACCCCCCCCTCCACCCACCAACCCCCACCCCTACTTACATATTGAGGCCCTGAGCACTCAAATTCTTTGTAAGCCTTTTTTCGATCTCCAGTTTGTTCTCCCCCTTCTCCTTGGCCTCTTCCCACTCACTGTATTTCTTCAAATGTCCAAACCATTTCAGAACACTGACTTCTGCTCTCTCAATCACACACTTCCTATTACCACACAATACTTACTATGGCAAACCGCTTCACACCACACATTATCTTTTAACATGATAATTTCCTACTCAATTACTCTCCGCAAATCCTGATGCCCATAACTTGCACTCATATAACATACTTGCGACTACTATGCCTTCAAAACACGGTCATTTTCACCCTTTCAGACAGCGACTTCTCTCTCCACACATTCCCCAGTGCTCTCAAGGCCTCCCCCCCCCCTTCTCTCTCTCTCTCTCTCTCTCTCTCTCTCTCTACAAACACACACACACCCACTCACCCTATGACTCGCTTCCATTTCTGTGGTTCCATCTGCTGTCATGTCCACTCCCATGTATCTAAAACATTTCATTTCCTCCAATTCTTTTCCAATCAATCTCATACCTCAAATAACCTGACCTCCAACCCTGTTAAGCTTAATAACCATGCTGTTATTCACATTTACACTCAACTTTCTCCCGACATACATTCTCCCAAGTTCAGATTCCAACTTTTACAAATAATCTGCCAACAGTGCTGTGTCATCAGTAAATAATAACAGGCTAACTCCCCAGTCTACCTCAGTCCGTACAGACTACATATTCGCCCCTCACCCTTAGACTATTGTCTTCAATTCCCTCAACACCCAGTTCATAAACAAATCAAACGGCCATGGTGGCAACACAAACTCTCTGCCGAAGACCAACCTTCACTTCGAACAACTTACTTTCCTGACTTCCTGCTCCCATACGCGCCTTACACACTTGATAAAAACTTTTCACAGCTTCTTGCAGCTTTCCTTCCCCAAGACATCTTTATCTACTTTATCATATGCTTTTTCCAGATCAATTTATGCTATATGCAAATCCTTCAGTTTCTCTACTTATCATGCTCATTTCTTAAAGTAAACACCTGATCCACCTCTGTAGTCCGAATACTCACCTTCTTCTCCCTTACCTTTGTAAAGTGACACTATACTTGTATTCCGCTAGTCCTCAGGCACCTCACCATGGTCCAAACATGCACTAAAAATCCTACAAAATCAATCAACAACTGCATTACTGCAATAACATGCACTCCAGTTGCATTGCCACATTTCATCTTACGGAGAGCTTTCATCACCTCTTCTCTCTTTACTGAACCACCCTCCATGACTCTCTCATTTCGCATATCACCTCAGCCCAAGCATACTATATCTACCATCCTACCATTGAATACATATAACAGTCCATATCCTATTCATCTAATCACTACCTGTTACCAATTTTCCATTTGCCTCCTTCACTGATGTTCTTATTCTTCCTTTTGTTTATCTCATAGTCTTAACCTCCTTTCAAGATACATTCTTATCATCCCTGAAATTAACTGATACTCCCTAACCCCACCTCTCAATTGATCTCTTTTATAAACACTTTATCTTCCTCTTTACATCTTGCTGCTTTCTCTTTTACATCTCTCAGTCGTATGCACTTCTTTCCTGTAAGTACCTTCCATACATCATCTCTTTTACCTCTTATTATAGGAGCTTTATTTCTCTATCCCACCTCACACTACTCTCTCTCACCTTCCGCATGCCATACACATCTCTTGCACATATCAGTGGTGCCTTTCTAAATATCTCTCATTCCGCACCCGCTCCTCTTACTTCGTTTACTTTCAACTTTTACTATTCTACACCTAGTCTCCTCAGGTATTTCTTCGCACAGGTCTTTTTTCCAATCCCGCTGACTTTCATCACTTTCTTGTCACTTACTTCATTTCCTCTTTTCCAGAAATCTCCCCAAATCTTTGCCCTTGCCTCCACCAGGTAACGATCAAACTTCCTACCAGCTGCCCTAGAACCTCTCTTTGGCTAGCCGATCGATTAGTATGTAATCCCATAATGATCTAATGTCTTTCCAATCTTTCTGTTTTTCCTCATGTAGGATGACCAGAACTGAACAGATAGGGACGCGCCAGTGAGTTGTACAGATGAATGATTCCCTGAGGTTTAAATCCGAGAATTTTGTTCACCACTTTTTTCTGCTTCTATGCATTGCTTACTTGGTTTTAGGTCACCAATGACTATCACACCCAAGTTATGTTCCTCATTTACTTTTTGTAGCTCAACAGAATTCATATTATATCTTGCCTTTTCATTTCTACTTCCGACTTATTGATAAAAAAGATTCATTTGCCACATATCAGATTTATTTTTCTAACTTTGCATCGTCCAGTATTGATATCAGTGGTATACATGAGAAAGTGAATAGGTCCCAAGGCTAATCCCTGTGGCGCTCCGTTTGTTGTCTAACCATTCAGAGGCTTGATCATCAACCACTACTCTTTGTTGAGGACCAGTCAGTCAATTTCCTATCCATCGAAGCACAACGCCATCTGTATCAAGGAACTTTATATAATTCTCTTTGAAAATCTAATTAAATAGCACCACATACTTCACTTCCATTATACATTTTGATTATTTCATGAAAGACATCAAGCAGATTTGTCAAATACGATTTAATTCGTCGTAAATCAAGCTGAGAATCATTTATGAAGTTGTGGTCCTCTAAATAGCTTATAATCTCATCCCTAATGATGGTGTCCATTAGTTTACCAACTACATCAGCCAAGTTTAAACGCATCTGGGTCTGCTATTTTATCTACTGTAATTCCATTAAGAGCTGGTTAAACATCTTCATCTTATATTTCAAAATGTTGCTAAGCGTTTTCGCCTCAAGCAATTGAGCTTTATGTGGGACATGAGTTGTATCATCAAATGTTAATACAGATTAAGAATAATCGTAAAAAAAATCATTGTCATGACTTCGTTGTCTTGAATCAAGTCACCATTTTCTGTAATTGATAACCTTATTAATTGGGTAATGACTTTCTTGCTTCTAAAGTAACCATAAAGTTCTCTAGGGTTTCTTTTGCTCGTTTCTTAGCGCTGATTTACATGATTTACTCTGTCTTGTTGATTATTAGTCTCTTTGAATTTCTTCTATGCTTCTTTCTTGGACAGCAAGCGCTCAACTATGTCATAGCTACACCACTTCGGCTTCGTTGTAAAGCACGACCTTCTTACACGTACTGGCACACATGTTCCCTCCGCTAACCTAAGTCTTTTCCAAGATATGTTCATTACAAATTTCTGTCAATTGGTCACGAAGCTTTTCATCTGTCTCTATTGCTTGTGCAGAAACCAATAAATTGATCCTTATTCTATTTTCTTTTGAAGCATGGCTTTACTTTAAGAAAAAATGTAATTGATTTTATCAATAGCTACAACATTTGTCAGCACATGATTAAGCTAAAATTCAACGAAGACAGTACACCTCAGACTATTCTATTTTCCTTATCACTGTTAGACAGTGTTCCAGGAACCGCATATTCTGCGCGGATATCCATATCTACACACAATTCTGAAATGCCATTGATATCGTACTTTTGTCTCAGAGTAGTTGTTTCTAATTCCAATTTTTATTTCACGAACGTTCCTGCATTAACGTAAATGATATGATATATGACAGACGTTTCGTCATTGGTCTGCGTAGGAATGACGCTCCGAGTATTTGTTTTTATCAATATAATTTCATCAGCACCTCATGAGCAACTTAGAAATTTGTCTCTTGCATCTGGTTATTAGTATGTTCATTCAAAACTTGATCAGTATGTGTGTGTGCTTGTGTATGTGTGTGTGTGTGTGTGTGTGTGTGTGTGTGTGTGTGTGTGTGTGCTTGTGTGTGTGTGTGTGTGTGTGTGTGTGTGTGTGTGTGTGTGTGTGTGTGTGTGTGTGTGCAGCATTTGGATAGGGAAGCCCGACGAGATTACAACTTGACCTGTCCCTCCCAGGTCCCCGCCATATCCCTCAACCTCCTCCTATCCATCGTTTTAACTCATGTAATCTCAATAAATAACCATTCATTCAGCACATAACACCACAAGCAGTTCACCATTCTTGTTCACAATATTGGGTTCCCTATATTCCCGTTTATATCCTCAATAGCCACATTACTCATCCTTGCATTTGGATGAGTCATTACTAATACCCAATCACCTATATCAAAACTGC
Organism: Panulirus ornatus; assembly: GCF_036320965.1. NCBI lineage: Eukaryota > Metazoa > Arthropoda > Malacostraca > Decapoda > Palinuridae > Panulirus > Panulirus ornatus. The sequence continues at coordinate 23,519,488 of NC_092227.1, forward strand.
TGACGCATTCAATCAGCTGCTCCTAAAACAGTCGCTTCTCATGAACTTAGGTTTTGTAAATAATACTAGGAACATCATTTAACCTGAACTTAAACTCACTAAGTTTTGTGTGAATTAACTGTTCACCAAAGTCCCAGTTGACAAAAAAATCTTAAGAAGGAATTATCAGATCTCAGTCGCAAATCAGTCTCAGCCCATAAAAACTTTCATTGACTTATAGAACCCTGTGTTTCCGGTAATGTTCTATAAGATGCTGTGCGTAATTTCTATAGACAAAACATCCGAACTAACCTCGAAAAATTCCCTATGTCGCATTCTAAGGAACAAATTCATGGAATACTATCTGAGCCAGGTACCTATTTTATCGTCCAACCACTATGGGTGGATGAACAGCTGGGTTGACTGTGGACCGACTGCCGTAACCAGGATTCGAACTTTTGCGTTCGACCCTGAACGGTTCATGAATGCGTCACGGTCAGGAACGGTCAAATGTGAGATACAAAATGTGCTTTTAGGAATTTTTGTCATACCACAAAGTTTGTGAACAGGTCTTACTGGAAAGCCAGGAAGACATCTTATACATCAAGTAGCAATAATGATGAAAAAGATGATAGGTCTGAATGTCTGGTGTTGCCCTGTTCACCTAACTTAGCTAATATAAGACATGTACTAAAAACAATGCGTTTGCTGTTGCCTTAAAACATAACTAAACCATCAATAAGATCTTAATTAAAAGTAGACCAAATTATCAGAAAACAGAGTGTTTACATCGTTAAACGTATGACATGAAAAGATGTATGTATTGGCCAGACAGGTAAACCAGACACCGAGATATGCTATCGGCAGTCATTTAGAACGCACAGGTGACCACATTAATGCTATCGTCAAGCATTGACAAGAAAATGAGCAGCTTTTTGACCTTAACAACCCAATCACATTGTACCCCATCATTAGATTGTGCTACTTGTAATGTCAATGAATCTGTCGCCATTGCTAATAGGAATAGCTTTAAACTATTCCTAGTAACTTCAAAGCATATCCTGTTATCAACCAGATCATAGTGAATGAGCTATCAAGGCAAAATAGCATCCGAAAGTTAGTTGAATCTGCGTCTCGCTACTCAAGTCAACCACCCCCAAATGAAAACCAACACACTTTCTCACACTTTCCGTTTAGTTACCACGGACATAGTATAAGCTCTAGCATGGAGGTAAGAGGGCGTAGAGGTCTGTGTGCATGTATTAGACGAGGCGGATTTACTCTTGAAACATGTTTCATATTTCAAGGCTCAAGAAATTGAATAATCTGAATTCCTATCTAGGTACTGTTACCCTCTCATAAGATTACCAGTGACTACTGTGATCGTCAGCATATATATATATATATATATATATGAAGAGAGGAAAGTGATTGGTTCTCAGTGAATGTAGGTTTGCGGCAGGGGTGTGTGATGTCTCCATGGTTGTTTAATTTGTTTATGGATGGGGTTGTTAGGTAGGTGAATGCAAGAGTTTTGGAAAGAGGGGCAAGTATGAAGTCTGTTGTGGATGAGAGAGCTTAGGAAATGAGTCAGTTGTTGTTCGCTTATGATACAGCGCTGGTGGCTGATTCTTGTGAGAAACTGCAGAAGCTGGTGAATGAGTTTGGTAAAGTGTGTGGAAGAAGAAAGTTAAGAGTAAATGTGAATAAGAGAAAGGTTATTAGGTACAGTAGGGTTGAGGGTCAAGTCAATTGGGAGGTAAGTTTAAATGGAGAAAAACTGGAGGAAGTAAAGTGTTTTAGATATCTGGGAGTGGATCTGTCAGCGGATGGAACCAAGGAAGCGGAAGTGAATCATAGGGTGGGGGAGGGGGCGAAAATCCTGGGAGCCTTGAAGAATGTGTGCAAGTCGAGAACATTATCTCGGAAAGCAAAAATGGGTATGTTTGAAGGAATAGTGGTTCCAACAATGTTGTATGGTTGCGAGGCGTGGGCTATGGATAGAGTTGTGCGGAGGAGGGTGGATGTGCTGGAATTATTCCCTCAACTGCCACATTACTCACCTTTGCATTCAAATCACCCATCACTCTAACCCGGTCTAGTGCATCAAAACCACTAACACAGTCATTCAGCTGCTCCCAAAAAACTTGCCTCTCATGATCT
>NC_092227.1:23521729-23556607 GCF_036320965.1 Panulirus ornatus
TAAGATGTCTTCCTGGCTTTCCAGTAAGACCTGTTCACAAACTTTGTGGTATGACAAAAATTCCTAAAAGCACATTTTGTATCTCACATATGACCGTTCCTGACCGTGACGCATTCATGAACCGTTCAGGGTCGAACGCAAAAGTTCGAATCCTGGTTACGGCAGTCGGTCCACAGTCAACCCAGCTGTTCATCCACCCATAGTGGTTGGACGATAAAATAGGTACCTGGCTCAGATAGTATTCCATGAATTTGTTCCTTAGAATGCGACATAGGGAATTTTTCGAGGTTAGTTCGGATGTTTTGTCTATAGAAATTACGCACAGCATCTTATAGAACATTACCGGAAACACAGGGTTCTATAAGTCAATGAAAGTTTTTATGGGTTGAGACTGATTTGCGACTGAGATCTGATAATTCCTTCTTAAGATTTTTTTCTCAACTGGGACTTTGGTGAACAGGTAATTCACACAAAACTTAGTGAGTTTAAGTTCAGGTTAAATGATGTTCCTACTCTTATTTACAAAACCTAAGTTCATGAGAAGCGACTGTTTTAGGAGCAGCTGATTGAATGCGTCAGCAGTTTTGATATAGGTGATTGGGTATTAGTAATGACTCATCCAAATGCAAGGGTGAGTAATGTGGCTGTTGAGGATATAAACGGGAATATAGGGAACCCAATATTGTGAATAAGAATGGTGAACTGTTTGTGGTGTTATGTGCTGAATGAATGGTTATTTATTGAGATTACATGAGTTAAAACAATGGATAGGAGGAGGTTGAGGGATATGGCGGGGACCTGGGAGGGACAGGTCAAGTTGTGATCTCGTCGGGCTTCCCTATCCAAATGCTGCACACACACACACACACACACACACACACACACACACACACAAAGATACACACACACACACACACACACACACACACACACACACACACACACACACACACACATACTGATCAAGTTTTGAATGAATATACTAATAACCAGATCCAAGAGACAAATTTCTAAGTTGCTCATGAGGTGCTGATGAAATTATATTGATAAAAACAAATACTCGGAGCGTCCTTCCTACGCAGACCAATGACGAAACGTCTGTCATATATCAAATCATTTACGTTAATGCAGGAACGTTTGTGAAATAAAAATTGGAATTAGAAACAACTACTCTGAGACAAAAATACGATATCAATGGCATTTCAGAATCGTGTGTAGATATGGATATCCGCGCAGAATATGCGGTTCCTGGAACACTGTCTAACAGTGATAAGGAAAATAGAATCGGCTGAGGTGTACTGTCTTTGTTGAATTTTAGCTTAATCATGTGCTGACAAATGTAGCTATTGATAAAATCAATTAAATTTTTTCTTAAAGTAAAGCCATGCTTCAAAAGAAAATAGAATAAGGATCAATTCTTTGGTTTCTGCACAGGCAATAGAGACAGATGAAAAGCTTCGTGACCAATTGACAGAAATTTGTAATGAACATATCTTGGAAAAGACTTAGGTTAGCGGAGGGAACATGTGTGCCAGTACGTGTAAGAAGGTCGTGCTTTACAACGAAGCCGAAGTGGTGTAGCTATGACATAATTGAGCGCTTGCTGTCCAAGAAAGAAGCATAGAAGAAATTCAAAGAGACTAATAATCAACAAGACAGAGTAAATCATGTAAATCAGCGCTAAGAAACGAGCAAAAGAAACCCTAGAGAACTTTATGGTTACGTTAGAAGCAAGAAAGTCATTACCCAATTAATAAGGTTATCAATTACAGAAAATGGTGACTTGATTCAAGACAACGAAGTCATGACAAAGATTTTTTTACGATTATTCTTAATCTGTATTAAGATTTGAGGATACAACTCATGTCCCAAATAAAGCTCAATTTCTAAGAGGCGAAAACGCTTAGCAACATTTTGAAATATAAGATGAAGATGTTTAATCAGCTCTTAATTGAATCACAGTAGATAAAATACTAGGCCCAGATGCGTTTAAACTTGACTGATGTAGTTGGTAAACTAATGGACACCATCATTAGGGATGAGATTATAAGCTATTTAGAGGACCGCAACTTCATAAATGATTCTCAGCTTGATTTACGACGAATTCAATCGTATTTGACAGATCTGCTTGATGTCTTTTTGCTTGATGTCAGTTTGTAGACTGGGAGCAGTGGTTGCGATGTATTACACATGACAGCTCGAGTATGGATGAGGAGTGAGGCTTTTCTTCGTCTCTTCCTGACGCGGTAAATGGCGAACAACTATAAAAAAATGTAATTGTTAATATTCTTTTTTTCTTATTCACTGCTTTCCTTCTTAGTAAGGTAGAGGTAAGAGGTAAGAGGTAAGAACAAATAAACAAGAGCCTCATTAGTTCAGATCCACTTTGTAGCTCTCACGTATGATATATCGAAACCAGAACGTCACCATTCACAGCGAAGCACCTAAACTTTACCTAACAACTTTATATGACTTGGTTCAGCCCACCGTAGAATGTCACCACTCGAATAAGAGAGTGATGCAGTTTATTTTACCTAATGATCATTCTCCCTAAAAGTTCGGACCACAATATTTCAAAGCCTCTGCAACTTCATCATTCCGTTTCTCTCTCGATTATCTATTTTCACTAGATTTTTCTATCGTTGTCCCTCCTCTCCGTGTTTACAAGCACATCAGAACGCCCTGGTCATCTCTCTGAATCAGACTAAGCTGTCTACCGCACTTCGTTCTTGCGCCCATTTCCTGCATGGTCACCCCACTTCACACCGCATTTTGTTGTCAGGTATCTAATTTACAATATGTCCACTTTTTTTCGTTCTTTTGCATGAAGTGCACAAGTATCGCATTCGTTAATCATCGTCAAGAATATTTTACATTCGCACACCCATACTTCCCGTGGAAGACTCTGACTTCAGTTTCCACACACTACCTAAAGCAATGAAGACCTCAGCTCCCTCGCCTAACTTATGCCTCACTTTAGCAGTGTCCAGCGGCAAGGTACCTGAAGCAATTCACTTCCTTTACGTTCTTTCCTTTGAAATTCACACTCAAAGCATCCTGTCTCGTCCAACTACTGCACATCATTATCATTAGTTTATATTTACTCTAAACGTCTTCCTTTCACACACTCTTTCAAGTTCAGACAGCAGGTTCTGGACTTTCTCTCTGGTGTTCACTGCCAGAGCCATGTCCTCTGCATCATCCTAACCTCATCCCCTGCTTACCGTTGATCCATCTTTCTCTGAAAGACTTGCGTTTCCCTTCTGGTTTAAGTGACTGTGTAAAGATAACTTAATGGGAAAAATCTGAATATACAGGAGAGAATTCTTTTGACGTAAGAAGTGAAAGAAGTAGTAGCAATAATTACAGAGATGTTAACTGTAGATGTTAATTACTAGAAAAAGTAATTACAGCTAGGTCCCAGCTTATCGTCTACCCCGTTCCCAACGACAGTCAGAGGACGAATATGTAAAAGTTACAACAGGATGTACTCCTACCCAGTGGCTCTCCGTGGAACTCCCCGCTTATCTTAGCACCCAACCAGAAAGGGAAGGAACTCGGAGACCTGTGATAAACTAACAGACAGCTGAATAAAACTACAATTTCAGATCGATTCCCATTACCCATCCTTGTCTCACTACTCCGACAAATAGGCAATGATAAGATATACTTACCCGGCTTTTGGTAGACACCTGTAGATGACTCCAGTAAGCCAGCGACTGTGTGCTCAGCACCCATATAAGGCACTGGGCATTTACGAGAATGCCTTTTGGATTTAATCTTCGTCCATAATCTTTTAAGGTTCAGGATAATGATTCTTCAAAGTTTGATAGGACAGACCTTTATAATCTTCCTTAACGGCATTGAAATGATTAGTAAGGATATTTCCATTCATTTGAAAACTTTAATGGAAGTTTTGAAGAAGCTGCAGCAGGTGAATCTAAAAATCAAGTTGTCAATGTGTAAATTAAGTTTTAGGTTAGGGTTCCAAGAGTATGTGATAGATGAGAGAGGAATTTCCATAGACTATGAGAAAGTAAAGGCAGTAGCACATTTCCCGACATCTAAGAACGCTGATGAGGTCCGATCATCTCAAGGATTATCTGGGTCCTGCAGGTGGTTTGTGAAGGCTTTAAGTACTATAACCTCACCATTAACAGGATTACCGAAGAATGATGTACCCTCTCTTTGGGGAGAAACACAGCAAAATATCTCAGACACATTAAAACTAGCGCTCATTTCTGCACTTATATTGATGTTTGTAGGTTTTCAACAACGACTGTTTTTAGTATATGATGCAGGTGCAAAGAGAATTAGAACAGTACTCATTCAAGTGCTTACACCTCATAGCTTACGACAGTAGAACGTTGAATAAACCGAGAAGCATTAGCAGTATATCATTAACCAGTCCACATATACACTGAGCACCAACCAGTGGCAGGATTTCAGTCCAAATTTGGAATACATACTGAGGAACAGAATGTTGCGCCAGATGCCTGATAGCGGAATGTAGCCCCAGTAAAGGAGCATTCTTCCTTGGATATAAGAAAGTTAAGGGAAGAGAACAGATTCACCCAGTATGGTCGCCAGTAATGAAATAGTACTTAAGGAAACCCTTAACTTGATAATGATATTTTTTGGAGGTAAGTGAAACCAGAATCACCTCCTCGTACAGTTCTACAATTAGTTATACCAACTATCTTAGTACTACAGTTGCTAGTTATGATTTAGTTATGTATTAAGCAGACTCGCTCAGATTATTTCTGTCCAAGGATGGCAAAGCAATTTGCACAGCATGTAGACAGATGTCCTTCATACAATCATCACACAAGTAATGTAATATCGCCGAATCCAGTATTGACATACCTAGAAGTCACAGAACCATGGGAGGGAGAGAGTTTCAATAGACATACTGTCAGGGTTGTCTCAGACTCGTCAAGGTAATAGATATATACTTGCTATGATTGCTGTGTTTGCTCGATAATGTGAACTAGTTCCACTGTCGCTAAGGCACTTAAAGAAAGCGCTTTGGATCCCCACAGTGCACCAAGAGATCTAATCAGGGACAGTAGTGGAGAATTCAATAATATTTTCATGGAAGAGTTATGTGTAAAGTAGAACATAAGGAAGAATAATATTACAGTTCATCATAGAGCGTCGAATGGGTCAGAAGAGAAGTTGAATCGTAAGGTGTTAGAAATACAGTAGCTATTGATTTTTGGAATAGTCATTGAGATGAACATATCTCAGATGTACAAAGTGTCATTGATGCCTTGTATCATTCCACAACAGGTGATACCTCTTCTATTCGTAAGATGAAGTTAGACAAAGTGGCAGGGTTCGATGGTATTAAAGCTGAGTTTCTTGATAACTGGATGACCGTGTTGCTGATTGGTTAGTTAGGATTGTTATTGTATGTGCGGCTCATGATGATGTGCATGAGGTTTGACGGAATGCCTGTATAGTTTGAATTACAATTACACTCTTGTTGAGTGATGCTGGTAAATTTTCTAGGGGAGCGGTAGTTGAGAGGGCGGTGGCAAGTACTGATCAGCAGATCGTGAAGGAAAAGATGTGGTTACAGGAATGGCCAGGTATGAGTGAGTTCAAGTGTTTGGTTTGAAGAACTGCGAAAGGAATACAAAGTGAAACAGAGGAACCTGAATGTGGCATTCATGTGTCTGGAGAAAGGATATGATAGGGTTAATAGATATGCTCGGTAGACGTTGTTCCGAAAATTCGGCAAGGGAAGAACTCTACTAAAACCAGTGAAAAGATTTCATCAAGAAAGTAAGACCTTCATTCACAAGCCCAGAACGTAAACTTTACTGCCAAATCGAAGGGATGGCTATAGGTAGTCCCCGCAGACCAACATTCAGTTCACTTTACATGTTTGAAAACGAAAATACTCTCATTCAAAATGAGAATATATTCCCTTCGACGTACTGTAGTTTCATGGAGGACAGCGACGTATGATGCTGTGCGTAATGAAAGACTTCCACAGCTTTTGGAACAAGGCTTGGAAGAACATTCATTGTTGAAGTTCACCTATGAACTCAGTGTGAATAGCAAAATTTTCTTTCTAGATGTATTAGTTCAATCAGAAAATGGCCAATACACCATTTGTGTCTACAAAAGAAAACACTTAAGAAAGTGCATGAATGCAGATATTGAATTCCCTTATAGAAACAAAATGAATGCAGGCAAATTATACATACACTGTGCACGCAAAAATACTTCATCATAGACACCTGACTTTGAAACATCGAGGAGTAAATAACTAATGATAATTACCAATGGATACTCAAACGAAGATTTGCGTTATGAACTATATAAATTTCTAACTAGAATCAACGATTCACAGCCACAGGCCCATGTGGACAATATATTAAACGTATTTCAGAGATACTTAGTGTTACAAGCATATAAAGATGGTGAACAAGTTATGCAAGATGTTATTAAGATTAGTGAAGGATATCTGACTTTCTTGTGCAATTTGGTATGTAGATGGTGTTCTTTGTGTTTGGCCAACAAATGAAAATTTACAAGCATTTCTCCTTTTACTTAACAGTTTAGAACATTCCATAAAATTTACCGAAGAAAATGAAAATAATGGTAAGTTACCATTTTTAGATTGCATGATCCATAGGGATGGGAACAAGTTTAAGTTTAGCATATATAGAAAACCTACCAGAGTATGCTCCTATATCCATTATTACTTAGCTCAACATGACAGATTTAAACTATCATCATTTCAGTCAATGTTCCCTGGGGCATTACGTTTTTGCAATCCTTAGTTTATTGATGATAAATTTGAGAAGATATATTCTATCGGATCCAAATTAATGTATCCAAGAGTTCTCATTCATAAACCCCTTAAGATGGCAAAGAAATCATTTTATAGAGTTGAACCCAAACCACCCCTTGACTCTAAGAGCCGTTAGTTTTCCTTTTTGATAATGATTCTACTTCATTTCCTATGTTGCTCAAATCCTTTAATGTAAATTTTGCCTTTAGTAATAATAATACTATAAAGAATATCTTAATCAAGAGCTCACCAGAAAGTTCTGCTGGATGCATCAATAAAGTGCCATGTAGAAATTGTGATAAGTTTTATGTTGGGCAGACTTGTAAAGATCTTTCTGTTAGACTTAAGCAACATAGATATAATATAAGAACAGGACATGAATCAAATGCCTTGTTTAATAACGTTAAAACTATGATCACTGTATTAACTGGAATAATACGAACTCAGTTATAAGCTCTATCTCCAATATAAAGAGAAATATCATTGAATTTTCTGTTGTTAAATACACAAGGAATTTCAACCCTAATATTAGTGAAGGTCAATGTAAATTGGATTGCTTTACTGAAAATAAAATTTGTAAACAGTTCCCCTTCTTGTCTACATAATAAGTTTAAGGTACACTTGTTGTCAATCTTCAACGCTCCCAACCTCCATTCGGGCACTCACTTGTTTACCTAATGGTGTCTTAGCTACATCACTTCTGGGTATATCAACTGACTGTTAATCATTTCTTTCTTGCATCGCACTTGGGAGCTAATCATGCTTGATTTCCATGTTGGGAAAAGTAATATATATGAATATATATATATATATATATATATATATATATATATATATATATATATATATATATATATATATATTTTTTTTTTTTTTTTTCTTTTCTTTGTCGCTGTCTCCCGCGTTTGCGAGGTAGCGCAAGGAAACAGACGAAAGAAATGGCCCAACCCAACCCCATACACATGTATATACATACGTCCACACACGCAAATATACATACCTACACAGCTTTCCATGGTTTACCCCAGACGCTTCACATGCCCTGATTCAATCCACTGACAGCACGTCAACCCCGGTATACCACATCGATCCAATTCACTCTATTCCTTGCCCTCCCTTCACCCTCCTGCATGATCGGGGCCTGAACATATATATATATATATATATATATATATATATATATATATATATATATATATATATATATATATATATATATATATATATATATATATATATATATATATATATATATATATATATATATATATATATATATATATATATATATATATATATATGTAAATATATATATATATATATATATATATATATATATATATATATATATATATATATATATATATATATATATATATATATATATATATATATATATATGTGTGTATTATTATAATTATTTTTATACTTATACGCGGTCTCCCGCGTTTGCAAGGTATCGCAAGGAAACAGAGGAAAGAATGGACCAACACGCCCACATAAATACGTATATACATAAACGCCCACACGCGCACATATACATAACTTAACATTTCAACGTATACATACATATAGATACACAGACATATACATATATTCACATGTGCGAACTCATACTTGTTGCCCCAATCCATTCTCGTCGCCACCCCACCACACATGAAACGAAACACCCCTCCCCCACGCGCGCGCGAGGTAACACAAGGAAAAGACAAGAAAGGCCACATTTGTTCACATTCCATAGCTAGCTGCCATGTGTAATGCACCGAAACCATAGCTCTCTTTCCACATCCAGGCCCCACAAAACTTTCCATGGTTTACTCCAGACGCTTTACATGACCTGGTTCAATCCATTGTCAGCATCGTTCCAATTCACTCAATTCCTTGCACGCTTTTCACGCTCCTGTATGTTCAGGCCCGGTAGCTCAAAATCTTATTTACTCCATCCTTCCACCTCCAATTTGGTCTCCCACTTCTCGTTCCCTCCACCTATGACACATATATCCTCTTTGACAATCTTTCCTCATTCATTCTCTCCATGTGGCCAAACCATTTCAATATATCCTATACTGCTTTCTCAACCAAATTCTTTTAATTACCACACATCTCTCTTACCCTTTCATTACTTACTCGAGCATACCACTTCACACTACATATTGTCCTCAAACATTTCATTTCCAACACATCCACTTTCCTTCGCACGACCCTATCTATAGCTCTCGCCTCGCAACCATATAACATTGTTGGAATCACTATTCCTTCAAACATACACATTTTTGTTCTCCGAGATAACGTTCTCGCCTTCCAGACATTCTTCAACGCTCCCAATACCTTCGCCCCCTTCCCTACCCTGTGACTCTTTTTCGCTTCCATGGTTCCATCCGCTGTTAAATCCACACCCAGATATCTAAAACACTTCAATTCCTCCAGTTTTTCTAGTTTCAAACTTACCTCCCGATTAACTTCTCCCTCAACCCAACTGTACCTAATAACTTTGCTCTTATTCACATTTATTCTTAGCTTTCTTCTTTCACACACTTTACCAAGCTCAGTCACTAACTTTTGCAGTTTCTCACCCGAATCAGCCACCAGCGCTATATATTCAGTGAACAACAACTGACTCACTACCCAAGTACTTTCATCCACAACAGACTCGATACATGCCCCTCTCTCCAAATTCTTGCATTCACCTCCCTAACAACCCCATCCATAAACAAATTAAACAACCATGGAGAAATCACGCACCCCTACCGGAAACGGATATTTAGTGTAGACCAATTACTTTCCTCTCTTCCTACTCATAAACATGCCTTACATCCTTGAGAAAAACTTTTCTCTGCTTCAAACAACTTACTTTCCACACCATATACTCTTATACCTTCCAAAGAGCATCTCTATCAACTCTATCATATGCCTTCTCCAGATCCATAAATGCTACATACAAATCCATCTGTTTTTCTAAGTATTTCCTATATACATTCTTCAAAGTAAACACCTGATCCACATATCCTCTGCCACACTGAAACCACACTGCTCTTCCCCAATCTGATACTCTGTACGTGCCTTTACCCTCTCATTCAATACCCTCTCATATGATTTCCCAGGAATACTCAAGAAACGTATACCTCTGTAATTTGAACACTCACCTTTATCCCCTTTGCCTTTGAACAATGGTACTATGCATGCATTACACCAATCCTCAGGAACTTCACGAAGAACGGTACACCATTCAGTCAGCAACAAAATCACCATTTTTCAAATAGATTCCACTGCAATACCATCCAAACCCGCTGCCTTTCCGGCTTTCATCTTCCGCAGAACTTTCAATACCTCTTGTCTGTTTACCAAACCATTGTCCCTGACCCTCTCGCATCGCACACCACCTCGACCAAAACACCCTATATCTACCACTCTATCATCAAAAACATTCAGAAACCTTGAAAATAATCACTCCATCTCCTTCTCACTTCACCACTACTTGTTATTACCCCTCCATAAGCCCCCTTCACCGATGTTCCCATTTGTTCTCTTGTCTTACGCACATTATTTACCTCCTTCCAAAACTAATTGGAAAGGATCACAATTTTGCGCGTGATCAACATATTCATATGAGTCCACGGGGAAAATGAAACACGATAAGTTCACAAGTGCACTCGCGTGTAATAATCACATCATCAGGGGAGACACAAGAGAGAAATATAACAGTCAGTTGATATACATCGAAGAGACGAAGCTAGGATGCCATTTGGTAAACAAGCGATTGTCCAAGACATACAACGAGCGTTCATAAACTTATCATTTTACAAATTTTATCAACAATAAAGTTATCTAATTTGTATACACCATTAGTAATATTAAGATTATAATTCTTTGTATATTTAATGATAAGAGTTTCAATCATATTTCTCGTAGTGACAGAGTTAGAGTTGATAATTGAGATGGCATTACTCCAGTCAATAGAATGATCATAGTTTTCAACGTGATCAAGCAAGGCATTTGACACTTGTCCTGTTTTTATGCTATACTTATATTGATTAAGTCTAACAGAAAGATCCATACCAGTCTGCCAAACTTAAAATTGATCAAAATTTCCACATGGCACTTTATAGATGCATCCAAGACAATTTTCTGGTGAATTCCTGATTAAGATATTCTTTATAGTATTACTGTTGCTGAAGGCAACATTTACATTAAACGATTTAAGCAACAAAGAAAGTAAAAAAAGATTATTATCAAAAGGGAGAACTAAAAGATTCTTGGTGTCAATGAGAGGTTTGGGCTCAACTCTATAAAATGATTTCTTTGCTAACTTAAGGGATCTATCAATGAAAGATCTAGGGTACTTTCACTTAGATGCAATAGAATAAAATTTCTCAAACTCATCATCAATAAACTCTGGATTGCAAATACGTATTGCCCTAAGGAACATAGATTAAAATGATGATAATTAAATCTCTCACGTTAGGATGAGTAATAATGGATATATGAGCATATATTGCTAGGTTTTCTGTAAATGCTAAACTTAAACTTGTTTCCTTGTCTATGGATCATACAATCTAAAAATGGTAACATACCATTATTTTCATTTTCTTCAATAAATTTAATGCAAGGTACTAAATTGGTAAGGCGAGAAATATCTTTAAATTTTCAATTATTAGCAACAAATATATCCTCGACATGTATCGAATGACATATTTCTCTCTTGTGTCTCTCTTGATAATTTGATTATTAAACGAAAGCGCACTTGGGAACTTACCGTATTTCATTTTCCCCGTGGACTCATAGGAATATGCTGATCACGCGCAAAATTGTTATCCTTTGTATATATATATATATATATACATATATATATATATATATATATATATATATATATATATATATATTTTTTTTTTTTATATACCTCGTCGCTGTCTCCCGCGGTTGCGAGGTAGCGCAAGGAAACAGACGAAAGAAATGGCCCAACCCCCTCCATACACATGTACATACACACGTCCACACACGCAAATATACATACCTACACAGCTTTCCATGGTTTACCCCGGACGCTTCACATGCCTTGATTCAATCGACCGACAGCGCGTCAACCCCTGTATACCACATCGCTCCAATTCACTCTATTCCTTGCCCTCCTTTCACCCTCCTGCATGTTCAGGCCCCGATCACAAAAAATCCTTTTCACTCCATCTCTCCACCTCCAATTTGGTCTCCCTCTTCTCCTCGTTCCCTCCACCTCCGACACATATATGCTCTTGGTCAATCTTTCCTCACTCATTCTCTCCATGTGCCCAAACCATTTCAAAACACCCTCTTCTGCTCTCTCAACCACGCTCTTTTTATTTCCACACATCTCTCTTACCCTTACGTTACTTACTCGATCAAACCACCTCACACCACACATTGTCCTCAAACATCTCATTTCCAGCACATCCATCCTCCTGCGCACAACTCTATCCATAGCCCACGCCTCGCAACCATACAACATTGTTGGAACCACTATTCCTTCAAACATACCCATTTTTGCTTTCCGAGATAATGTTCTCGACTTCCACACATTTTTCAAGGCTCCCAAAATTTTCGCCCCCTCCCCCATCCTATGATCCACTTCCGCTTCCATGGTTCCATCCGCTGACAGATCCACTCCCAGATATCTAAAACACTTCACTTCCTCCAGTTTTTCTCCATTCAAACTCACCTCCCAATTGACTTGACCCTCAACCCTACTGTACCTAATAACCTTGCTCTTATTCACATTTACTCTTAACTTTCTTCTTCCACACACTTTACCAAACTCCGTCACCAGCTTCTGCAGTTTCTCACATGAATCCGCCACCAGCGCTGTATCATCAGCGAACAACAACTGACTCACTTCCCAAGCTCTCTCATCCCCAACAGACTTCATACTTGCCCCTCTCTCCAAGACTCTTGCATTTACCTCCCTAACAACCCCATCCATAAACAAATTAAACAACCATGGAGACATCACACACCCCTGCCGCAAACCTACATTCACTGAGAACCAATCACTTTCCTCTCTTCCTACACGTACACATGCCTTACATCCTCGATAAAAACTTTTCACTGCTTCTAACAACTTTCCTCCCACACCATATATTCTTAATACCTTCCACAGAGCATCTCTATCAACTCTATCATATGCCTTCTCCAGATCCATAAATGCTACATACAAATCCATTTGCTTTTCTAAGTATTTCTCACATACATTCTTCAAAGCAGACACCTGATCCACACATCCTCTACCACTTCTGAAACCACACTGCTCTTCCCCAATCTGATGCTCTGTACATGCCTTCACCCTCTCAATCAATACCCTCCCATATAATTTACCAGGAATACTCAACAAACTTATACCTCTGTAATTTGAGCACACACTCTTATCCCCTTTGCCATTGTACAATGGCACTATGCACGCATTCCGCCAATCTTCAGGCACCTCACCATGAGTCATACATACATTAAATAACCTTACCAACCAGTCAACAATACAGTCACCCCCTTTTTTAATAAATTCCACTGCAATACCATCCAAACCTGCTGCCTTGCCGGCTTTCATCTTCCGCAAAGCTTTTACTACCTCTTCTCTGTTTACCAAATCATTTTCCCTAACCCTCTCACTTTGCACACCACCTCGACCCAAACACCCTATATCTGCCACTCTGTCATCAGACACATTTAACAAACCTTCAAAATACTCATTCCATCTCCTTCTCACATCACCACTACTTGTTATCACCTCCCCATTTACGCTCTTCACTGAAGTTCCCATTTGCTCCCTTGTCTTACGCACCCTATTTACCTCCTTCCAGAACATCTTTTTATTCTCCCTAAAATTTACTGATAGACTCTCACCCCAACTCTCATTTGCCCTTTTTTTCACCTCTTGCACCTTTCTCTTGACCTCCTGTCTCTTTCTTTTATACTTCTCCCACTCAATTGCATTTTTTCCCTGCAAAAATCGTCCAAATGCCTCTCTCTTCTCTTTCACTAATACTCTTACTTCTTCATCCCACCACTCACTACCCTTTCTAAACAGCCCACCTCCCACTCTTCTCATGCCACAAGCATCTTTTGCGCAATCCATCACTGATTCCCTAGATACATCCCATTCCTCCCCCACTCCCCTTACTTCCATTGTTCTCACCTTTTTCCATTCTGTACACAGTCTCTCCTGATACTTCCTCACACAGGTCTCCTTCCCAAGCTCACTTACTCTCACCACCTTCTTCACCCCAACATTCACTCTTCTTTTCTGAAAACCCATACTAATCTTCACCTTAGCCTCCACAAGATAATGATCAGACATCCCTCCAGTTGCACCTCTCAGCACATTGACATCCAAAAGTCTCTCTTTCGCACGCCTGTCAATTAACACGTAATCCAATAACGCTCTCTGGCCATCTCTCCTACTTACATAAGTATACTTATGTATATCTCGCTTTTTAAACCAGGTATTCCCAATAATCAGTCCTTTTTCAGCACATAAATCTACAAGCTCCTCACCATTTCCATTTACAACACTGAACACCCCATGTATACCAATTATTCCCTCAACTGCCACATTACTCACCTTTGCATTCAAATCACCCATCACTATAACCCGGTCTCGTGCATCAAAACCGCTAACACACTCATTTAGCTGCTCCCAAAACACTTGCCTCTCATGATCTTTCTTCTCATGCCCAGGTGCATATGCACCAATAATCACCCACCTCTCTCCATCAACTTTCAATTTTACCCATATTAATCGAGAATTTACTTTCTTACATTCTATCACATACTCCCACAACTCCTGTTTCAGGAGTATTGCTACTCCTTCCCTTGCTCTTGTCCTCTCACTAACCCCTGACCACTCCCCAGACATTTCCAAACCACTCTTCCCCTTTACCCTTGAGCTTCGTTTCACTCAGAGCCAAAACATCCAGGTTCCTTTCCTCAACCATACTACCTATCTCTCCTTTTTTCACATCTTGGTTACATCCACACACATTTAGGCACCCCACTCTGAGCCTTCGAGGAGGATGAGCACTCCCCGCGTGACTCCTTCTTCTGTTTCCCATTTTAGAAAGTTAATACAAGGAGGGGAGGATTTCCGGCCCCCCGCTCCCGTCCCCACTAGTCGCTTTCTACGACACGCGAGGAATACGTGGAAAGTATTCTTTCACCCCTGTCCCCAGGGATAATATACATATATATACACACACACACACACACACACACATACACACACATACGCACATACACACAAACACACACATACATATATATACATATGAAAAATGTAAGAAACAATTTAGAAAACAAACTTTTAGCTTGAAATGAATGAAAAAATGAACGTCACATAATGGTTCAACCTCTAGCTATGGAAAAGGAAATGTACAATTTATTCACATAAACGTCAATAGCAGTTCTCATCAATTTCACCACTGAATCAATAAGCTTCAATGTCTAAGCTACATTTTTCTCCAACTTCACTATTTTCTTGTCAAAACACCATGCATGAAAACTATCACTCCAGTAACACAACTATATATATATATATATATATATATATATATATATATATATATATATATATATATATATATATATATATATATATATATATATATATATATATATATATATATATATATATTTTTTTTTTTTTTTTTTTTTTTTTGCTTTGTCGCTGTCTCCCGCGTTTGCGAGGTAGCTCAAGGAAACAGACGAAAGAAATGGCCCAACACACCCCCATACACAAGCCTTGATTCAATCCACTGACAGCACGTCAACCCCGGTATACCACATCGCTCCAATTCACTCTATTCTTTGCCCTCCTTTCACCCTCCTGCATGTTCAGGCCCCGATCACACAAAATCTTTTTCACTCCATCTTTCCACCTCCAATTTGGTCTCCCTCTTCTCCTCGTTCCCTCCACCTCCGACACATATATCCTCTTGGTCAATCTTTCCTCACTCATTCTCTCCATGTGACCAAACCATTTCAAAACACGCTCTTCTGCTCTCTCAACCACGCGCTTTTTATTTCCACACATCTCTCTTACCCTTACGTTACTTACTCGATCAAACCACCTCACATCACACATTGTCCTCAAACATCTCATTTCCAGCACATCCATCCTCCTACGCACAACTCTATCCATAGTCCACGCCTCGCAACCATACAACATTGTTGGAACCACTATTCCTTCAAACATACCCATTTTTGCTTTCCGAGATAATGTTCTCGACTTCCACACATTCTTCAAGGCTCCCAGAATTTTCGCCCCCTCCCCCACCCTATGATCCACTTCCGCTTCCATGGTTCCATCCGCTTCCAGATCCACTCCCAGATATCTAAAACACATCACTTCCTCCAGTTTTTCTCCATTCAAACTCACCTCCCAATTGAATTGACCCTCAAACCTACTGTACCTAATAACCTTGCTCTTATTCACATTTACACTTAACTTTCTTCTTTCACACACTTTACCAAACTCAGTCACCAGCTTCTGCAGTTTCTCACATGAATCAGCCACCAGCGCTGTATCATCAGCGAACAACAACTGACTCACTTCCCAAGCTCTCTCATCCCCAACTGACTTCATACTTGCCACTCTTTCGAAAACTCTTCCATTCACCTCCCTAACAACCCCATCCATAAACAAATTAAACAACCATAGAGACATCACACACCCCTGCCGCAAACCTACATTCACTGAGAACCAATCACTTTTCTCTCTTCTTACACGTACACATGCCTAACATCCTCGATAAAAACTTTTCACTGGTTCTAACAACTTGCCTCCCACACCATATATTCTTAATACCTTCCACAGAGCATCTCTATCAACTTTATCATATGCCTTCTCCAGATCCATAAATGCTACACACAAATCCAATTGCTTTTCTAAGTATTTCTCTAATACATTCTTCAAAGCAAACACCTGATCCACACATCCTCTACCACTTCTGAAACCACACTGCTCTTCCCCAATCTGATGCTCTGTACATATATATATATATATATATATATATATATATATATATATATATATATATATATATATATATATATATATATATATATATTTATATATATATATATATATATACATATATTTTTTTTTCTTTCTTTTTTTTTTTTTGCTTTGTTGCTGTCTCCCGCGTTTGCGAGGTAGCGCAAGAAAACAGACGAAAGAAATGGCCCAACCCAACCCCATACACATGTATATACATACGTCCACACACGCAAATATACATACCTACACAGCTTTCAATGGTTTACCCCAGACGCTTCACATGCCCTGATTCAATCCACTGACAGCACGTCAACCCCGGTATACCACATCGATCCAATTCACTCTATTCCTTGCCCTATTTTCACCCTGCTGCATGTTCAGGCCCCGATCACACAAAATCTTTTTCACTCCATCTTTCCACCTCCAATTTGGTCTCCCACTTCTCCTCGTTCCCTCCACCTCCGACACATATATCCTCTTGGTCAATCTTTCCTCGCTCATTCTCTCCATGTGCCCAAACCATTTCAAAACACCCTCTTCTACTCTCTCAACCACGCTCTTTTTATTTCCACACATCTCTCTTACCCCTACGCTACTTACTCGATCAAACCACCTCACACCACACATTGTCCTCAAACATCTCATTTCCAGCACATCCATCCTCCTGCGCACAACTCTATCCATAGCCCACGCCTCGCAACCATTCAACATTGTTGGAACCACTATTCCTTCAAACATACCCATTTTTGCTTTCCGAGATGATGTTCTCGACTTCCACACATTCTTCAAGGCTCACAGGATTTTCGCCCCCTCCCCCACCATATGATCCACTTCCGCTTCCATGGTTCCATCTGCTGCCAGATCCACTCCCAGATGTCTAAAACACTTTACTTCCTCCAGTTTTTCTCCATTCAAACTTACCTCCCAGTTGACTTGGCCCTCAACCCTACTGTACCTAATAACCTTGCTCTTATTCACATTTACACTTAACTTTCTTCTTTCACACACTTTACCAAACTCAGTCACCAGCTTCTGCAGTTTCTCACATGAATCAGCCACCAGCGCTGTATCATCAGCGAACAACAACTGACTCACTTCCCAAGCTCTCTCATCCCGAACTGACTTCATACTTGCCACTCTTTCGAAAACTCTTCCATTCACCTCCCTAACAACCCCATCCATAAACAAATTAAACAACCATAGAGACATCACACACCCCTGCCGCAAACCTACATTCACTGAGAACCAATCACTTTTCTCTCTTCCTACACGTACACATTCCTTACATCCACGATAAAAACTTTTCACTGCTTCTAAGAACATGCCTCCCACACCATACATTCTTAATACCTTCCACAGAGCATCTCTATCAACTCTATCATATGCCTTCTCTAGATCCATAAATGCTACATACAAATCCATTTGCTTTTCTAAGTATTTCTCACATACATTCTTCAAAGCAAACACCTGATCCACACATCCTCTACCACTTCTGAAACCACATTGCTCTTCCCGAATCTGATGCTCTATACATGCCTTCACCCTCTCAATCAATACTCTCCCATATAGTTTACCAGGAATACTCAACAACCTTATACCTCTGTAAATTGAGCACTCACTTTTACCCCTTTTGCCTTTGTACAATGGCACTATGCACGCATTCCGCCAATCCTAAGGAACCTCACATTAGTCATACATACATTGAATAACCTTACCAACCAGTCAATAATACAGTCACCCCCTTTTTTTAATAAATTCCACTGCAATGCCATCCAAACCTGCTGCCTTGCCGGCTTTCATCTTCCGCAAAGCTTTTACTACCTCTTCTCTGTTTACCATATCATTTTCCCTAACCCTCTCACTTTGCACACCACCTCGACCAAAACACCCTATATCTGCCACTCTATCATCAAACACATTCAACAAACCTTCAAAATACTCACTACATCTCCTTCTCACATCACCACTACTTGTTATCACCTCCCCATTTGCGCCCTTCACTGAAGTTCCCATTTACTCCCATGTCTTACGCACTTTATTTGCAACCTTCCAAAACATCTTTTTATTCTCCCTAAAATTTAATGATACTCTCTCACTCCAACTCTCATTTGCCCTCTTTTTCACCTCTTGCACTTTTCTCTTGACCTCCTGTCTCTTTCATTTATACATCTCCCACTCAATTGCATTTTTTTCCTGCAAAAATCGTCCAAATGCCTCTCTCTTCTCTTTCACTAATAATCTTACTTCTTCATCCCTCCACTCACTACCCTTTCTAATCAGCCCACCTCCCACTCTTTTCATGCCACAAGCATCTTTTGCGCAATCCATCACTGATTCCCTAAATACATCCCATTCCTCCTCCGCTCCCCTTATTTCCATTGTTCTCACCTTTTTCCATTCTGTACTCAATCACTCCTGGTACTTCCTCACACAAGTCTCCCTCCCAAGCTCACTCTCTCCACCCTCTTCACCCCAACATTCACTCTTCATTTCTGAAAACCCATACAAATCTTCAACTTAGCCTCCACAAGATTATCAGACATCCCTCCAGTTGCACCTCTCAGCATATTAACATCCAAAAGTCTCTCTTTCGCGCGCCTGTCAATTAACACGTAATCCAATAACGCTCTCTGGCCATCTCTCCTACTTACATACGTATACTTATGTATATCTCGCTTTTTATACCAGGTATTGCCAATCACCAGACCTTTTTCAGCACATAAATCTACAAGCTCTTCACCATTTCCATTTACAACACTGAACACCCATGTATACCAATTATTCCCTCAACTGCCACATTACTCACCTTTGCATTCAAATCACCCATTACTATAACCCGGTCTCGTGCATCAAAACCACTAACACACTCATTCAGCTGCTCCAAAAACACTTGCATCTGATGATCTTTCTTCTCATGCCCAGGTGCATATACACCAATAATCACCCATCAAGCTAGAAGTTTCAGTTTTCTAAATTATTTCTTACATTTTTTCATATGTATATATATGTATATGTGTGTGTGTGTGTGTATGTGCTTATTTGTGTGTATGTATATATATATGTATATATATATATATATATATATATATATATATATATATATATATATATATATATATATAAATATATATATATATATATATATATATATATATATATATATATATATATATATATATATATATATATATATATATATATATATATATATATATATATATATATATATATTATCCCTGGGGATAGGGGTGAAAGAATACTTCCCACGAATTCCTCGCGTGTCGTAGAAGGCGACTAGAGGGGACGGGAGCGGGGGGCCAGAAATCCTCCCCTCCTTGTACTTTTTTAACTTTCTAAAATGGGAACCAGAAGAATGAGTCACGCGGGGAGTGCTTATCCTCCTCTAAGGCTCAGACTAGGGTGTCTAAATGTCTGTGGATGTAACCAAGATGTGAAAAAAGGAGAGATAGGTAGTATGTTTGAGGAAAGGAACCTGAATGTTTTGCCTCTGAGTGAAACGAAGCTCAAGGGTAAAGGGGAAGAGTGGTTTGGGAATGTATTGGGAGTAAAGTCAGGGGATATTGAGAGGACAAGAGCAAGTGAAGGAGTAGCAATACTCCTGAAACAGTAGTTGTGGGAGTATGTGATATAATGTAAGAAAGTAAATTCTCGATTAATATGGGTAAAACTGAAAGTTGATACATATATATATATATATATATATATATATATATATATATATATATATATATATATATATATATATATATATATATATATATATATATATATATATATATATATATATATATATATATATAATTTTTTTTTTTTTTTTTTTTCTTTTTTTTGCTATGTCGTTGTCTACCGAGTTTGCGAGGTAGCGCAAGGAAACACACGAAAGAAATGGCCCAACCCACCCCCATACACTTGTATATACATACACGTCCACACACGCAAATATACACACCCATATATCGCAATGTACACATATATATACACACAGAGACACATATTTATATACACATGCGCACAATTCACACTGTCTGCCTTTATTCATTTTCATCGCCACCTCGCCACACACGGACTAACATCCCCCTCCCTCCCCATGTGTGCGAGGTAGCGCTAGGAATAGACAACAAAGGTCCCATTCGATCACATTCAGTCTATAGCTGTCATGCAATAATGCAAGAAACCACAGCTCCCTTTCCACATCCAGGCCCCACAGAACTTTCCATGGTTTACCCCAGACGCTTCACATGCCCTGATTCAATCCATTGACAGCATTTCGACCCCGGTATACCACAGAGATCCAATTCACTCTATTCCTTGCCCGCCTTTCACCCTCCTGCATGTTCAGGCCCCGTTCACTCAAAATCTTTTTCACTCCATCTTTCCACCTACAATTTGGTCTCCCACCTCTCCTCGTTCCCTCCACCTCTGACACATATATCCTCTTGGTCAATCTTTCCTCACTAATTCTCTTCATGTGCCTAAAACATTTCAAAACACCCTCTTCTGCTCTCTCAACCATGCTCTTTTTATTTCCACACATCTCCCTTGCCTTTACATTACTTACTCAATCAAACCACCTAACACCACATACTGTCCTCAAACATCTCATGTCCAGCACATCCACCCTCCTGCGCACAACACTATCCATAGCCCACGCCTCGCAACCATAGAACATTGGTGGAACCACTATTCCTTCAAACATACCCATATTTGCTTTCGGAGATAATTTTCTCGACTTCCACACATTCTTCAAGGCTCCCAGGATTTTCGCCCCCTCCCCCACCCTATGATTCACTTCCGCTTCCATGGTTCTATCCGCTGCCAGATCCACTCCCAGATATCTAAAACACTTTACTTCCTTAAGCTTTCTCCATTCAAACTTTCCTCCCAATTGACTTGACCCTCAACACTACTGTACCTAATAACCTTACTCTTATTCACGTTTACTCTTAAATTTCTTCTTTCACACACTTTACCATACTCAGTCACCAGCTTCTGCAGTTTCTCACATGAATCAGCCACCAGCGCTGTATCATCAGCGAAGAACAACTGACTCACTTCCCAAGATCTCTCATCCACAACAGACTTCATGTCTGCCCCTCTTTCCAAAACTCTTCCATTCACCTCCCTAACAATCCCATCCATAAACAAATTAAACAACCATGGAGACATCACACACCCCTGCCGCAAACCTACATGCACTGAGAACCAATCACTTCCCTCTCTTCGTACACGTACACATGCCTTACATCCTCGATAAGCACTTTTCACTGCTTCTAACAACTTGCCTCCCACACCATATATTCTTAGTACCTTCCACTGAGCATCTCTATCAACTCGTTCATATGCCTTCTCCAGATCCAAAAATGCTACATACAAATCCATTTGCTTTTCTAAGTATTTTTCACATGCATTCTTCAAAGCAAACACCTGATCCACACATCCTCTACCACTTCTGAAACCACACTGCTTTCCCCAATCTGATGCTCTGTACATGCCTTCACCCTCTCAATCAATACCCTCCATATATTTTCCAGGAATACTCAAAAAAACTTATACCTCTGTAATTTGAGCATTCACTCTTATCCCCTTTGCATTTGTACAACGGCACTATGCACGCATTCCGACAATCCTCAGGCATCTCACCATGAATCATACATATATTAAATAACCTTACTAACCAGTCAACAATACAGTCACCCCCTTTCTTAATAAATTCCACTGCAATACCATCCATACCTGCTGCCTTGCCGGCTTTCATCTTCCGCAAAGCTTTTACTACCTCTCCTGTGTTTACCAAATCATTTTCCCCAACCCTCTCACTTTGCATACCATCTCGACAAAAACACCCTATATCTGCTACTCTATCATCAAATACATTCAACAAACCTTCAAAATCCTTCTCACATCACCACTACTTGTTATCACCTCCCCATTAGCCCCCTTCACTGAAGTTCCCATTTGCTCCCATTTACCCCATTTGCTCCCATTTGTTCCCATTTACCTCCCTCCAGAACATCTTTTTATTCTCCCTAAAATTGAATGGTACTCTCTCACCCTAACTTTCATTTGCCCTCTTTTTCACCTCTTGCACCTTTCTCTTGACCTCCTGTCTCTTTTATACATCTCCCACTCATTTGCATATATATATGCAGATCGCATTCTTATATATATATATATATATATATATATATATATATATATATATATATATATATATATATATATATATATATATATATATATATATATATATATTTTTTTTTTTTTTTTTTTTTCTTTTTTTTTTATACTTTGTCGCTGTCTCCCGCGTTTGCGAGGTAGCGCAAGGAAACAGACGAAAGAAATGGCCCAACCCCCCCCCCCCCCATACACATGTACATACACACGTCCACACACGCAAATATACATACCTACACAGCTTTCCATGGTTTACCCCAGACGCTTCACATGCCTTGATTCAATCCACTGACAGCACGTCAACCCCTGTATACCACATGACTCCAATTCACTCTATTCCTTGCCCTCCTTTCACCCTCCTGCATGTTCAGGCCCCGATCACACAAAATCTTTTTCACTCCATCTTTCCACCTCCAATTTGGTCTCCCTCTTCTCCTCGTTCCCTCCACCTCCGACACATATATCCTCTTGGTCAATCTCTCCTCACTCATTCTCTCCATGTGCCCAAACCATTTCAAAACACCCTCTTCTGCTCTCTCAACCACGCTCTTTTTATTTCCACACATCTCTCTTACCCTTACGTTACTTACTCGATCAAACCACCTCACACCACACATTGTCCTCAAACATCTCATTTCCAGCACATCCATCCTCCTGCGCACATCTCTATCCATAGCCCACGCCTCGCAACCATACAACATTGTTGGAACCACTATTCCCTCAAACATACCCATTTTTGCTTTCCGAGATAATGTTCTCGACTTCCACACATTTTTCAAGGCTCCCAAAATTTTCGCCCCCTCCCCCACCCTATGATCCACTTCCGCTTCCATGGTTCCATCCGCTGACAGATCCACTCCCAGATATCTAAAACACTTCACTTCCTCCAGTTTTTCTCCATTCAAACTCACCTCCCAATTGACTTGACCCTCACCCCTACTGTACCTAATAACCTTGCTCTTATTCACATTTACTCTCAACTTTCTTCTTCCACACACTTTACCAAACTCAGTCACCAGCTTCTGCAGTTTCTCACATGAATCAGCCACCAGCGCTGTATCATCAGCGAACAACAACTGACTCACTTCCCAAGCTCTCTCATCCCCAACAGACTTCATACTTGCCCCTCTTTCCAGGACTCTTGCATTTACCTCCCTTACAACCCCATCCATAAACAAATTAAACAACCATGGAGACATCACACACCCCTGCCGCAAACCTACATTCACTGAGAACCAATCACTTTCCTCTCTTCCTACACGTACACATGCCTTACATCCTCGATAAAAACTTTTCACTGCTTCTAACAACTTGCCTCCAACACCATATATTCTTAATACCTTCCATATATATATATATATATATATATATATATATATATATATATATATATATATATATATATATATATATATATATATATAATATTCTTAATACCTTCCATATATATATATATATATATATATATATATATATATATATATATATATATATATATATATATATATATATATATATATATATATATATATATATATATATAATTCCTGGGGATAGGGGACAAAGAATACTTCCCACGTATTCCCTGCGTGTCGTAGAAGGCGACTAAAAGGGGAGAGAACGGGGGGCTGGAAATCCTCCCCTCTCGTTTTTTTTTTAATTTTACAAAAGAAGGAACAGAGAAGAGGGCTAGATGAGGATATTCCCTCAAAGGCCCAGTCCTCTGTTGTTAACGCTACCTCGCTAATGCGGGAAATGGCGAATAGTTGGAAAGAAAGATATATATATATATATATATATATATATATATATATATATATATATATATATATATATATATATATATATATATATATTCTTTTTTTTTTTCATACGATTCGCCATTTCCCGCATTTGCGAGGTAGCATTAAGAACAGAGGACTGGGCCTTAGAGGGAAAATCCTCACCTGGCCCCCTTCTCTGTTCCTTCTTTTGGAAAATTAAAAAAAAACGAGAGGGGAGGATTTCCAGCCACCCGCTCCCTCCCCTTTTAGTCGCCTTCTACGACACGCAGGGAATACGTGGGAAGTATTCTTTCTCCCTATCCCCAGGGATATATATATATATATATATATATATATATATATATATATATATATATATATATATATATATATATATATATATATATATATATATATATATATATATGGATTGGTGGAATGCTTGCATAGTGCCATTGTACAAAGGCAAATAGGATAAAATTGAGTGCTCAAATTTCAGAGGAGTAGGTTTGTTGATTATTCCCTCGAAATTATATGGGAGGATATTGATTGAGAGGGTGAAGGCAAGTACAAAGCATAACACTGAGGAAGAGTAGTGTTGTTTCAGAAGTGGTAGAGAATTTGTGGATCAGGTGTTTGCTTTGAAGAATGTATGTGAGAACTACTTAGAAAACTAAATGGATTTGTATGTAGCATTTATGTATCTAGAGAAGGCATATGATAGAGTTGATAGAGATGCTCTGTGGAAGGCATTAAGAATATATAGTTTGGGAGGCAAGTTGTTAGAAGCAGTGAAAAGTTTTTATCTAGGATGCAAGGCATTTGTACGTGTTGGAAGAAATGAAAGTGATTGGTTCTCAGTGAATGTAGGTTTACGGCAGGGATGCGTGATGTCTCCATGGTTGTTTAATTAGTTTATGGATGAGGTTGGTAGGGAGGTGAATGCAAGAGTTTTGGAAAGAGCGGCAAGTATGTAGCCTGTTGTGGATGAGAGAGCTTGTGAAGTGAATCAGTTGTTGTTCAATGATGATACAGCGCTGGTGGCTCATTCATGTGAGAAACTGCAGAAGCTGGTGACTGAGTTTGGTAGTGTTTGAAAGAAGAGAGTTAAGAGGAAATGAGAATAAGAGGAAGGCTATTAGGTGGCAGGTAAGTTTGAATGGAGAAAAACTGGAGGAAGTAAAGTGTTTTAGATATCTGGGTGTGGATTTGGCAGCGGATGGAACTATGGAAGAGGAAGTGTATAATCGGGTGGGGGGAGGGTTTAAAATTCTGGAAGCCTTGAAGAATGTGTGGAAGCCCAGAACATTATCCCTGAGAGCAAAAATGGGTACGTTTGAAGGAATAGTGGTTCCAACAATGTTGTATGGCTGCGAGGCGTTGGCTATGGATTGAGTTGTGCGCAGGAGGGTGGATGTGCTGGAAATGAGATGTTTGAGGACAATATGTGGTGTGAGATGGTTTGATCGAGTAATTGATGTAAGGGTAAGAGAGATATGTGGAAATAAAAAGAGTGTGGTTGAGAGAGCAGAAGAGGGTGTTTTGAAATGGTTTGGTCACATTGAGAGAATGAGTGAGGAAAGATTGACCAAGAGGATATATGTCTCTGAGGTGGAGAGAACGAGAAGTGGGAGACCAAATTGGAGGTGGAAAGATGGAGTGAAAAAGATTCTGAGTAATCGGTACCTGAACATGCAGGAGGGTGAAAGGCGTGGAAGGAAAAGAGTAAATTGGAACGATTTGGTATACCGGGGTCGACGTGCTGTCAATGGATTGAAGCAGGGCATGTAAAGCGTCTGGGGTAAACCATGGAATGTTCTGTGCGGCCTGGATGTATATATATATATATATATATATATATATATATATATATATATATATATATATATATATATATATATATATATATATATATATATATATATATATATATATATATATATATATATATATATATATATATATACATATATATAAGTAAACCAAACCATTTCAAAACACCCTCTTCTGCTCTCTCAACCACGCTCTTTTTATTTCCACACATCTCTCTTACCCTTACGTTACTTACTCGATCAAACCACCTCACACCACACATTGTCCTCAAACATCTCATTTCCAGCACATAAATCCTCCTGCGCACAACTCTATCCATAGTCCACGCCTCGCAACCATACAACATTGTTGGAACCACTATTCCTTCAAACATACCCATTTTTGCTTTCCGAGATAATGTTCTCGACTTCCACACATTCTTCAAGGCTCCCAGAATTTTCGCCCCCTCCCCCACCCTATGATCCACTTCCGCTTCCATGGTTCCATCCGCTGCCAGATCCACTCCCAGATATCTAAAACACTTCACTTCCTCCAGTTTCTCTCCATTCAAACTCACCTCCCAATTGAATTGACCCTCAACCCTACTGTACCTAATAACCTTGCTCTTATTCACATTTACTCTTAACTTTCTTCTTTCACACACTTTACCAAACTCAGTCACCAGCTTCTGCAGTTTCTCACATGAATCAGCCACCAGCGCTGTATCATCAGCGAACAACAACTGACTCACTTCCCAAGCTCTCTCATCCCCAACAGACTTCATACTTGCCCCTCTTTCCAAAACTCTTGCATTCACCTCCCTAACAACCCCATCCATAAACAAATTAAACAACCATGGAGACATCACACACCCCTGCCGCAAACCTACATTCACTGAGAACCAATCACTTTCCTCTCTTCCCACACGTACACATGCCTTACATCCTCGATAAAAACTTTTCACTGCTTCTAACAACTTGCCTCCCACACCATATATTCTTAATACCTTCCACAGAGCATCTCTATCAACTCTATCATATGCCTTCTCCAGATCCATAAATGCTACATACAAATCCATTTGCTTTTCTAAGTATTTCTCACATACATTCTTCAAAGCAAACACCTGATCCACTCATCCTCTACCAATTCTGAAACCACACTCCTCTTCCCCAATCTGATGCTCTGTACATGCCTTCACCCTCTCAATCAATACCCTCCCATATAATTTGCCAGGAATACTCAACAGACTTATACCTCTGTAATTTGAGCACTCACTCTTATCCCCTTTGCCTTTGTACAATGGCATTATGCACGCATTCCGCCAATCCTCAGGCATCTCACCATGAGTCATACATGCATTAAATAACCTTACCAACCAGTCAACAATACAGTCATCCCCTTTTTTAATAAATTCCACTGCAATACCATCCAAACCTGCTGCCTTGCTGGCTTTCATCTTCTGCAAAGCTTTTACTACCTCTTCTCTGTTTACCAACTCATTTTCCCTAACCCTCGCACTTTGCACACCACCTCGACCAAAACACCCTATATCTGCCACTCTATCATCAAACACATTCAACAAACCTTCAAAATACTCACTCCATCTCCTTCTCACATCACCACTACTTGTTATCACCTCCCCATTTGCGCCCTTCACTGAAGTTCCCATTTGCTCCCTTGTCTTACGCACTTTATTTACCTCCTTCCAGAACATATATATATATATATATATATATATATATATATATATATATATATATATATATATATAATATATATATATATATTTATGTTAGGAGAGTGATGGAGGAATGTGATATTTTTAGGTAAGCATTGATGTCTCGCGCAGAAGATGCTTGTGGCGTGAGAAGCTTGGGAGGTAGGCAGATTAGAAAGGGTAGTGAGTGGTGGAATGAAGAAGTAAGATTGTTGGTGAAAGAGAAGAGAGAGGCATTTTGAGGATTTTTCAGGGAAATAATGCAAATGATTGGGAGATGTATTAAAGAAAGAGCCAGGAGTTCAAGAGAAAGTTACCTGAAGTGAAAGGCAGGGCAAATGAGGGTTGGGGTGAGAGAGTATCATTAAATTTTAGGGAAAGCAAAAAGATGTTTTGAAAGGAAGTAAATAAAGTGCGCAAGAAAAGGTAACAAATGGGAACTTCAGAGAAGGGGGCTATTAGGGAGGTGATAACAAGAAGTGGAAATGTGAGAAGGAGATGGGGTGAGTAGTTTGAAGGTTTGTTGAATGTGTTTGATGATAGAGTGGCATATATAGGGTGTTTCGGTCGAGGTGGTGTGCCAAGTGAGAGAGTTAGGGAGAATGATTTGATAAACAGAGAAGAGGTATTAAAAGCTTTGCGGAAGATGAAAGACGGTAAGGCAGCGGGTTTGGATGGTATTGCAGTGGAATTTATTTAAAAATGGGGTGACTGTATTGTTGACTGGTTGGTAAGATTACTTAAAATTTTTATGAGTCATGGTGAGGTGCCTCAGGATTGGAGGAATGCTTGCATAGTGTCATTGTACAAAGGCAAAAGGGATGAAAGTGAGTGCTCAAATTACAGGGGAATAAATTTGTTGAGTATTCCTGGGAAATTATATGGGAGAGTATTGAATGATAGGGTAAAGACATGTACAGATCATCAGATTGGGGAAGAGCAGTGTGGTTTCAAAAGTTGTAAAGTATGTGTGGATTAGGTGTTTGCTTTGAAGAATGTATGTGAGAAATACTTAGAAAAGTAAATTGATTTGTATGTAGCATTTATGGATCTGGAGAAGGGATATGAATGAGTTGATAGAGATGCTCTGTGGAAGGTATTAAGAATATATGGTGTGGGAGGCAAGTTGTTAGAAGCAGTGAAAAGTTTTTATCGAGGATGCAAGGCATTTATTTGTACTCGTACGAAGATAGGAAAGTGATTGGTTCTCAGTGAATATAGGTTTACGGCAGGGGTGTGTGATGTCTCCTTGGCTGTTTAATTTGTTTATGGATGGGGCTTTAATGAGGTGAAAGCAAGAGTTTTGGAAAGAGGGGCAAGTATGCAGTATCTGTTGTGGATGAGAGACCTTGGGAAGTTCGTCAGTTGCTGTTCGCTGATGATACAGCGCTGGTGGATTATTCTTGTGAGAAGCTGCAAAAGCTGGTGACTGAGTTTGGTAAAGGATATGGAAGAAGAAAGCTGAGAGTAAATGTGAATAAGAGCAAGTTACAGTACGATTGAGGGAAAAGGCAATCAGGAGGTAATTTTGAATGGAGAAAAACTTGAGGAAATGAAGTGTTTTAGATATCTGGGAGTGGATTTGGCAGCGGATGGAACTATGGAAGCGGGAGTGAATCTTAGTTTGGGAAAGGGGGCGAAAGTTCTGGGAGCGGTGAAGAATGTGCGTAAGTCGAGAACACTATCTCGGAAAGAAAATATTGGTATGTTTGAAGGAATAGTAGTTCCGACAATGTTATGTGGTTCCTAGGCGAGGGCTATAGATAGACTTGTGCAGGGGAGGGTGGGCGTCCAGGAAATGAGATGTTTGAGGACAATATGCCGTGTGAGGTGGTTTGATGGAGTAAGTATCAATATGTTAAGAGATAGGCATGGTAATGAAAAAAGTGTGGTTGAGAGAGCAGAAGAGTGTGTTTCGAATGGTTTGGTCACATGGAGAGAATGAGTTAGAAAAGATTTCACCAAGAGGATATATGTGTCAAAGGTGGAGGGAGCGAGGAGAAGTGGGAGACCAGATTGGAGATGGAAAGATGGAGTGAAAAAGAGTTTGAGCGATCTGGGCCTAAACATGCAGGAAGGTGAAAGACGTGCAAGAAATAAAATGAATTGGAACGATGTGGTATACAGGGGTCGACGTGATGTCACTGGATTAAACCAGGACGTGTGAAGCGTCTAGGGTAAACCATGGAACGTTATGTGGGGCGTGGATGAGAAAAGGGAGCTGTGGTTTCGATGCATTATTACATTACAGCTAGAGACTGAATTTGAACGATTGTGGCTTTTCTTTTTTTTCCTAGAGCTGGGTGATGGGGGTTGTTATGTCAAGTGTGGCAAGGTGGCGATGGTAATGAATAAAGGCAGACTATGAATTATGTACATGTGTATATATGTATATGTCTGTGTCTGTATATATATGTATACGTTGAGATGTATAGGTATGTATATTTTTGCGTGTGTGGACGATCATGCATATGCATGTGTATATGGGTGGGTTGGGCCATTCTTTCACACATATGTATAAACAGACACGTTCACACACGCAAATATACATACCTGTACATCTTAACATATATACATTTATATATATATATATATATATATATATATATATATATATATATATATATATATATTTTTTTTTTTTTTTTTTTTTTTTTTTTTTTGCTGTCTCCCGCGTTTGCGAGGTAGCGCAAGGAAACAGACGAAAGAAATGGCCCAACCCACCCCCATACACATGTATATACATACGTCCACACACGCAAATATACATACCTACACAGCTTTCCATGGTTAACCCCAGACGCTTCACATGCCTTGATTCAATCCACTGACAGCACGTCAACCCCGGTATACCACATCGCTCCAATTCACTCTATTCCTTGCCCTCCTTTCACCCTCCTGCATGTTTTTTTGCTTTGTCGCTGTCTCCCGCGTTTGCGAGGTAGCGCAAGGAAACAGACGAAAGAAATGGCCCAACCCACCCCCATACACATGTATATACATACGTCCACACACGCAAATATACATACCTGCACAGCTTTCTATGGTTTACCCCAGACACTTAACATGCCCTGATTCAATCCACTGGCAGCACGTCAACCCCGGTATACCACATCGATCCAATTCACTCTATTCCTTGCCCTCCTTTCACTCTCCTGCATATTCAGGCCCCGATCACACAAAATCTTTCTCACTCAATCTTTCCACCTCCAATTTGGTCTCCCACTTCTCCTCGTTCCCTCCACCTCCGACACATATATCCTCTTGGTCAATCTTTCCTCACTCATTCTCTCCATGTGCCCAAACCATTTCAAAACACCCTCTTCTGCTCTCTCAACCACGATCTTTTTATTTCCACACATCTCTCTAACCCTTACGTTACTTATTCAATCAAACAACTTCACACCACACATTGTCCTCAAACATCCATTATCCAACACATCCATCCTCCTCCGCACAACTCTATCCATAGCCCACGCCTCTCAACCAAACAACATTGTTGGACCCACTGTTCCTTCAAATATACCCATTTTTGCTTTCCGGGATAATGTTCTCGACTTCAACACATTCTTCAAGGCTCCCAGAATTTTCGCCCCCTCCCCCACCCTATGATCCACTTCCGCTTCCATGGTTTCATCAGCTGCATGATCCACTCCCAGATATCTAAAACACTTTACTTCCTCCAGTTTTTCTCCATTCAAACTTACCTCCCAATTGACTTGACCCTCAACCGTACTGTACCTAATAACCTTGCTCTTATTCACATTTACTCTTAATTTTCTTCTTTCACACACTTTACCAAACTCAGTCACCAGCTTCTGCATTTTCTCACATGAATCAGCCACCAGCGCTGTATCATCAGCGAACAACAACTGACTCACTTCTCAAGCTCTCTCATCCCCAACAGACTTCATACTTGCCACTCTTTCCAAAACTCTTCCATTCACCTCCCTAACAACTCCATCCATAAACAAATTAAACAACCATGGAGACATCACACACCCCTGCCGCAAACCTACATTCACTGAGAACCAATCACTTTCCTCTCTTCCTACACGTACAACTGCCTTACATCCTCGATAAAAACTTTTCACTGCTTCTAACAACTTGCCTCCCACACCATATACTCTTAATACCTTCCACAGAGCACCTCTATCAACTCTATCATATGCCTTCTCCAGATCCATAAATGCTACATATAAATCCATTTGCTTTTCTAAGTACTTCTCACATACATTCTTCAAAGCAAACACCTGATCCACACATCCTCTACCACTTCTGAAACCACACTGCTCTTCCTCAGTCTGATGCTCTGTACAAGCCTTCACCCTCTCAATCAATACCCTCCCATATAATTTACCAGGAATACTCAACACACTTATACCTCTGTAATTTTAGCACTCACTCTTATCCCCTTTGCCTTTGTACGATGGCACTATTCCGCCAATCCTCAGGCACCTCACCATGAGTCATACATACATTAAATAACCTTACCAACAAATCAATAATACAGTCACCCACATTTTTTAATAAATTACACTGCAATACCATCCAAACCTGCTGCCTTGCCGGCTTTCATCTTCCGCAAAGCTTTTACTACCTCTTCTCTGTTTACCAAATCATTTTCCCTAACCCTCTCACTTTGCACACCACCTCGACCAAAACACCCTATATCTGGAACTCTATCATCAAACACATTCAACAAACCTTCAAAATACTCACTCCATCTCCTTCTCACATCACCACTACTTATTATCACCTCCCCATTTGCGCCCTTCAAAGAAGTTCCCATTTGCTCCCTTGTCTTACGCACTTTATTTACCTCCTTGCAAAACATCTTTTAAATTCTCCCTAAAATTTAATGATACTCTCTCACCCCAACTCTCATTTGCCCTCTTTTTCACCTCTTGCACCTTTCTCTTGACCTCCTGTCTCTTTCTTTTATACATCTCCCACTCAATTGCATTTTTTTTCCTGCAAAAATCGTCCAAATGCCTCTCTCTTCTCTTTCACTAATAATCTTACTTCTTCATCCTACCACTCACTACCCTTTCTAATCAACCCACCTCCCACTCTTCTCATGCCACAAGCATCTTTTGCGCAATCCATCACTGATTCCCTAAATAAATCCCATTCCTCCCCCACTCCCCTTACTTCCATTGTTCTCACCTTTTTCCATTCTGTACTCAGTCTCTCTTGGTACTTCCTCACACAATTCTCTTCCCAAGCTCACTTACTCTC
Organism: Panulirus ornatus; assembly: GCF_036320965.1. Taxonomy (NCBI): domain Eukaryota; kingdom Metazoa; phylum Arthropoda; class Malacostraca; order Decapoda; family Palinuridae; genus Panulirus; species Panulirus ornatus. Next base: position 23,555,284 of record NC_092227.1, read on the forward strand.
ACCACCCTCTTCACCCCAACATTCACTCTTCTGGAAACCCATACAAATCTTCACCTTAGCCTCCACAAGATAATGATCAGACATCCTTCCAGTTGCACCTCTCAGCACATTAACATCCAAAAGTCTCTCTTTCGCGCGCCTTTCAATTAACACATAATCCAATAACGCTCTCTGGCCATCTCTCCTACTTACATAAGTATACTTATGTATATCTCGCTTTTTAAACCGGGTATTCCCAATCACCAGTCCTTTTTCAGCACATAAATCTACAAGCTCTTCACCATTTCCATTTATAACACTGACCACCCCATGTATACCAATTATTCCCTCAACTGCCACATTACTCACCTTTGCATTCAAATCACCCATCACTATAACCCCGTCTCGTGCATCAAAACCAATAACACACTCATTCAGCTGCTCCCAAAACACTTGCCTCTCATGATCTTTCGTCTCATGCCCAGGTGCATATGCACCAATAATCACCCATCTCTCTCCATACACTTTCAGTTTTACCCATATTAATCGAGAATTTACTTTTTTACATTCTATCACATACTCCCACAACTCCTGTTTCAGGAGTAATGCTACTCCTTCCCTTGCTCTTGTCCTCTCACTAACCCCTGACTTTACTCCCAAGACATTCCCAAAACACTCTTCCCGTATACCCTTGAGCTTCGTTTCACTCAGAGCCAAAACATACAGGTTCCTTTCCTCAAACATACTATATACATATATATGCAAATGGATGGGGTTGTTAGGGAGGTGAATGCAAGAGTTTTGGAAAGATGGGCAAATATGAAATCTGTTGTGGATGAGAGAGCTTGGGAAGTGAGTCAGTTGTTGTTCGCTGATGATACAGCGCTGGGTGCTGATTCATGTGAGAAACTGCAGAAGCTGGTGACTGAGTTTGGTAAAGTGTGTGAAAGAAGAAAGTTAAGAGTAAATATGAACAAGAGCAAGGTTATTAGGTACAGTAGGATTGAGGGTCAAGTCAACTGGGAGGTAAGTTTGAATGGAGAAAAACTGGAGGAAGTAATGTGTTTGAGATATCTGGGAGTGGATCATGCAACGGATGGAACCATGGAAGAGTTAGTGAATCATAGAGTGGGGGAGGGGGTGAAAATCCTGGGAGCCTTGGAGAATGTGTGGAAGTCGAGAACATTATCTCGGAAAGCAAAAATGGGTATGTTTGAAGGAATAGTGGTTCCAACAATTTTGTATGTTTGCGAGGTGTGGGCTTTGGATAGAGTTGTGCGCAGGAGGGTGGATGTGCTGGAAATGAGATGTTTGAGGACAATGTGTGGTGTGAGGTGGTTTGATC